>NC_089221.1:131031698-131331698 GCF_963924675.1 Phocoena phocoena | reverse complement strand
TATAACTAAAACCCAGCATTCCTTGGATAAGCTAAAATGCAATTTAGGAGGAAAAGGCTTGGTTGTAAGGTTGGAGACCACGAGAAAGCCTGGGCACTGTCCTCCTTTAAAGATTTCTTGGGCATGCCAGATCTCCTGCCCTGCTCAGTGTTTTCTTAGCTCTGGACCAGAACTTAGGCTAGCACTTTTCATATGGATTTTTGAAATGATGGGTTCATGTACCTAGACTGAGAGTTTGCACCTCCAGGAATCCTTGTACATAGTAAGTTCTTCGTAAATTTTCCTGGAAGGAATAGAGGAGCTTCAAAAGGTCAAAGACCGTGTCTTATTAGCTTTGCAAGCTCTTGGCAAAGATAACGGTGATGATAAGATATGGGGGGGGGGAGCTAGATGAGCCTTTGACTTGTAAGTGAAGTTCCTGTGACGTGGCATGGCAAAAAGAGTCCTGGTAGCTAAAGAAACAAACAGGCAAACAAAGAAACAAACCCCAAATCCCCTCAGCTTCCATGCCAAACAGGATGGATATCTCGACAGGGTCCACAGAGCCTTTCACACTTCCTAACAAGCACTGAGGAGGGAAATGCATGGTGATGTGAAGGGTCTACCTTTCTGCACATGGTTTGCAGATATTAAGATCTCCAAGTCGTTCCCAACTTGAGGTGTTTCCTTTAATATTTGGTTCCTTGTCATTAAGACACTTTACAGGCTTAGCCCCCAAAGTACCTAGCACAACTAGGTGCTTAAAGATCTGTGCTTTCTGGGACTCCAGGCAGAAGGCAAACCGCCAGATTGAAAATGACCCTGCTTCATCCCAGAATTCTACCACTGTGTGAAAGGTAACTTCATGAATGGGCCCGTATCCATCTTGAGGATGTGGGCCAAACTTGGGAATTGGGCCAATAGGAATTGTTCAGCACAATGAAGAGGGAGAAAATCACTTTTTTTTTTTTTGAAAATCACTAGTTAAAGGAGAATTCTTAAGGACCTACTGTATACCATGGTGAACTCTACTCAATACTCTGTAATGGCCTATATGGGAAAAGATCTAAAAAAAGAGTGGATGTATGTGTATGTATAACTGATTCACTTTTCTGTACATCTGAAACTAACACAACACTGTAAATCAACTATACTCCAAAATACAATTTTAAACATCTTTTAAAAAGGAGAATTCTTGGGAATCCTTATAAATTCAGGTTACTGAGTAACATCTGTTGTCCCCAATGTGGGGCAGGGCTGTTTACCATAGTTTGGGGCTGAGACTTGTCATCCTGAAACGCTTGTGCAGTTATCCTCTGGAAGCCTCAGGCGGTACAGAATATGACTATAGAGCACCCCTAACACGCAGGTAAGCAAAGGAATCCTGACTGCCCTCCTGGGTCAGAACAGGGAGTGAATGCCTGCACCTTCACTTTATTCCTTCTCTTCTGTTGTGTGTTTTTCTTTCTTTCTTTTTTTTTTTTGAGAAGTCAGCACAAGGCAGAGCTCCACACCTCCAAGCTACAGCAGGTTCTCCTGCTGCCGGCCAGGTAACAGAGGGTGCTGGAGGAGGGAGTGGAGGTGACAAAGAAGCAGGCCTGGAGGGGTGGGGCTGAGAGGGCTATAGTGTGGCTGAAATCCATTCCCCTGCCTCCAGGTAGAGACTGGGCTGACACTGCACCAAACATTCAGGTGCCTTTTCTTAAACCAGATGCTATCTCCCTGACCGGGAATCAAACCTCCCGGTATTTCTCCCTGACAGGCTTTCCCTCTGAGCTGACTGCCTCCCTTCTGCTGTGATGTGATTCACAGTGGAGCTGGTGAGCAGCTTATCACCTCCCTCTGCTGTCCTAACTTCTCAAACCCCTGGAGGCACTTTATATGTCACCATTCCTCTCTTCCCTTTTCCAGCCTAAGTATTCTGTAAGAAATGAGGGTCAAGGGGAAGCTGTATTTCCTAAGGTCAAAGCTGGTAAAAATGCATCTAGAATAATAAAACCAAGTATAAACATCCACAAAAGAATAAAACATCCTTAGAGATATTGGAAGCTGGGCCTGATCCTGGCTCTGCCATCTAGAAACTCACGTGGCCTCCTTTCTCTAGGTTCCTTCACCCTTGTCACATGGCAGGACGATGAATTGTTAACGCTCCTCTTCAGCCAGGTCATGACGCTATTCGATAGCGACAATAATAAGTGTTGGTGAGGATGTAGAGAAGTTGGAACCTCATACATTACTACTGTTGGGAATGTAAAATGGTGTAACCACTTAACGTTCCTCAAAAAGTTAAATACGGTTACTGTATGACCCAGCAATTCCACTCCTAGGCGTATATCCAGGAGAAATAAAAACATGTCTACACAAAAACTTATGCAAAATTGTTCACAACATTATTCATAACAGCCACAAAGTGGCAACAATCCCAGTGTCCATCAACAGAGGCATGGATGAACAAAACATGATATATCCATATGACAGAATGTTATTTGGCAATAAAAAGGAGTGAAGTACTGATAGATACCACAACATGGATGAACCTTGAAAGCATTATGCTAAGTATAAGAAGCCAACCACAAAGGACAACATATTGTAGGATTCCATTAATATGAAATGTCCAGAAGAGGCAATTCCACAGAAACAGAAAGTGGATTAGTGATTATCGCGGGCTAGAGGGGGGTGAGGATAGGGAGACAGGAAATTCATGGCTAAAGCGTGTAGGAGTTCTCTTGGGATAATGAAAATATTCTAAAACTGACTGTGATGATGAACGCACAACTCTGAATATACTAAAAGCCATATATATGTACACTTAAATGGGTAAATTGTATTGTATGTGAATTTTATATCAGTAAAGATGTTTTTAAAAAGAACAAATACAGTTTTAAAGTCTCATCAGCACAGCATGTGGCCAAACTTTTGGAATTTTGTCACGCTGGCAGGTGAGAAATAATATCTAATTATAGCTTTAATTCACATTTCTCTTATTATGGAGGAAGTTCAGCATCTTTTCAGTTTAGAGTCCATTGATATTGATTTCTTTTTATTATATACTAAATTCCCATGTATATTTTAAGGTCTATTTGCAGACTGTCTAATCTGTTGTATATGTCTGCCTACTCATGCGCTAGCACACAATTTCAACTATTAAAACTTTATGGTGGGACTTCCCTGGTGGCGCAGTGGTTAAGAATCAGCTGCCAGTGCAGGGGACATGGGTTCGAGCC
Organism: Phocoena phocoena; assembly: GCF_963924675.1. Classification (NCBI taxonomy): domain Eukaryota; kingdom Metazoa; phylum Chordata; class Mammalia; order Artiodactyla; family Phocoenidae; genus Phocoena; species Phocoena phocoena. The sequence continues at coordinate 131,328,495 of NC_089221.1, read as the reverse complement.
CTGGTCCAGGAAGATCTCACATGCCACGGAGCAACTAAGCCTGTGCGCCACAACTACTGAGCCTGCGCTCTAGAGCCCACGAGCCACAACTGCTGAGCCCACGTGCCACAACTACTGAAGCCCATGCGCCTAGAGCCCGTGCTCTGCAACAAGAGAAGCTACTACAATGAGAAGCCCGCGCACCTCAACGAAGAGTAGCCCCCGCTCTCAGCAAGTAGAGAAGCCTGCGCACAGCAACGAAGACCCAACGCAGCCAAAAATAAATTAATTAAATAAAAATTTTTAAAAAAAGAAAAAACTTTATGGTGGGACTTCCCTAGTGGTGCAGTAGTTAAGAATCTGCCTGCCAATGCAGGGGACACAGGTTTGAGCCCTGATCCAGGAAGATCCCACATGCCACGGAGCAACTAAGCCCCTGAGGCACAACTACTGAGCCTGCGCTCTACAGCCCATGAGCCACAACTACTGAGCCCGTGTGCCACAACTACTGAAGCCCGTGTGCCTAGAGCCCGTGCTCCGCAACAAGAGAAGCCACCACAATGAGAAGCCTGCGCACCGCAACGAAGAGTAGGCCCCGCTTGACACAAGTAGACAAAGCCTGTGTGCAGCAACGAAGACCTAACGCAGCCAAAATTAAAATAAATAAATAAACTTATTACGAAAATACCTTTATGGTAAGACAAGTAGGGGGACAGTCAACCAAGTCAAGCTGGGCAGCAACTCAGGGTAAGTGCAATCCCCAAGCACCCTCCCACCCAACCCAGCCACCGTCCCAGGCTGTCACCTTCACAGAGAAGTCATGGCTTTATTTCAAATATGGAGAAACACAAAGTTTGTTGCAAAACACTTAATGGAAATGCCAAGAAATGTGATAAGAAGAGACTGAAAAAGGCCAAGATCTAAAAGGTCGTTCAGATTGGCACAGAGAAGTCACAAGAACACACTCTAAAGACACAAACCATCAGAAAAACCTAGCACTTAATTTTGTGAGAATAAAGCCTAGGGTAAATGCTGTGGCAGCTGGAGACCAAACTGCAGTAGCAGTAAGCAAAGGCAAGTCTGGCAGGTGGAGTCAGATCTTTGGATGCTACATTGAGGAGTATGAACACGGACAAAGGCTTCTGCCTTGAAGGACAATTTGAACACCGGTTTGAAACACTGGATGTTCAAATGCAACAAATGGAAGACACAATGAATAGCATTTCAACCCTAACAACACCACAAAGCCAAGAGGCTATGTCTCTTCAAGAAACACACCAACAGCAACAACAACAAAAAGAAACAGCAGATGGCACTGGCCTTGACCTCACTATGGAGCCACCGCAGGGTCAGTCAGGTGGTGTTGGCACAAGGACAGGATGAACTGTCAGAGACGTACCCACATCCGTGATCAAGTGTAAGGTGTAAAGAGCTGATGCTTCTGAAATATTCCCTGGGTGTATATGTATATGAATGTGTTACACTAGAGTTAAGTTACGTTGGAAACACTGCCCGAGTCAGCACGCATACTTGTCTACAATGCTTTCTTTTGGCTTGCTGTACCTTGAAAATACACTGGAAAATTCCAGAAAATTTCTACCTTGCCAGATTTTATAGTTCTGTGCGGTATGTGTGCAAGTGTGGAGGATATACTTTTGTAGATGTTTTTGACAGTATAGAACTAGCTTGTAGTAATAGGAATATCGTCCTCAAAACTTAGATCAAAACTCTAGTACCGGGCTTCCCTGGTGGCGCAGTGGTTAAGAATCCGCCTGCTTGGGCTTCCCTGGTGGCGCAGTGGTTGAGAGTCCGCCTGCCGATGCAGGGGACACGGGTTCAAGCCCTGGTCTGGGAAGATCCCACATGCCACGGAGCAACTAAGCCCGTGCGCCACAACTACGGAGCCTGCGAGCCACAACTACTGAAGCCCACGCACCTGGAGCCCGTGCTCCACAAAGAAAGAAGTCACCGCAATGAAAGCCTGCATGCAGCAACGAAGACCCAATGCAGCTGTAAATTAAAAATATTTTTTAAAAAAACCTCTAGTACCAAAGTATTGTATAATCTTTAGAATAAAAGTTTTTATTTTTTAAGTCAAAAAAGGTTATCTCTGTATGCATTGACTTGTGATGCATAAAAATAAAAGCAGGGAAAAGCACACTTAATATGTTGACATGGCTATAAAAAGAAACAAAATTCAGTTATTTGTAGTGAGGTGGATGGACCTAGAGTCTGTCATACAGAGTGAAGTAAGTCAGAAAGAGAAAAACAAATACCGTATGCTAACACACATATATGGAATCTAAAAAAAAAATGGTTCTGATGAACCTAAGGGCAGGACAGGAACAAAGACACAGAAGTAGAGAATGGACTTGAGGACACGGGGAGGGGGAAGGTTAAGCTGGGACGAAGTGAGAGAGTGGCATGGACATATATACACTACCAAATGTAAAGTAGATAGCTAGTGGGAAGCAGCCACATAGCACAGGGAGATCATCTCCGTGCTTTGCAACCACCTAGAGGGGTGCGATAGGGAGGGTGGGAGGGAGACGCAAGAGGGAGGGGATATGGGGATATATGTATATGTACAGCTGATTCACTTTGTTATACAGCAGAAACTAACACAACACTGTAAAGCAATTATACTCCAATAAAGATGCTAAAAAAAAATATGTTTACGTGGCCAAAAATATCTCATTCAGCATATATTATGGACAATGCCATTTTTTATCCTTTTTGTTTCATTTTGCTAAGTATAGATGCAATTGGTTTTTAATCTGTGTTAACCACCTTTTGACATCAGAATTTTTATTCAGTTGTCTAATAACTACTATTTGGATTCCTTAAAATAACTTTTATTTTTCACTTGATCATTATCTTTATATAACCAGGAAAATTCTGCAACATCACATCAGAAAATAAAAATGATCAAGCCTTAATTTCTCCACTTATTAGATATTGGTTTTATTAAGACTTCCAGAAAGATTTACCCTGTCATACTTTCAAATGGAGATCTCAAACGTGTTCCTAATTATTCTCCTTCTAGCCAGTTCTTGTTTGACAGCATTTTAGAAGGAGTTTCACGCACCCCATTCCTATCCATCTGCTTGGCCATAGAACTGTTGACTGGTTTCAGAAAAACCTTGGTTGTTGTTTTTAAACTGACAAATAATAACAAAGAATACACAACTGAACCAACTCAAGTTAGAGCTACTCTTTACGTCCTGGTTAAGAGTCCACTGATATTCTTTTATCTCACAGGAACAACTCTTTACTACCTTGAAGAAATGAGAAGAGCATAATTAAGTCTTTTAAAAAGCCTTATAATGTGTTTTAAGACTTGCGAGACCTAGTATCCCTCGTGCCCGTCCCTCCTCTACTCTTCTGCTGTATTCCTGGCTATTCTTGCTTATTTGCTTCTCCATGTAAATTTTAGAATCAGTTTGTCCGCCAGGGTTTTTTTTTTGGTGTTTGTTTTGTTTTGTTTTTTGTAACTCCCAGGTGATTTTAATGAGTTGCCGGCATTAAAAACCACTGCTGGCCATTCACCTTGACTCTCTCTATTCCTTACTTCCTTGGTTGCATGTGAAAATGACATCCAGGCTCACCTGTGCTTTTTCATTCCAGATGAAGGGAGAAGCTGGAAGTGTGCCACACAATGAGAAGCAAAAGCAGGTAAACGCGAGCACCCCACCCACCAAACCGGTGAGAACGCAGCCAGCGACCCTTTCCACATCTGCGCCTGCAGCATAACTGACAACCCCCCCCACCCCCCGCCAAAGTTTCGGGATATAGCTGACACATCAGTGAAGTGCTCGCTTCAGCAGCTGAGCAGAATCACTTGACTCCAGCTGCCTGATTATAACTCAAGCCCCTTTGCCTGCATGAAGTTAGCTGAAGAGCCCCGTAGCTGTCCCACCAAGGTCTCTTGGCCCTTAGAATGCCCCAGGCTCAGGCCTTTGGAACACCCCTTTCTACAGCTGCTCTGGGGACAAGAGAGGCCCACTGGGGGCTGGGGGCTGGGGGGTGGGAACCAGCTGTTGAGCCCAGATAACTTCTGTGCTGCATGCCCCTGCCCTTCACAGAGACCTTTGTCCTGTCAATTTACCTGGCCCTCAGGCTGCTGCAGAGAGAAAACACCACGATCCCTGAAAACACATCTAATCTTACATGTGAAATCGAGGTTTTAAATTTGACTTGGCTTGATTTGATTCAACTCAAATGAAAAATTCCTAGTGAATCTGGAAAGCTCAGGAAAAGGGTCCTTTGAATCCTAAAAAAGGACTAATTGCAAAAGCCCAAGATGAACTAACTGTCTGGCAAATTTGGGGGTGACCTTTGAACAGCCTGTACAAAAGAACAAGTTTCTGTGGTCTTGGCGATCCAGCCCTTAACGGGGGGAGACAGAGAGAGAGAGAGGGAAACAGACGGTCATTTTCAGAGCTCAGAGAGAGAGAAGGTCATTTTTCAAACCTCAGGACCCGAGTAGACCTTTAAAAACATTTCACTTGCCACGGAAAATGACTTACTAACTTCGGATCAAAAGTGGGATAGGGTAATCAGAGAAGAAAAGAGTCAGTGCAGATTCAGGTTGCTCTGAATGAGTCAGTCAAAACGGTCTGCTCCTTTAGATCTCCAAAGGCTGGATTAAAACCTGGCCCCCTATTAGATCAGCTTCCCCTACAACAGTGTATGTGACCTGGTTCACTAACTGCACACACCTACAGGGACCACCACCTCCAGTCCTCTGCCATGAAAGAATATTAGCAGACTGCATCTGGGCGTAGAAACATAGGCTGTAATGGACATTTGTCATTCCTGCCCAAGGTACTTTAGAAATTGGTGACACACCTGGCAGCCAGGGTTTTCCTTCCGCAGGTCTGGGACCTGCTGGTTGACTATCGAGCTCGCAATGACCACTGTTTTAGGCTTTTGGAGGAGAACATGTAAGGACCGCCCAGTGATAGCCAGCGGTCTGTTCTTTGCCCCTAGAAGCCATCATTGTCCCATTCAGCTGGCAGCCCAGACTAATATCTCTGGAAGGCAGAGGACATATTACAAGTCAGAAAATATGTTTATTTACTCTTTTCTTCAAGGGCAAAAGGGTGATGGGCATGGGAAAACAGGCCTGGCTCAGGAACACAGTTGAAGTCCCTGTGGCCTCATCAAGGATTCTGCAGATCCTTCTGTGATGGCCATCCCAGCTCCGCCTGTCCATTGGAATTAGCTGGGGACCTTTAAAAGACAGGGAGGGGGACTTTCCTCGCGGTCCGGTGGTTAAGACTTTGCCATCCAATGCAGGGGGTGCGGGTTCGAGCCCTGGTTGGGGAGCTAAGATCCCACATGCCTCATGGCCCAAAAAACCCAAAACATAAAACAGAAGCAATATTGTAACAAATTCCGTAAAGACTTTAAAAAATAAAATAAAATAATTCTGTACTCTTTAAAAAAAAAAAAAAAAAAAGACAGGGAGGCCCAGCCCCACCTCCCCTGCCCCGGCAGAGACTCTTATGTAATCGGGCTGGGGAGTAACCCGGATACTGGGATTTTTTGAAAGCTCCCAGGTGATTCCAATGTACAAATAATCTGCATCTCTGTTCAACAAGAAGACTGGCCATGAAATCCCATGGCTCTTGGAAAGCTCACCTGTCCTTCTCCGGGTGATGAAATTGCATGCTAGATTCTCTGGATCAGGTTTGCTCTCTTCCCTCCCCCAACCTTAAGCTCTTTCATACTCACCTGCGCACACAGCCTGAGAGCTCTAGATAAGGAAGAGCCTTCCACAGAAGCTGGGAAAAGGTCAGCAGATGTGCCATGGTGGCACGATTGAGATCCTGATGGCACTTCACTCCTGCCGGGCTTCAGCAGTGAGCTGCGTGTGAAGGCAGGAGGCTTGCTGGGACCTGACGCTTTCTTGTCCTCCCCTAGGAGGGACACATCTGGGGCTCCATGAGGAGGACGGCTTTCATCCTGGGCTCTGGCCTTCTCTTGCTTGTGGCCCTCTGGAACTCAGTCACATGGTGAGTCTTCTCGGCCAGCTCTAATTCGGGAGCTGGGGGCCGTGCGGTGGCAGTCTATGGGCAGAGCATGGATTTAGCAGCTGTCCACCCACCAGTCTTCACCCAGAAACATGAATGAGTTTTCTTTCAAGGCATCTTCAGAGATTCTGGGGTGCTTCTGGCTACTTCTGGCAAGCCCAGTGGGAGAGGCTGCTGTCTACATTCGAAGGGAAGGAGTGGCTCCTCTACATTCTAGGTGAGATTCTCAGACCACCAGCACTTAGGGTTTGGGTACATGGTTATAGCTTCTTTTTCTTTTGTTCTCTACTTTGGGACTTCTCAGTTTATTACTCTAAGGAATGAGGACTTAAAAGTTTAAGGCAGTGGTAACCCCAGAGTGCTAAATTTGGGGGTTAATCTGGAATGGATATTTAAGGATATCTAAGAAAAGAAGCTGAGACACTTCCTCCATCCCCCCAAATAGAAAAATAAAAAGAGAAATAGTTTGTGTGAAAACGAATGCTTGTGAGAGCAGTAATCCTGCTTCTAGATGTCAGGTCCAAAGGGCTGTTCTGTCTCATGTGAGGCTGTGTCCTTGGACCTGGTGCAATCTAGCTAGCTCTTGGGCCTTGACAGCAAGTGTTCACTCAAAATGTATTTACTGACAATGCCAAAGCCTGAAAGCAAGCTCAAAACATAGTAGAAGAAAAAACCTATTTTAACATAGGTATTTATGACAGTCAATAGTGACTGTCCTCCGTCATACATTCATTCACTCACGTAATATCTATTAAGTTATTCTGTGCCAAACTCATTTGCAGGATATAGAGATATTTAAGATAAAGTATTAAGGTAAAATGTCTACCCTGTTAAAAAACTATGTCACCGTTTGACTGGAAGAAAATTAATAACTACAAAACAAACAAACCTCAACCAAAAACACTCTGTCACAGTCTAGAATGGGAGATTAAAAAAGTGTCAGTTGTCACAAAGCAAACATAGAAATAAAATGTTTCTGATGATTGTTTTCTTCTAGGAAGAGAACTCCGAAAATGGGCTGAATATTAAACATGACAGGTTAATGGAACCTTAAGCACTCGTTGAAAAGAACCATGCAGATTTGCAAATATACATGGGGAGAGTGGTGGGAAAACATTTTATATGTTTCTGTTATGATGACTGGAAAACCACCTATCACCTCAGGGATAAACAAATACCAGAGAGAAAAAATACTTGCCATTTGAAATGTTAGAACTGGAAGACAGTTCAAGATCACCTCTTGTGATTTTCATTCGGTATATTCCTCCAGGAGCCCTTGGACTGACACGTAGGCAGGCACCTCGAAGGGTGGCCCGCTAGGCAACCACCAACCTAACTTTTTTTTTTTTTTTTCAAAATAAAGTTTCTTATTTCTGAGGATAAAAGTAAATACATGCTCACTGTTAAAAATAAAAATCACACAATTCAAATAAGCATAAAGAAGGTGAAAAATCACCTACCTCTCATATCCACGAAATAAGCACTGTTAGTATACTGCATATTTGGTTAAATTTAAAAGACGTCTACTATTTTTTTAAATTTATTTATTTTTGGCTGCTTTTTTTGGATCTTCGTTGCTGCACACAGGTTTTCTCTAGTTGCAGAGAGAGGAGGCTAGTCTTCATTGCGCTGGTGCAGGCTTCTCATCGCGGTGGCTTCTCTTGTTGCGGAGCACAGGCTCTAGGTGCTCGAGCTTCAGGAGTTGTGGCATGCGGGCTCTAAAGTGCAGGCTCAGTAGTTGTGGCTCACGGGCTTGGCTGCTCCTTGGCATGTGGGATCTTCCCAGACCAGGGCTCGAACCCGTGTCCCCTGCATTGACAGGTGTATTCTTAACCACTGAGCCACCAGAGAAGTCCCGACATCTATTTTTTTTAAACTTTTTTCATTGAATTGATTATGGACATCTTTCCATATCAACTTATATAGATTTGCTCAATATTGTAAACTGTCCTGTCTATTCCATTGTGTGGAAATATTCTAATCAATTTAGTCCATTCTCTGGGAATTCGAGTGGTTAGGACTCCGTGCTTTCACTGCCGTGGCCTGGATTCAATCCCTGGTCAGGGAACTAAGATCTGGGACATTTAGATTACTTAAATGTTCTACTGTGCTTTTTATTCAATTGCTGAGATGGGCATTTATGTGCACGAGTGTGTGTATGTCTTTTCTTTCTTCCCCTCTTTCTGTCTTTGTCTCTCTGTCTCTGTCTTAGTCTGTCACTCTGATCTTTTCCTCACTTCAGATACTGCCAAACTGCCCTGAGGCTGTCTGAGCCAATCCCATTTCCTCACAGTGCTAGCCAAGTATTTTTCAGGTATCAACTACCACACGGCACAGTGATTGATGGAGCAAGGGTACGGGAGGAAGAATGCAGAGACAGAGAATTAAGTTAAACACCCTTGCTCCTTGGAATATTGAAATTAGAGGAGGCGGCAAATCAAGGAAAAATAAAGTTAAAGAGTACAAGAGTTAGGTAACACTACAACATCACTTGAATGACTGCCAACTGGGGTGGACAAAGTGCTTATTTGTTCACAGGAGGAGAACAGAAATACTTGGGATGACTTCACGGAAAAGTGGGATGTGGGGCAAAAAGCTCTATCTAAATTTGTGTTGATCAGTATTTTCTAAAATACCCTGCAGCACATCAATTCTATCGGAGGTTAATGGGTGGGGAGACCATACCACTTATCATCGAAATGGGACATTTGTGAGAATACGGGAGGGGTTATTAATCATGATGGATATGATGGATACATACTGAAATTGTCCTGGGCAGACAGGGACGAATGGCCAGTCTATTCTCAGATGTTCTGAGAAGACAGAGTGCTGGGTAAAGAAAAGCCTGAGAAAGGTTGAATTTAACAAAGTCAAACAGGAATTCTCAGAGCTGTGACCACACTTGTCTGGACCCTGACTCTCCAAGAAGGTAGGGTGTGAAGACTGTTTTAACCAAGGAGCCCCTTGAGAGGTAGGTTTTCCACTTTGGAAAATGCTCACTGGACGCCTGAAGTACCCCTGCTCATGTCATCATAAGGTCATGGGGATTGGGGAACCCCAAGTGCCCGTGGTGAGCTGTACCATACCAAACTCCTCCTCTGCTTCTCCCTTCCTTGGCTATTCTTAAAGGGCTCAGTGGGCACAGACACCCAAATGTCAACCGAAATTCATTTCTGTTTGGAGTGTGTCATACATCTTACCATAGTTTTGTGTTGTTTTTTTCTCCAACCGCCTAGAAGGTTGTTGTCCCCGTTCTACAGCTAAGAAAAGAAATAGAGACACTCCTTAAGTGACCCATCCCAGTCCCCACAGCTGGTTTGTCGCCCCAAGACTGAAGGCAGGCCCCCAGCCCCGAGCACCCAGACACCAAGGCCCTGGCAAGGGCCTGCCTACGACGCAGCCTCAGTTACCACCAAGCATGTGTTCGGGGAATACGTGCGCCGCCAGCTCCTGAAGTTGTCCTGACGTTTCCTTCTTCTTCCCAACCTCAGGTGCCACCCAGGTGCCCGTTCTGCTCTTCTGGACCGTCAGTGGACTTCTACTGGTGGTTGACACAACTGGAAAGCCTAACTTCATCTCCCGCTACCGAATTCAGGTCGGCAAGAATGACCCTGTAAGTGTTGCTGCAGCTTCTCCTGGTCAAGGCACAGAAAGCAGGGGCTAAAGTCACATTCTCCAAATTCTGCTGGCTGGCCCAGGAGAGACCGGGGCCAGTGGGAGCCAAGTGGTTCTGTACAAGGCTCCCCCAGGTTAGAAGATTAGAGAGAGGAAATGATATGACATTAGCCAGCCAGCCAAGACTAATGTCAGTCAAGACTAACCTTCTGACTCCCAGGCCTGGCTCTCTACCTGCCTGTGCTGGCCTACGGCACTATGGTCAGCGTTTTAGGAACAGAAATGAGGGTCTCAGCCCAGCACTGGACCGAGTCCCAGATACGTCAGGTAGGTCTCCACCTATCCATGGGAGAAGGGACAGCAATAACTAGATGCTGAAAACACGGATAACAGCTGCCCTCGTGAGAGAGGGACACAGCTGCTGAAACAACGCATAACCCCACTATCATATTAATTGTGAATGTGTCGGTGGTGGCTGTTTTTTAAGCAGGTCCTCCTTCCTGATTATTCAGTACCACCAATAGTACGTAGGTCATCCATGGTAAACAAGGCCTGGACCTTGCTGACCAGGAACTCTTGGCCCCGAAGGAGAGAAAAAGCCAAGCACGTATCTTGGATGGACACAGGCCGGGGAATTGAGCCCCACCGTTCACTGCTCCCCGAGCCCGGCTTGCCTGCTTAGTGCTCTGACAACCTCAGAAGCCTTTTCTTACACAACAAGGAAGACGCTGATGGTTAAACCCAGATTTTTTTACCCCAGCTCCACCAAAACCACATCCTGGCTTCCTTCCCAGACAAGACAATCATTTTCTTTTTTTTTTTTTTTTATAAATTTACTTATTTATTTGTTTCTATTTTTGGCTGCGTTGGGTCTCCGTTGCTGTGCGCGGGCTTTCTCTAGTTGTGGCGAGCGGGGGCTACTCTGCGTTGTGGTGCGCCAGCTTCTCGTTGCAGTGGCTTCTCTGGTTGCGGAGCACGGGCTGCAGGCTCTAGTTGTGGCACGTGGGCTCAGTAGTTGTGGCTCATGGGCTCTAGAGCTCAGGCTCAGTAGTTGTGGCACACGGGCTTAGTTGCTCCGTGGTATGTGGGATCTTCCCGGACCAGGGCTCGAACCTGTGTCCCCTGCATCGGCAGGCAGATTCTTAACCACTGCGCCACCAGGGAAGCCCAGACAATCATTTTTAATTATCTGTCCAGGTGCCTGGGTGAGTCACCTCAGCTCTCAGGGAATTCTACCCAGGCCAGCACTCTAGAAAGCAGAGTGGCTGAGAAATAGTGCCCTTGATCCAGGCTTTCAGGACCGTCCCTTCCTGAACCAGAGCTACTGGCCTGGCTCACAGTTCCCCTCACTTGAGACGGCAGGGGCCTCCTCCATGTCCAGCTCAGCAGGCAGGGACCAGAGCCAAAGGGTTAAAAGCAGGGCTTGTTCCTTGAGAATGTTTCACCTGTCAGACCACGGAGGTCTCCTTACCAGGCACCACTGACTGAATGCGTACGTCTTCAAGGCCAAGTACGGTAAACATCTTCATCGTTCAGAAGAGAAAACAGAGGCTCTGAAATGTGACATGGCTTAGAACCATGATTCACACTCAAGTTTTGTGACACCAGGGCTTGTGCCCTGAACCACTAGGCCACATCAGCTCTCAAGAGAATCACCTAGCGCAATAAACTTCACAGTCTACCATGAATGGAGGGCCACACAGGGAAGGTCTCGTGGCATTTGGCAGAAGCTGAGGTTCAGAAAAGGTGCACTGACTAGTTCAAGGTTAGACTGTTCTTGGAAAGCTCGTCTCATCTGCTCCTACAATGTGTGCACCCTCAGGTAGTCACACAAGTAAGAAGGAAGCCCCAGATGCCATTTCGTCTTCGGCCCATTCCAAGAAGGTCTGACCCCTGACCTAAGACATCAGAAACAGGTCATCGAGTGGGACCTGAACGCAACGGCATTCATAGGACACCACCAGCCACCCCCGCCGCCCGGCTCTGGTTACCCTCCCACTCTCCCGGACTGGATGGCTAGTTCACGCCTCTCCTCCCTCCTCAGATGCTCAACACCTCTGCGCGTCACCTCCTCCCAGAGGGTGGCCTTGCCTTCAAGCAGAAGACAGCTCCCACAGCCGTGCACCACCGCAGCCTGGGGGCAGCACTTGTGCACACGCTCTGACTGCCCACCTGCTGCAGCCCGTGGCCTGTCCCTGGTCCTACTCCAGCCCGTTCCTCCACTGTCTGCACGCTACACCCAGCACCTCTTGTTTACTCCAGCAAGTTGCTCCAGCAATTCTTCCTTCTCTTTCTCTTGTCCTTTTTTTTCCTTCCTCTTCTGGATTTTACCCTCTGGCTTATTACAAACCTGCTATAATTTTTCCCAGCTTAAAACCAAACCAAAACCAAAAACCTTGCGTCCATCTCCCATACTCACTCCCACTCATATTTTTGGTCCCCTTTGCAGCAAAGCTCTTTAAAGGGTTGTCTATACAGTTTCTGATTTCTCCCTGTCCACTGTCTTTTCCCAAAATTTCAGAATTATGAAAAATTGAAAACACATATACAGAAGTGGAAAAGGTAGTAGTACCCTGAACACTCATTTATATACCACCTAGATTCTGCAGTCTTGTCTTAAACATTTTACAATATGTGCTTTTTCTGTATATAAAACTATAAATATCTATGCATCTATAATTTTTTGCTTCATCATTTGAAGCTAAGTTCAGACACCACAAAACTCTAAATACTTCAGCCTGCACCTCCTAAAATAATCACAAAACAATCCTCTCACCTCCTCTAGAAACCTCCTCGCATCAGGCCTGCACCTCCATCGCCCCACCACGATTGTCCTGGGCAAGGTCACCAGTGCTCCTGTCGCAGGCTTGTCTCATTAGACCTACCAGGGCTGTCTCCACAAGTTGTTCATGTCGCATCCTGTCGTAGCTTCTTATACCGGCTGCCAAGGCCCCACTGTGTCCTCACAGCTCGCCACTCACCCCTTCACAGCCTCCTTTCTGGGTCCTCCCCAGACTAACCTCCCCACCCTCTTTACGCTGACGCCCGGGGCACAGCCTCGTCGTCTTCTCTGTCCTCATCCCCTCAGCGTCATGACTTTAAATAACCGCCTGAACGCCAACAGCTCGACAATTTACCTCTCGAGCTCAGAACTCTCTCCCGATGCAGGACTAAACATCCAAATGCCTCCCTGACATCTCCAATGCAACATGACCCAAGGAGAATTCCTGCTCTCCCAGCCCCCAAAGCCTTTGATACCCACAGCCTCCCCAGTCCAGAGGCCTTGGAGTCACCCCTGACGACTGTCTTTCCCTCATACACCACATCCAGTCTATCAGGAAACCCTATTGGCGCAATTTCCAAATGGATCCAGGATCCAGCCCTTTCCCACCACCTCCATCGCCACCATCCTCTTAAATGCGTACTTTAGCACTTCCAGTCTTCCCGTTTGTATTCTTGGTCTCCTATTGTCTATTCCCAGCACAGCAGCCAGAGTAACCCTGTAAGATCCTGTCACTTCTCCGCTCACAACCTTGGGATGACCCTCGCTTCTCTTGGAATAAAAGCCAAGGTCCTCAAAGTGGCCTACGGGGCCCTGTACGCACTGGCTCCTCCCTGCCTCTCTGACCTCCCCTCCCACTTCTCCCCACCTCACACCTCACTCCTCTCCGGCCAAGTACGCCAGGAGTGTGGCCTATCGTGGAGCCTTTTCACCAGCTCTTTCCTTTGCCAGAAGACACTTCCCCCAGATACCTGTTTCCCTCATCTTTGTTCACATCTCACCATCTCAATGAAGCCTGCCCTGACCATTCTACTTAAAACAATAAGAGTATAAACTCAGTGAGGGCAGGAATCTTTTTGTTCACTGCTTCCTTCCGAGCACATAGAACACTGCCTGAAACATAGAGGGCGCTCAATATCAGCTGAGTGAATAATCACATGTCACACCCACCTCCTGGTCAAGGCTGCTAGAAGAGGTGTACGGCTTCCTCTGTGGTGCTCTCAAACCAAGGCTGCCCAGACCTGGCTTCACCATGGGATGAATTCTGGTCCATCAATACATGCAGGACATGGAAAAGGCAGAAGAACAGGCAGGCCTGAAGTATGAGGACCACGCTGAACCCGGCCGCACCTTGGAGCAGAAACCCTCCAGCTTGCAGACAGTTCTCAGGAGGGAATCCCCTTTGAGAATGCCAAACCAGTTCATCGGGACCAGCAAGTGCCCTGTGGAGATGGGGCTATTCCCAGGAGCTCCAGGGCTCTGACAAATGGAAGGGTCAGGGGTCACTGGTTCCCAAGGAAACGCTGGCTGTAGTCTTGAGGCTCAAAGGGATGTGAGCACGTGAGGCCAGCTCTCCACAGCGCTCTGGGGAGAATGCGCAGGCAGCCCCTCATCCTGACAGCCCCACCCTGAAAACCAGCAAGACATGCTCACAGCAAGTGGGACAAGAGGCCAGATAGCAGCTCCCTGGCTCCCATCCAGGGAGGCTGGACCACACGAGGAGGCAGGCGACCCTGATCTCTGCACCTGATCCTGGTCAAGGCTCTCTGGACGAGCAGGGACCAAAAGGCTGAAGAAGGAATGAGGCTGGGAGCCTTCTCCAAGCACCCTGGAGGCTCCCCAAGATGCCTGTCGGGAGTACGTGGGGTTGGGCCTGGCCAGAGAAATGGGGAGGACAGTGGTGGAAGCTGCAGAAGCAGGAAGGAGCAGGCAGCTTCAGGCAGAAACTAAGGCCGGGGGAGGGGAGTTTCCAAAGGCAGGGCATTACCAGGCGGTTCCATCCCTGGGCTGGGCAGCACTCAGGGGTTGCTGGCTACAGGCAGACATCACTCCTAGCATCCAGCCCCGAGCGAGGGCCTCCCGAGAGCTGCTCACAGAGGAGCCTGGTTCCTAGAAGGGAAAGACCTACTTCCCACACTCTCATCCACCTCCTTTCTTCCTTCTTCCCCCCCTCCCCGGGCAGGTGGACCCCATGAAACTACGCCAGTCTATCCACATGGTTCTCTTCAACCAGTTTGTCATCTCTTTCCCCATGATGGTCTGGCTCTATCCCATCCTCAAGTTGGGGGGCGACCCCTGCCGCCGAGAGCTACCCACCTTCCACTGGTTCCTCCTGGAGCTGGCAGTCTTCACGCTGACTGAGGAAGTGCTGTTCTACTATGCACACCGGTGAGCGCTTTCCTTTCTGAGCACAGCCAGCTCCTCACTCTCCCAGGTTCACCCACCAACGGGGGTGAAACCTGGCCTCCTCGGAGTTGTCGGGGTGCGACCAACAGCACCTGGCATCAAGAGCCCCCCGCTAACTAGCTAACACGAAGACAACTCTTCGCTCCACAGCTGACAATGTGCGACCACCGACGAGGGTCCGGGATCTCCGTTCCTGTGTGTGGCAGGGCAGGTTCCCATTCATCCCCTTCATTGAATCCTTTCTAGCCATCCTCCCTATTTTATAGCTCATACAACTGAGGTAGAGAGAGGCAACGTCACCAGAAGAACTCACAAGGCAGGGCTGTCGGAGCACCAATCCGGTGTGTTTTCACTGGATGTGAAACTTTGCTCCGTGGATATAACCCCAGCTCCTACCTTTGGTTTCTTGTGTTCTGGTGGGGCAGGGGGAGAGGGAGGTTGGCCAATTTATCAACTGTTAACTCTCTTCCCAGCCTCCTTCACCACCCAAAACTCTACAAGAAAATCCACAAGAAACACCACGAGTGGACAGCTCCCATTGGCGTGATCTCCCTCTACGCACATCCTATTGAGCATGTGGTGAGTGGAGCTCGGCTCCCCCAGAGGAAAGGGCAGCGGGCGACCCCGTTCCCTAAGGTAGTCTCCTGCACAGAGCGGGATCACACTGGTTCTTTCTTCTGCCCATTCAACGGCTACCATTTGTGGTTGGCATATGCCGGGCGATGCTACATGCTCAGCATAAGTTATCTCATTTAATCCTCCCAACAACTGTTTAAATCCTCATTTTGCTAATGAGGAAGTTGAGCTTCAAACAGTTAATAACTTGCCCTAAGTTTCATGTCTGAAGGAGTCCAGCAAATCCAGTCCCAGAAACTCATTCAGCTTCCCCAGATCTGGGGTCAAGAAGTCTTCCCGGACACCCACCTGCGTCCCCTCCATCCCCTCGGGCCCCTCTTCGAACAGCCCTCTCCTTGCAGGTCTCCAACATGCTGCCGGCGATGGTGGGTCCAATCGTCATGGGATCCCACTTGTCCTCCATCACCATTTGGTTTTCTTTGGTCCTCATCATCACCATCATCTCCCACTGTGGCTACCACCTACCCTTCTTGCCTTCACCTGAATTCCATGACTACCACCATCTCAAGTAAGGAAACCCTCCCCACTGTGGGTCTCTGGGCAGTAGCCCCCACGTTGACTCCTAGAACTCCTGACAGCAGACACCGGTGTCTCAGTTCAAATGTGGGTCTAGTGGAGGGAGAGGTCTGCAGGTGGGGACAAAGGTGACCATCCTGGGACCCAGATCACCTTGCCATTCTCTTTCTGTCTGATATTGGATCTTCCTGCCACTATGGGTCTTTAACCTGCATTTAGGTCCTGGACCCTTTGAGGATCTAGTGTAAGCCATGGGCACTACCAGGAAGATGCATACATGCATAGAATTCCCGCAGGCAATTCAACAGAAGCTGTACACGCTCTGAAAGCCTCCAGGCTCATGGAAACTCCTGCACCAGAATCACCTGAGATGCTTTCCTCAAATGCAGCCTCTTGGGTTCCACTCCAAATACACTGAATCAAAGCATCTGGGGGAGCAGGCCTTGGCATCTGCATTTAGTTAAGCGTTCCAGGGGATTCTGATGGAGGTGGTCCCAGAACCTACCTGAACAAGCTGGCTTTGCCCCAGGTTCTGACTTGTGTGCGTCGAAATCACAGAGAGCTTTCCAAAGGAAGAGCATAGCTTTTCAGTCTGGAATGGCCCCAGGAATATGTGCACCACCGCCTGGGTTAACCGGAAGCAGGTGGGCAGCATGGTGGGGATGGGTGTGGGATAGGAGGGCTCAGAAATGTGTGTGAGGCTGGCACAGGTGAAATGAACGTAAGCTCGCCCGCCTCCAGCACCCTCCTCTCTCCTCCAGGTTCAACCAGTGCTATGGGGTGCTGGGGGTGCTGGACCACCTCCACGGGACTGACACTGTGTTTAAGCAGACCAAGGCCTACGAGAGACACATGATCCTGCTGGGCTTCACCCCACTCTCCGAGAGCATCCCTGATCCCCCTAAGAAGATGGACTAAGACACGGCCCGAGTGCCATCCTAGCCGTGCCCTCTGCACGGTCTGCTAAGGTGGCCTGAGGCCTCCTGGTCGCACCTACCAACTCGCTCCTTCAGCCACGCACTCTGATGACAAACCACAAGGACAGCGGGGAGGTCAGCTTCCTGGAAAAGCAGGCCCAAGGAGGGGACCAGGGCTCCCCCAACTACCCCTATCATCCCAAAGGGGACCAGGGATTGGCGTAACAAAAAAAAATATAGCTCCCCGGAATGGAGACCAGTAAGAGGGAAGAAGCCACTTTGAGAGGGCTCCCGGGGGGTCCCCCTGGTCCTCTGCTGTGGAAGGGGAGAGGGACACCAGATGACTCCTTGGTAGCCCTGCCAAGACAGAGAATGACAAAGGTGGCAGGAGGCCGTGTGGCTCCAGCCATAGCTCCTGATGCCAGGGGGTGGGAGAACCAGGAGATACTGCTTTGCCCCTTCGGGTCCCCAAAAGCTTCTCTCATTCTGTACTCAGGCCGGGGCCAGGACACCCTGGCAACGGTTCTGGGATCGAGTCCCCACTGCTTCCCAACACACACACGCACGCGCACATGCATGCACACGCACAGACACGCAGCGTGATAAAGACCCCACTTCAGCTCTGCCCCACTGCAACTGGACATCACCCCTCTCTGAAAATACCAATCACGGGAGCCCCTCCTGTGATTACAACTGAGATACCAAAAAGAGGCACAGACCAAATCTCAATACCTTCAGCCACAGGCGGAAACCAAAGGCCAAACCCTGTGGCCCCGCTCAGCTGGGGCCCCCTTTTAGCCACAGAGGGTAGGGTCAGAGTTGCTGACCTTTGGGGACACCCAACTGAGGCCCCTTATTAGGCCCTCTGAACCAGGACCAAAGGAGCTAGAACCCTCTTCCTCCACTAGAGCAAGAAATACACGGCTGAACAGAGGGTAAAATCCTTATTTCCCCCTCAAACGATGAACCAGTTGTTCCAGCACCATTTTTACAGGATGACTTTAGCAGTAATGCCTTTTCCAATGAGACCTTATTGTCTACCACAGAACCACAGAGCTGCCCAGGTGGAAGCAGTCCCCACCCTGGGTTCGCTCAGCTGCTTCTGACATTGCCAGGAACCCTGTGGCTCCCAGTATCAACGTGAAGACACTCTGATTTGCAAGACCACCATTATAGTTTCCAAAGTCTGATATTCTCCTGAACATTCAGTTCTCCTCTGTCCAGAAAACCACCCGCTGTAGTTTTATAAAATACTTTAACATCTGATAGGGCCACATCTCCAGGCAGAGCTATCAAAGAGGACGACCTCCTGCCACGGGCCCTATCTCCCCAGAGGACCTGCCCAAGAGGCCAACCAGGCGCTTAGCAGGCAGCGTCCTCCTGGGGCCTGGGTGGGCCCAGCCCCCTCCCTGGGACCGCATGCCCTTCGCTTGAGCACAGCTCCTGGTGCACCAGTGCTGGACGTGCTCATAGCTGCTGACCTGCACCCACAACCTGTCCTAAGAATAAACAAACAGTTGGAAAACGGTCCCTCTTCAGTGCACTGAGTGAGGGTCGGGAATGAGGAGTGTGGAGGAAGAGGAAGAATGGCGGTCTCTCCTTTTAACATCTGTAGACCTGGAGGTACTGCTGGGGCGCAGAGGGGCGAGGGGCCTCGTTCTCTCACCCTTTTTCTTAGGCAGGTCGCGGGGCCTGGCCCCGACACTGGTTACCAAATAGCCTCAAGGAAAGGTCGAGGTCTCAACACTGGCAGCAGAGAATGTGAATGTGAATGGAGAAAGGATGGAAAACAAACCGGTCTCCTTTGCAGTGGATACTTGGGTTTTTGTCTCCCTACGTGAGTCGTTCCGGCATCACGACCACATGGTGTCTGTGCGCCACAGCAGCACAAGGAAACACTCTGTGGCTTCTTTCAGAGTATTCCCAGCAAGCCGTGGAAGGAGTGAATGTCTTCCTCTTCCCAGAGCGGCCTACAGAAGCCCTGCCCACTGTCTCCTAGCCTCACCTTTGGCCCCTGAGGGCCATCGGTGCTCTTAAAGTTCCTGTTCACCTGACACAAGGTGGAATTGTCTGGAAAACCATTTCAGATGGGACGCTCAAGTGCCAGGCCCAGGAGACAAACAGCTGTCAGGGAATGAGTAAACAAGGCTCATGTTCAGTTTTGTAATGACACCCTAAGGCCAGGCCGGCATTCAGACTGTTATCACGGCTGGCGCCTGGCCTCACGGGCCAGGGAGAGGCACCAGCGGCTCAGGGGCCGGTCCCGGTGGGAGCGCTCATCCTTCCTTCCCCGGCGTCAATCCTCAGGGCTCGGTGGCCGACCTGGATTCCACAGGGCCAGAGTGTTGGTCCCTCCTTTATACCCCGCAGGGAAGTCTGTCCAGTGAGGAGTCACAGCAACTTGTATCTTCCTGGCTGTGCCCTGACACCATGCCAAGCCACAGCCAGTGCCCGAAGTCCTGGAATTCCAGCCGCTGGAATGGTGTCGCTCTGGGCTGTGGCACTGCCTACAGCTCCCCCATCTCACTTGAGACACGAGGCGGACATGAATTCAAGGCTGGCAGAAGTTCTCCGTATCTCCGAGGAACCACCTGGAAGCACCAGCAGCCGTAGGAGCTGTGTCGGGAGCCCCTGCCCTGGGCAGACTCCCCGACAGCACAGTGGCAGAGCCCCGCAGAGGTCTCACGTGCACATCCCGAGCGCAGGCTCCTCTGCATCTGCGGTCGGAAGGCGAACCAGGCTCCACCCCACACACCCAACAGCTGCACCCCTCATGGGAGACCAGCCAGGCTTTTGCCTTTCCAAGTTTTTATTTTTATACATTTTTTTTGTATTAAAAAGAAAAGCATAATTACCACAAATTACAAACGACTAAAGCAGGACTAGAATAATGAATGAATCACTTCAGCCTGGAAAGCAGATACTCTCAATAATATTAATGTTATAATACAAGCTCATTCAAGTATTTTACATTTTTTTGTCCTTGTAAGTGTGATATCCTAGCACATGGTAAAGATAACGTACTATGAGCATAAGGTGGAACCTTCTCCGCAAAGCCGGTGACAAGTTTTCCTCTCCAATCAGAAATGGGCTGTATGCTCTGATCTTCTCTGCCTCTGCTATCAACACGGCTGAAGGAGAGGGTGGGGCTGGGGCACATCCCGGGCCCTGCGCACACAGGAGAGACCTGGGGCCCCGCTCAGGAGGCACCAGGCGATCCAGACCGCTCTACCCAGGCTTCTGGCAAAAAACCACCACCCTCCCTATAAGCTAGTCATCCTTCTTGCCCCTCCTCCCCACTGCCAGGGCTTTCTGAGCAACTTTCTTTTTAAAAACCAATCATCAGGAAAGGGGAAAAAAGAGCTACAACAGAACAAAACAAAAACGTTAACAACTTTGACACGGGGGGCTCTGCACCTGGATCTGAGCCCAAGGGGTCCAGGCTGGGGCAGGGTCGGGCAGCCCCTCTCTCCTGGTAGTGCCTTTACTCCCAGATTCAGGAGAGCACGAGAGAAACCTGCCCCTTAGCAGGGCCGAGGTACACAGACCTTCTGATGTTCGATGCCCAAAGGCTGTGTTGGCATGGACCAATCTTGGAAGGGTACAGGATGAACAGAAGGATTTGGGCAGGCTGTTGCTTTGTGTCTCCGATCTTGGATCCCCATGGAGGATGGTGCTTGTCACAGATACATCGGTCCTAAATTCAAGTGTCTTCAGAAAGTGAAGATGTAAACTACTCTTTGCAACATTAACTCCGAACATGTTACAAAAAAAAAAAAAAAGGGGGAAGAAAAAAAGGAAGAAAAAAGCCCCCCCCAACCCCAGCCTGTGTTGAGATGACGTCCTCACCTCCCCACCCAAAAGGGGCTTCCTCTTTGTGGGGTGTCTGTGGGGAGGATCAGGGAGAGGATGGCAGCCCCCTGGCCTGGGAGTAAACTCTAGATAAGAACAGCCTTTCCCCACACTCCCAAGGCTTCCTTGTGCCCCCAAACCCGGCAGAGGACAAACACTGAGGTTTCTGTGGTGCTGGATACAGTACAGGGCTGAGCAACCCAAAGGAAAGAAAGAGGCAATGAAGGGAAGGAGGAGGGCGTCCAGTGTCTGGCACATCGTGGGGCAGGCACCAGATTGGGCAGGGAGAGGCCTCAAACCCCACTGTCAGAGCAGAGACCAGACACTCATCCTTGGCTTTCGAGACAACCGGCTCACAGGAACTAAGATGGGCTTCCCCATACTAACTGCTGGGAGGGCAGAGATGGGGGAGGGCACAAGCCAAAGCAATGAGGTGCCCAAGACACAGGGCAAGCCCTAGCCAGCCTGAGATACTGTCTCCGACTCCCAACTTTAGGGCCCGACAGAGGAAGCAGTTGACAAGGGCCAAGAGGCGTGAGCACATGACCACCACCACCCTGTGGTGAGCGTGTTGGCACACCCGCACCCAGCCCCGTTTGTGAGGGTCAGTTCTGGGTCACCCTCCCTAGCTCTGGATGCCAGGAGACTCCAGCCATTCCACTGTCATTCACAGCCCAAGTCAAGCAGTCAGTGGCTGGAGAAGTCAGGTATACTCTATGTCCACATATACCTTCCCGCCACAGGGCTTCTCCAACTGGCAGGACCACCCCCACCCTCAAAGCCTCCTCAATCTCTCGTTCCCAGGCGGGGTCAACTGGAGGGTGGGCAGAGATGGCTTGCAGAGGGGGCGGGGCGCAAGACGGGGATACCCACCCGGCCCAAGGGAGGAGAACGGCATCTCTCTCCACCTTTTAAGAGACAAAGCCTCCTTGAGGTCTCAGAGATCTATCAAGGGAACGCAAGAAAGGTTTCCAAGCCTCAGCTGCCAAGTGTTCACCTTTCCCCTCTGAGGTGGGGGAGACAGTCAAGCTGAGGACAAGTGTGTCCCAGATCCAGGCCAACGCTGTCCTCCAACAGTCTGAAGCAAACTTGGCCTTGGCGTTCCAAGGGTAGGATGAAGGGTGTCACGGCAGGACGGGCCCTGGCGTGAGGCAACAGCAAGCAGAGCAAGGACACGACAGTGGCAGCAGTGTACAGACACGGGACGTCAGCTTCAAATGATGCAACAGCGGAGATATTCTGGGCACGGCTCTGATCTGAGCCGCCCCCAACTCTCTTGCCTACAGGCAGGAGGCACTGTACATGCAACTCAATCCAGAGACAGATTCTAGTCAATCCAGCCCAGGCACATCCAGAGAAGGTGGGAGCTCTTCGAGTTGACTCCACCGAGGAAAACAGGCATTTGGGTATTTCAGATTCCCACTCCACAATAAGGCAACTTTTAAAAAAATACTATTTCCAAGAACAAAACAAGAAAATTCCAAGGGTAGGGGAAAGACATCACTTTCTGTGGATTAGGTGGGGGTTTGCTGATGGGTTTTTTTGGTCTTTTATGGTTGATTTTGTCTTTTTTTTTTTTTTTTTTTTTCCATTTTCCCAAGGATGGAAAGATCAGAGAAAAATAAAATAAATCATCTTTCAATAGTCTCTTCTGGTACGAGCAGCGTCTCTCTGGGCTGGGGAGTAAGGGGCATGGGGGGAGGGGAGTGGAGAGAGGCCAAAACCTTCCCCACCCCCACTTCTAGATCCTTTGGTTTCCTTCTCCCGGAAGATGGCAGGAGGGCGTGGTAGGGACAGCAGGGAGAGAACAAGGTGATGGCAAGCCCCAGATGATCAAGGGGCTGGTGCTCGTAGGGCCCAGGGACGCTGCCAGAGCCTTCTGTGAAACAGTGCTGGGCAATGGGGCCCACAGGGCCTTTCTGTGGGCTGCATAGTTGGCTGGCGGGGGAGCAGGACGCAGCTGTGGATGGGGACCAGGGTTGCGGCCTACCAGCCGCGGGCAGGGCTGCAGAGTGATTTTGGTAATCCAGACGAACTATCAATAATTTAAAACTTGATATATATATATGTATATATATATATATATAAAAAAAATTTCCCCCCTTACCCTCCCCCCCCCCCCCAGAAGAAGCTAGGATGTGAAGAAGAGCCATGGAGAGAGAAGAGGGAAGGGGTGTGTGGAGGCTCCTGCCCAGGGGCGCCTCTGATAGCCCAAATGGTGTACACGCTGCTACTCAGCACAAAGGCCCATCCTAACAACTACAGGCCTGTCCCTTCTCTGTCCCCTCTCCTGGGACTGGGCACCCCCACAGACTCTCACCTACCCCCTCCATCCCTTCTCCCCACAAAACCCCAGGGCTAAAGGGTCTTTCACTTTCCCAAAGTCTGTGCGTCCGAGTGCTGGCTTGTCCATTTAGCGTCTTCTCGGATGGGCTGGCCGGTAGCTGGTGTGGGGGGTTGGCTGACCACGGCGGAGGGCCTGCCAGAAGACTGGGAGGGGCACCGCCTCCTGCCCTCGCCGCTGCCACCTCCTGCTGCCACTGGGTGTCGCTTGTGGTTGCCCTCCTCACCCATGGGGGGCTGCAACAGAGGAGGGAGTCAGAGGTGACGAGGGAGCACTACTACCCACACCCCCTTCCTTGCCAGAGCTGTCTAGAGACCCCCTAACTTCCTACCTCCCAGTGTAGATGATGAATCGGTTTATAACCCTAAAAACTAGTCACCCGTTTTATTGAGCACATCTCTACGCCAAGAGGCCAAGCCTTGTACTGGTTTATGCACATTCACTCCGGTGGTCTGCACCACCCTTCGATGTAGACATAACCATCTGATTTCACAGATGAGGACAGCGAAGCATAGAAAAATAATTTGCCAAGGGTCCCAGAGCTTTTAACTGGTAAAGACAAAATCTGGACCAGGCCCATCTACCTCTGAAGCCCAGGCCTTTATCCATACAAGTTTCTGCTCCCCTTCTGAGAAGAGGTCACTGCTCAGGAGATGGTACATGGAACGTGGCATGCAATATGCTGCAATGCCTCCGCTCAGAAGGCCCAGATGCTCCTGGGGACTGCCTCACGCCCCTCAAGGCCCTAAAAAGGACACTGATCTTAAGAGTCAGACCGGGATCCAGTCTAGCCTCACCACTGCCAAAGGTCCTGTAATAACCCCGAGGACACTTCCTTCCCTTTCTGGGAGCCAAGAGTGGAGCCCTTCTTGCTCTACTCCCAACAGGTCTTCCTATTCTCTGCCCATGTACTCCCCGCTCCAGGCCCAGAAAGGAGGAAGACCTTAAGGATGGAAGACAACGGACTCATCTTTTTGTCAGGACACCTGAGCAGCGCTGCCACTATCTCACTGGCTGGCCATGGGCTCCAGTTCACCCACTGCTATAGTGATGATAACAGTAACCCTGCTTGCTGCATATTATAAAGGTTAAATGAGGTCAGTGTAAGTGCCTAGCGCTATCAATGTCAATTTTTAAATAAATGTGAGGACTATTATTTACTTCTATTTGCCCTTTTGCTAAAAGGTTTCAAGGGAATAAGATGACTGGCATATCCCTACTACATTATAATCTCTCTGAAGGAAAAAGTTTTACTTATCTCCGGAGTCCCTGAAGCACCTAGCACGGAAGAGGAACCAGCAGTAATAACTTTGACCCACCACTGGATGTCACTGTCGAGTCACTGCTCCAAGAAGATGAAGTGGGCGGAGCAGGGAAGAATCGGACATATTTTATAAACTTCTGGGGTTAGAACTGACCTCTCCCAGAAAGACATTTACCTTGGGTACTCATCCTGATCACCTCTAACTAAGGCACAGCAGCAAGGAGGGTTAGAGATAATAGGGAAAGAGCATTATGATGGTTTAGCCACATCCACCATGGGAAAGGGAGGAAGGAGCAACCATACACCCTCCAATTAGCCTTCACTGCCCAACTTCTCACACGCTCTGTTTAACAAAGAAACTGAGGCCCAAATGGGGGCAGGAAGGGTCCCTGAGCTAGTGGCACAGCTGGGATCAAAATCCAGGTATCCTGATGTCTGGTCCAGTTTTCTTTCTAGGACAATCAGGGTGGGAAAGAGGAGAGACATCCACTCACATCCACTCGGAAGTCTTCAAGACGTCGGAATTTGCCGAGGTATTCTTGAAGTTTGGGGTCAATGTCCAAATTTTTGGCTTTGGAATATTTCAAGAAGGCCCAGAACTTCTCCAGCCCGTACAGCTGACCTGCAGGGAAAGAGGAGAAAGAGGTAGAGAGAGACTTGGTTCTGCGAAGTTGAGAATAGAGAGGCTCAGGAGAGGGAGGTATGACATGATACAGACAAGCCCAGGCAGAGCTAGGGGCCGAGAAGACTGAGATGACCAGGGCTCGCAGAGCCCCAACTCTTTGACTCTTACCAGCTTCATAGTCCTTCACGGTTTCCTCCTGAAAGTCCTTAAATATGTCCAGCCGGAACTTCTTTTCCAGGCCATAACTGTAGTATCGAAAAAGGCACTCCAAACCATATCTGTAGAAGAACACAAGCCAGTGAAATTGGGACAGTTTCTTTATCTGTAAGACAGGAAATACACCTGGATGACAGATGAACTATGAAACAGTTTAAACACATGGATTATTGAGAAAATGGTAAGCATACTTTGAGAAGGCTAACATTTAATGCTAGTCTAAATGAGTCCAGCATTAAATGTTTGCCAAGGGTCAGCAAACTGAGGCCAAATGAACGACAGCATCCTGCCCGTACCCATTTGCCTATGAAATATCACTGGGTGCTTTCTGCTACAAGAGCAGAGTAGTTGAAACAGAGACGCTATGTCCCACAAAGCCCAAGATATTTGCTGTCTGTCCCTTATGCAAAGTTTGTCAATCACTGGCATGAACTCTCTGCAAAGCCATTTGACCATGCCAATTAGTAGGTTTCTTCATTTACCTCAGAAATTTCAATTCTAGAAACATATACCAGGGAAATGACCAAAAATGTAGACTAAGATTGTACAGATGTACAAAATTGTTCATAGCAGCATTATTTTGAAAAATTTGTATGTCTTAGAGAAGCGATTAAGAAAAATCATGGTAACTTAGTACAAAAGAATAATATAATCTATTAAAAATTATAATGGGGCTTCCCTGGTGGCGCAGTGGTTGAGAGTCTGCCTGCCGATGCA
Organism: Phocoena phocoena; assembly: GCF_963924675.1. Classification (NCBI taxonomy): domain Eukaryota; kingdom Metazoa; phylum Chordata; class Mammalia; order Artiodactyla; family Phocoenidae; genus Phocoena; species Phocoena phocoena. The sequence continues at coordinate 131,302,588 of NC_089221.1, read as the reverse complement.
GGGGACATGGGTTCGTGCCCCGGTCCGGGAAGATCCCACATGCCACGGAGCAGCTGGGCCCGTGAGCCATGGCCGCTGAGCCTGCCCGTCCGGAGCCTGTGCTCCGCAACGGGAGAGGCCACAACAGTGAGAGGCCCGCGTACCGGGGGGGAAAAAAAAAAAAAAGATAATGTAAATATACTACTGAGAAATGTTTACAATATATTATAAAGTAGAAAAAACACATTTCAAACGGCTATATGTAGAATAAACCCACTGTTGTAAAGAAATATGTAAAATTTATATCTATATATGCACACACAAAGTCCAGAAGGGCACAGACTACATATATTAAATATTATTGACACTGGTTATCTTTGGGAATTGGGATTTTCAAATGATCTTGTCTCATGTAACAACTTCTGTAAGAAGGCAAAAAGGTTAAGTATTTTAACAACATGGAAAAGTGCTCATGCTTATAAATGACAAATGAGACATAAAAAGGCATTCCTTGCATGACCTCAATATACATAATATGGCAGAACATTAACACTGGCTGTCTCTGTACTGAAGGGCATTTTCCCCCAGCTTCTTTAAACATTTGTCCTTTTCAAATTGCTTACAGAGAAAACATTTTACTTGGGAGAAAAAGTGTCCCTTCAAAGTTTTTTGGGTTTTTTTTTTGAATAGCAAAATGTTGAAAGCAACCGAAGTATCTATTAATAGGAGACTAGTTAAATAAATTATGGTGCATCTATACAGTGTAAGACCATACAAGCTATAAAAAAAGAACAAGAAACTCATTTATAAATGGATACAGAATGATCTCTAAAATATAGCCTTAAGTACAAAAGTGAGGTGCAAAATAATATCTAATGGAGGCCATCTCTTGTGTAAACAAAAGGGGCGTGTGGGGAGACTACCTAGGTCTGTTCTTGCTTACATAAGCAAAGTATTCTTAGAAAGGACTCAAAAGAGTGTAACAATACTGGCTGCCTGTGGGGAAAGGAACTAGACGGCTGTAAAACTGGGATAAGGAGACTCCTCACTCGCTACATAACCTTCCGACTTCTTTGAATTTTGAATATATTACTCATTCAAAGTAATAATTTTTTACAAAGTACATGAAATATATATACAATAGATTTCCAATTACAGTTCTGGAAGTAGACCCAATGAAGAACCCTCACCACGCCCCCAAGCCCCAGCCAGAGCCTTCACCCCAATCCCACTCACCTGTAGCCTTCTTTGGCATCCTCCAGAGCCAGCTGCTTGAACTCCTCATACATCTTTTTGTTGAAGTGATCTCGGAGGAAGAAGGACCAGAAGCGGAAGAGAGTGTTCATCTCCTGAGACTGGCCAATGCCCAAGCGTTTCCGCTCTGATTGAGGAGGAAGGAGGAAAGATGTGTTTTAGAGCCAGGCTGCCTATGCTTCAGGGGACAAATGGTCCTGGGGCTCAAAGACATCGGTCTTTTCTCCTCCCAGCTCCCTTCCTCATCACCTGCCCCCTTAAGTGTTTGGGGAAGTGTTTACTGAGGACTAACTACCCTGCGTCAGGCTCTGCTGCTCGGCACTGGGCCTGAGCACCCCCAGAAGTAGGTGGCATCAGCTTCAGAACCAGGTCATCCTGGTCTAGCTCTCCACCTCAAAGGTTACTGCTCTCAGTGTAGTTATATAACAAGGAAAAGCATGAACAAATAATTTGTGTACTCCAACAAATTATATTCTTCACTATATCATCAGTACCGATTATTTCAGCAGTCCTACAACATTAATGAGTAAAAATGGTACCATTAAAAAACACATGCAAAACACCCAAGAAACAAAAGGAAAAAACAGAAAAATCTGATATCACTAAAAAATTAAGAACCTTTGTTCTTAAAAGGACATGATCAACAAGGTGAAAAGACAACCCACAGAATGGGAAAAACTATTCGCTAATTATGTTATCTGATAAGGAGCTTGTACTTAGAATATATAAAGAATCATTACAACTTAATAATAAAGACAAACAATCCAGATAAAAAGTAGACAAAGGATCTGAACAGACATTTCTCCAAAGAAGACATTTCTTACAAATGGCCAATAAGCACATGAAAAAATGCTCAACATTATTAGCTATCAAAACCATATCAAATCAAATCAAAACCATAAAAAGATATCACTGCATACCCACTAGGATGGCTATACTCAAAAAGATAGAGTGTAACAAGTTTTGGGAGGATGTGGAGAAATCAGAACCCACATACACTGCTGTTAAGAATATAAAATAGTGCTGCCACTTCGGAAATCAGTCTTGCAGTTCTTCAAAAGGTTACACAGAGTTACACTACGGTATGACCCAGGAATCCCACCTCTTCCACTCAAGATAAATGAAAACCTATGTCCACACATAAACCTATGTCCACACAGAAACATGTCCCCCCCAAAAAATATACAGGAATGTTCAAAGCAGCATTACTCATGATAGGCAAAAAGCAGAAACCCAAAATGTCCATTGACTGATGAATGGATAAACAAAATGTGGTACATCCATAGTGGAACGTTGTTTGATAATAAAAAGGAATGAAGTACTCATACATGGTACAACATATGATGAACCCTGAAATTATTATGCTAAGGGAAAGAAGCCAGTCACAAAGGACTACATATTGTATGATTCCATGTATATGAAAAGTCTAGAACAGGCAAATCCATAAAGACAGAGAGCAGAGTGGTGGTTGCATAGGCCTGGGAGGAGCTGGGGAGGTGGGGGGGTGGGGAGTGACTAGTAAGGGGCACAGGGTTTACTTCTAAGGTAATGAAAATGTTCTAAAACGGATTCTAGTGATGGATGCACAACTCCTAAAGATGCTAGAAGCCACTGGCTGCACTGTACACCTTAAATGGATGAACTGTATGGTATGTAGATTGTATCTCCATAAATCACACGCATACGCACACACGCGCACACACACACACACACGCAGAGGGAAGTAAGGCAGACGCACCAAGCATTTAGCAGCTTTGTTTTGCTGAATAAAAGGGGATTGAGTGACTTAATAACTCTGAGCATTCAGATCGACTCTGAGCATCTTTGGAAACAACCTGACAGAAACCTACAGTTAAAAGCTATCTCCTCTGTGATGAAAGGTAACAGGTGAGAGCGTCTAGAGAGGCTCTCTCCTTGCAGTCTCATACTAGAGCAGGGGTCAGCCATCTCTTTTTCTGTGAGAGGCTGGAGAGTAAGTATTTTAGGCTTTGCAGGTCACATATGGTCTCTGTCATAAATTCTCTCCCTCCCCACCCCACAAACACTCAAAAATGTAAAAAACTGTTAGCTCCAGGGCCGTACAAAGATAGGCTGCTGGCTGGATTTGGTCCACAGGCCGTCACTGTTCTAGAGAATATATGCTGTCTCACGCACACCCTTTTGTGACACTGGTGGTACTACAGACCCAGGAAAATTCTTGGTATTTTTTATATCAGTAGAGAAAGATCAAGGAACAGGAATGTTCTAAGCACCAGATTCTTTTTGCCTCCTGTATTCCAAAACTACCTGGCTATTATGTCATATCACTTCTTGCTCTGAGGTTAGAGAAAATAGTCACCTGCTCCACCAGCCCTTACACTGGATCTAAGTAGTGGTCCAGGAAGCTCAGCCCTCTCCCTCTGTGCCTCTTACCGTTAAGGCAGCGCCTACGATACTTGTGGTAGACGTGTTGTGTGAAGCCGTTTTCCTTGAGCAGCTCGTGGGAAGGATGCTGGAACTTGGGCAGCGATTGAGGGGTACAGCCATAGCTGCCAACCGCAGGCGTGCCTTCTGAGGGGCTGGAGCTATAGAGACCATGAAACAGATAGTGTCACCAGGTTCCTCAGACCTGCCAGCCATCCAATAGGAGGGGCCTGTCTGGTCTCTTCCAGCAGCCAAGATCCAGCCTCTCACAGTGCAACAAACAAAGAGGCCCAGGTACTGTACTAGGCCCGTAACTTATTATATATATATCCATGGGTCTCACTCTTTGTACCAACCTTTGGATGCTTTTTTAACAAAGAGGTCACTGGGGCTCACAGAGACGGCGAGTCTTGCCCTGGGTCACAGAGCTAATGTTTAACTTCCCAGATCTGTCCAGTGCGCAAACCTGAGCTTTTAGCCATTTACTTATCCCGTGTTAACGTTTGACTTTCCTTAATGAGCTGTAATGGGTTAACCCAAACGTATTTTTCTTAAAACCATGCCTATCTTTGCAGGGAGTAGACTGCATAGGTCTGTGGCTCCCAAATCTTGCTTTGGAACTGAGAACACTAGGTTAGTTTTCCTGAGAAAAAATAAAAAGGAATCTGGGCCCTACTCCCTGAAGCTCAGTTAGGAGATCTAGGGTGGGGTCCAGGAATCTGTATCTTTATTCAACTCCCTAGCTATCTTCAGGGAGGCAGCAGACACCCACTTTTGAAATCAACTGAGCTATCCTGTTGAGAGAATGCCATGTGGCCGCCACACTTCAGAAGGCAGCCTTCCTCTTTCTGGGGTCTGGATTAAGCTCTCTAGACTACTCCTGCTTTTTTGGATTAGGGATCCAATCCCTAATTCCCTAAATTTTCTTTAATTTGCAGACCAAAGAGTTTCTCTCTTCTTGGTCCCATCAATGTCACGGCTCTGCTGCCCGCCCTGCAGTCAGCCTGACCTCCCTTCCCCACTGTCCCATACCTTATGGAAGCAGTCCGGGGCCTGTGCTCGCGGGAATCCATCACCCAGCCCACGTGACTCTCCAAGGGTGGGTTCGAGCTGTGTCTGGTCTTCCTTTTCCGAGGCATCTGCAAAGGTCAGTCCGGGACTTGTTACTAATTGTACTCATCCAACACTGAGGAGCATCAAGCATTTGTAGGACTAAGATTCCCTCCTAGGTGTGAGTTATCTCACAATTTATAAAGCATTTTCATGTCTATTTTCACATGATGTCCACAGCTGTAAGCTAGGAGCTAACACGCCTACTTCACAGATGAGGAGATCGAGGCTTGCTGGTGACATGATCTGCTCAAGGACCCACACCTGGTCAGTCCTCCTTAGGCCTTACCATGGCTACATGCAGCCACCACTCCCACGCCCACTCCATCTTGCAGATGTGTCACTCAATCCTGGTGGGCCCACCAGCCTAAGAATACGGACCAGGTGGGGGACATGGCACTCTCTTGGCTCAAGGCAAGAGAGAGAAGCAGAGCCCTGGAATGCAGTGAAGTGAGCCCAAGACTCTTAGCAGCTCAGCAGGAACGCCTCACCTTAGCATCTAGCGTCCGACCTTCCTTCACCACTGGATAAAACCGTGACGTCTGGCTTGAGTCTTTGAGCTGCGGTGTCCGGGGAGTGCGAGGGGTCCTGGCGTTGCGATAGTTTGGCGACTCTGGGACAGTGGTTGGTAGAGAGCGGGCAATGGTGGAGGGCTCAGGGGCACCAAACAGCTTGTTGGCCAGAGCATCAGTGGGAACTGCAGAGGCAGAGTGGGGACAGTAAGCAGAGGTAGGCCTGTGAATGCCTGTCCCTGTAAGGCCCCGTCGGACGGCTCCAGACCCTCCCACCCAGGTCAGGGTGGCAGGTGTCACCTCTCACCTTGCTGGAAGCGAGGTGGTCCAGGAGGGACCTCTTGGTTGGGATCCACAGGGGGCTCAGGGGTTAGTGTGTCAAACTGCTCCCGACTGATCATGTTGACTTTCTTGAAGTTCTCGACTTCTTGCTGCAGAGGATATGAGATTGGGGTGGGGCGGGGGGGAGGGATGCTGGTAAGAAGACTGCCCTAGCCTGTTTAGGGATCAAGACATGCAAGAAGCTGAAGAGGGCAGCTCCTGTGACCACATACACGGAATTCTGGTCCCCAGGCTCTCAGCTGCCCCGTCACTATGCCTCAACCCCAGGTACCCAGGCATGAGTGTGCTAACCCAGAATGGGGGAGTACTTGCCCAGCCCTCTCTGCAGCAGCACTGAGGTCAGGACTCCGGTTCCCCAGGAACGTGCTGTAGACTCCCCCACCCCGATTCTCTTCGGGCAATTCTCTCCTCATCGCCACCAAACACACTACTACTCACAACAGAGGCTCACCAAAGGCCAACCGACCCCCACACATACCCACTCTGTAAACACCTACTATACGAGTTTTGACTGTTTCCAGGTAGCAGTGATTTTTTAAAAGACCTATCTTTCCTCCACATTTCACACTCAAAGCAAGTTCCTCAAAAGGCTTTTAAACTTTTATATATGCCTAACAGAAATGACGATCCAATCCCTAACCTATTCCTCACCAAAGTGCCTAGCCAACTTAAGACATTGAACACGGACGCTCAAGAAGCAGAGTGACCAGCTCTTACACTGGCACAGTCCACAGTGTTCACGTCGAGCATCACCCCCTTTTGTTAGAGGAGGATGCTGAGGCTCTGTGCCCAAGGTCACACGGCTTGTCAGCCTTCCCCTTCCACACATTACAGGCACCCCAGGCCCCACCACCACTGCTAGGCCCAAGACTCACCTTGATCTGGGAATACTCGGGTTCAAACTTCTCAGTCCACAGGTCCTGCTCGTAGTAGAAGAGCCCATCGTTAATGACCTTGGCCAGCTCAGCGCTCATCTTGGCACGCGAGGTGTGGTTGCCTGTGCGGTCCCCCCCCGGGTGCCGGCGCATGTAAGGTGGCGTCTGGGTGACAATGAGGATCTTGTTGACATCCCGGTCATCAATCTCATAGTCAGAGTCCTCATCAGACCAGGCGGTAAAGGTGTTCTTCCGTCCATCCATCTGCTCCATTTCCTCGTCAAACAGGAAATCCAGTTCCTCTTGCTCGTCTTGATCCTTGGACATCAGCTGCTGAGAGGGCAGCTGCTGAGGCAGAGTAGTCGGGTGGAGGAACCGGGGCTCCTCTGACTTCTAACATGGGGGCAGACCAAGGAGAAAGGGAATCACCAGGGCATCCCCTTATACCAGGCCCTGTCGCTGTGCCCTGGGAGAAGCCCTGACCCCTCAACATGGGACTGTTACAACTGCGGCCCTGATAATGCCAGCAAGTCACAGCTGTCAGCCTCGGAGTCAGCCTCATGGAAAAAGGATGTCCCGTACGAGTCCAGGTTTCTCCGCTCACAGCTCACATCACAGCCATTCATAAACACTGAGATAACAACTTCCCTGCACGTAGGAACTGCACTCTCATTTACCTAAATGTGTATCCTCCACAGCACCTGGCCTGGGAGTGGGTACAAGTTCAACAGGCTGATTCATCCATTTGTCCATCCCCAACACCTCCCAATAAACTGGAAGCTTCATCAGGGAAGAACCACAGCTGCCTTGCCTTCCATCCTATCCAGTACTTAGACTGGGATCCAGCAACAGCACATGTTCAACTACTTGATAAGTGGGCAAGTACCCACTGGTATCAGGCCCTGTGTGAAGATGCTAAAAGCAGAAAAAGAACAAGACCAGGTCCTTGAATCTATGGAGCTCTCAGTTTAGTGGGAGAAAAAGTCCACCAACCAACCAACCGCAGTGTGTTATGGTAACGACTATAAATAGGCCTCGTGGGAGTACATAGGGAGTAGCACTTAACCAGCTGGGGGTGGGAGTGGACAGTCGGGGAAGGCTTCCCAGAAGAAGTGACTATGAAAGGACGTGCATAAGTAAGCCAGATGAAGGCAGGGACAGAGACAGTGAGAGGCAAAAAGAAAACAAACAAAAACACAGCATGTCCCAAAGGCAAGAGAAAACAAGACTGCTTTCAGCCAAAACAAAGTATTCCAGAGTGCTGATAGGCTGAATTTATCTGAAATTTTGGAAGTAAAGCATCTGTCTACCCCATAGTAGATATCTAAACGTCAATTCCCTGCTGTGCAAAGCGCTTTCTGTATAAACTCTAACCCTATTCTCTTTTGGAAGGTTCACGATAGGTCAGGTGGGAGAGGGGGCTCGAATTCTGGAATGGGAGCTAAGCACAGCTCCACCTTTCCAAAGCCTTTGCAGTCTGCAGCACTGAACTGAACTCTGTCAGGTCCTTGTGCACTTACTACCCTACCCTCTCCTCATGACTCCAGCCTAACCTCTGACACTTTCTGGAAGACCGCAGCCAGAACAGGCTGGGAAGTCGGGGTATAAACAGGAAGGGAGGAAGAAGGACTTGAGGGGGGTGGTCACAATGGAAAAGGGAGCACAGAATTCCATAAACCCAAAGTCCAAGGTCACCTCTGAGGCCTCCTCACAAGCCCCAGACCAAGAAGGTCTCCAAAGAAGGGATGGCAATGGGCAGGTGAATGCAGCAAAAGTCTGCTCCTGGAAAAGGGGCAGTAATTTTAGTTCGAGATTGAAACACTTCTCTAACAGGGGACTAAATGTGAGCTATTCATATATTGCTTTACTATTTCTAGAGCAGTCTAATCCCTCCTTACTTCCATCCGAAGACGGAGAAAATGAAGCCTTGAGATATTAAAGAAGCTTCCCAAGGTCAGCAGCCAGCAATGACAGGCGACCTGTGTTCTAGTCTAGACTCTGTCCAGACCGTGTGTCTGCTCCCCATCCCTTCCCTCTTCAGAAGGTCTGAGGGGCTTATATATGCGACAGTGAGGACAAATTCAGGAGGAAGGCACTAAAAATGCAGGCCCAGGGATTTAGATGGGGTCAAAAGAACAGCCAAGGGACTTCCCTGGCAGCCCAGTGGTTAAGACTCTGCTTTGCCACTGCAGGGAGCATGTGTTCGATCCCTGGTCGGGGAACTAAGATCCCGCATGCCACATGGAGTGGCCAAAACCAAAAAGAACAGGCAAGTGTTAAGAAACACTTAATACTTAATGAGACACTGCTGCCAGAGGCTGCATCATCTCCTCCTGTGAAAAATGCCATTCAGGATCTCACGGAGCTAAGGTTGTCCTGAGGGGTGATCCCCACTGGAAATGGAAACAGGCCATATCAGCCTTCCTGCAGTCACTGGTGACCTCCAGCTCGCATTACAACCCTGAGCCACCCAGCTTGCCTGCCAGCCTCTACAGGCCCAGAGCTCTGTGCCTTTACAACACCCCTCCCCACACTCCAGGCCAGGCCCCTAGAACCCAGGGTGCGTGGCAGGCCTCACTCACCTTGGGTCGTGCTGGGGAGGGCCGAGGTCTTTTCTTCACTTCAATCCAGTTCTCAGAATCCAGGTCAGGGAGGCTGGCAGACAGGCCCTTGGGCAGGGTCTTTAGGTTGCTGACCTCCTCTGTTTTAGTTGGCACTGGGGTGACAGCACGGGGAGAGCCAGGCGCCGACTCTAAAGGGTAGAAAGGGGAGATCCTCATCCCTCCAGCCCTCCTCCTGATGGCCAGAGGACAAGGGCAACAGGGAGGCATCCACATGCCAGCAGGGTACCTACCTGTCTCCTTCTGATAGTGCTGGCGGGGCACAAACTCTGGGCAGTTGAGAAGCTGGGAGAAATCAGTCTGGGAATAATCCACTATTGGGGGACCAGGAAGAGGCCATTTCTCTGGCTCCTCCCTTCGGCGGACTTTTTCATCAACGATCTCCACCACCTTGCTGTCCTTTAGGGCCTGCACGGGAGAAAGAGGGAGAAGATGCAGAGGAAAGACACAGACAGACTGAGATCTTGGAAGCTGGTAGATGACGGAGCCCCATGAGCTCAGGGATAAGTCCAGTGCTGGCAGGAGTATAAGAAAACTGGTACCATCTTCCACGACCAGCGGACGGGTGAGATGTTCAAACTTGTAGGAGGGTACCAACATGAAAAACACACCTGCCCTTTGACCCTGCCATTCTACTTCCAGGAATCAGCCCCACAGAAATACTTGCACGAACAGGTGACAACATAAGATCTGGATACAAGGCCATTCACAGCAACATTGTCTGTAAAAGGAAAAAAACTGGAAACTACCTACGCTTGCCACCACATAAGCAATTTAAACCAATTATGGCACATCCATTCAATGGAACACTATTCAGGCTTTAAAATCAGCTTCAAATGTGCTGAGGTGGTAAGAGTCACAAAAAAGCAGGTGTAGGTCAGTGAGTTTAAGATCCCATTGGGGGACTTCCCTGGTGGTCCAGTGGTTAAGACTTCGCCTTCCAGGGACTTCCCTGGTGGCGCAGTGGGTAAGACTCCACGCTCCCAATGCAGGGTGCCCAGGTTCAATCCCTCGTCAGGGAACTAGATCCCACATGTATGCTGCAACTTAAAGAGTTCACATGCCGCAACCAAGGAGCCCATCTGCCTCAACTAAGGAGCCTGCCTGTCGCAACTAAGACCCAGCGCCACCAAATTAATTAATTAAAACGAAAAAAAGACTGACTTCCAATGCAGGGGGTGAGGGTTTGATCCCTGGTGGGGGAGCTAAGATCCCACATGCCTTGAGGACAAAAAACCAAAACATAAAACAGAAGCAGTATTGTAACAAATTAAATAAAGACTTAAAAAAAACAAAAAGATCCCATTGGTGTTTGAATTTTTTGGTGTTTGAATTTTTAAGTAAAAACATACAAATGCACACAAATTTTTCTAGGATTCACAGGTAAAGTGCTACAGGTGTTTATCTCTGGGAAAAAGGGTGAAAAATGGAGGGGGGAGAAGAGTTTCCTTTTAAAAATCTTTTAAGGGCTTCCCTGGTGGTGCAGTGGTTAAGAATCCGCCTGCCAATGCAGGGAACACGGGTTCCAGCCCTGGTCCGGGAAGATCCCACATACCACAGAGCAGCTAAGCCCATGCGCCACAACGACTGAGCCTGCGCTCTAGAGCCCGCGAGCCCGCGAGCCACTACTAAAGCCTGTGCGCCTACAGCCTGTGCTCCGCAACAAGAGAAGCCACCGCAAGGAGAAGCCCGCGCACCGCAACTAAGAGTAGCCCCTGCTCACCGCGACTAGAGAAAGCCCGCGCGCGCAGCAACAAAGACCCAATGCAGTCAAAAATAAATAAAATAAAATAAATGAATTTATTAAAAATTAAAATTAAAAAAAATAAAAATCTTTAAAATGGAAGAGGAAAACATTTTAACATGTGACAACATACTGTGCTGGTGAGGCTGGGGAAGAGGCACTCTCATATACTGCTGGTGAGAATGCAAAAGGCACACCCACTAGAAAGGGAATCAGGTAACAGCTAGCAAAATTACATATGCATTTGCCGTTCAGTTCAACCATCCCACTTCTAGAAATCTACACCAAAGACACGGGCTAAAACATGAAAAGATTATATATATATATGCACCTGTAAATAAGAATGAGGAGTACCTTTCTTCTACTACTACTACTACTACTACTACTACTACTACTACATGGTCAGCTCCCAGATATATTAAGTGAAAGCAAAAAAAGCGTGAAGAAATACATGTGCTATATGTTACCGTTCATCTAAGAAAGGGGAAGTATATAATACCCACAGAGGCATTTATTTAATTTTTTTAATAGAAAGATTCAAGAAAGGTTGCGAATAGTAAAAGAAAGGGAGAAAGGTGTAAGTAAGAAAATTTTAAGTCGGGCTTCTATGAACATACCATCTGACCTTGGAACCACACAAATGTTTTCTATAAATGTAAAACAAACATGACGTAAGAAAGCAATCCCCAAAACGTGAAAGCAAAGCGAAGCTAATGAAACTAATATATATTAAGGTAAAGAAACAACCACAAAAAAATTATTTCAAGTTGAAAATAGTCACTGACTGTATAAATAGGAAAAAAAACTTTTTAGGAGCAGGAGAGGTATAAGTATAATGTGTATAAACTGTAGAGTAAAACAAATGAATAGTTATGTTGATGTTGTTAGGAATTAGGATTTTTGGCATGGGAGAAAGTAGTAGTTACAGATAAAAGATACTTGGGGTTATGTATAGACCCTACAGAAATTTTAATAGAAAATATCAGTACAATCTCATGATGTATTTTATTAAACCAAACAAACAAAAAGCTCTAGAAACATCGACCAATCAAGTAGCAATAAACACTGCTACAACTCAAACTGTGTTATCTAAATACCAAAAACACCACTTCCCCAAAATAGAGGACCCAGAGTTCCTTTAAAAAAATGGCCAATTTCAGATCTGGGACAGGAAATGTACAAGATGAACCAGGGTCCCACTGGCCAAAGACACAACAATTTGATTCAGCATAATCACTACAATAATTTTGAAATAAACAAAATGTTTGAACCTTCAAGTTTGTAATGATATTAAATGATACTAACACAAAAAAAACAAACTCGAAACGCACTGTTCACCTTTGAAGGTTATTAGGGATCAGCTCATAATTTTGAAAACTGGTTAACAAAGGAAAAGATCAAGCACTTATCTGCCCTTCCTGTACAAAGTATATACTTCTTGGTAACCAAATAGTTGATAATGCAAAGTACCTCCTTAAAGAGGTATTCCAGCTAACAAATAAAGACAGATTGACAGAATATAAACATTTTGTAGTCCCTAATGAAGCAACAGACAGTGATTTGCACTTTATATGGCAAAAAAGAGAACCGAGTGAAGCATTAAGTGACATCTGAGAGAATATATCACTATCTATAAAGTATTCTTGATGAGGAGGGAAAAAAAAAAAAAAAAAAAATCAAAACCTGAATCTCATCAGGCTTCTCAAGAACCAATTTACAAAAAAATCTGGAGTACAGAAGAACATGTGAAATGATACCACTCTGTCCTATGGAAAATTCTACAAGATATACAATCTAGCATATTCAAAAAATAAACTGCAAGGAAAAAGAGAGGGAGAGGAGGAGACTTAATAAGACAATAATATTGGTCTTATCTGGATCCTGATTCTCATGAACTACCAAAACATTTTTGACAAGTGGGGTGAATTTGCAACTGATGAGATATTTGGTGATATTAAAGAACTGTTAATATTTTTACATGCAATAATCATATACTGATTATTTTTTTTTAACAGGCCTTTATCTTTTAGACACAGATACTGAAACATGGATGAAATGTCAGATTACCGGAGAGTTCCTTCAAAGTAATCTGGGAAAGGAAACATGAGAAGACAGATGGAATAAGACTGGCCATGAGCTGATAGATGCTGAGGCTGGGTGATGGGCTCATTATACCATTGTATCTACTTTTGTAAATTTTCCACAATAAAGGGATGGGTGGGGGGAGGAGGGAGGGAGAGAGAGAGAGAGAGAGAGAGAGAGAGAGAGAGAGAGAGAGAGAGAAGGGGAAGGGGGAGGGGGAGGGGGAGGGGAGGGGGAGAGAGGCTGGCCAAGCCTTGGAATCTTAGCGTAAGTAATGAGATGAGGACTCTTCCAGGGTTTTCTGCCTTGGCCCAAATTCCAGCTCCTTAATTAAGTAAGGACCTTTCTTTCCTCTGCACCCCAGCCCCAGGGAGGGAGACATACCGCAAAAATGAGTGAAATGTCAGTGGTAAGGGCCTGTACTCGGTGGAAGGACGCAATAAGTGTGATGGGAAGGAAACCGTCAGCATCCATTTTCCGTCGCAGGAAGAAGTCTCGCTCTAAATTGTCCACGCTGAAGTAGTATTCACTAGGTGGAGGGGAGAAGAAGTATGATTGCTTCATCATTTGTGAATATGCCTTCCTTGTTCTGTACACTCCAGGAAGCTCACATAGCCTCTGACCAACCCTGTCCCTACTGTACTTAATAGTCCTAAAGGCTGAAAAGAGATGATGTTATCCTTTCATGGCTCCCTAACCTTGGGTCAAACTTCTCTCTGCCCTTCAGCCTCTTTGTATGACTGACAAACTCCTCATCCTCCTTTAAAACCCAGCCCCAATATTGTTGGTCACTTTCTCTTCTGTTCCTGAGCCACTTATCACACTCTTCTGCAATGATCTACCTCCTTGTACGGCTCCCCCACCGGACTGAGAAACAACATATTAGAGAGGCTAGGAGTTAAGGTTTTGCAAATCAGACAGAAATGGACTCAAATCTGTGCCTTGTCACTTACCAGTTAGGCAAGTTACTGGGCCTGTATGCTCATCAGTAAAAAGGGGATAAAACCCAGCTCATTAAAATTAAATAGACAACCATAGGACTAAATAAGAGAATGCCTATAACACACGGAGCACTGAGCCTCACCAATAATGCTAGCGTTCTGAATGCTGCCATTACAAATAAAGGGATAAAGTGGAGCAGAATCTAGACATTTTCTCTCCTTTTAAAAAAATTAACTAATTAATTTTTATAATAGTAGTACAGCTCTCTCAAGTTACCTTTTTCAGCTCCAGCCAGAGGCAGCAACTGCTGCTAGCACTGGAAGGGCCTGCACAGCCCTACTCTACCAGGCTACCATCCTCAGGCAGCCCCCAATCCTACCCATGTCTCCAGGAGGAAGGCGCCTGTCCACTTACATCTGGCGTTTGATGTAGTCTTTAAGCAGCTCCTGGTCCACGCTGTAAAGCTCAGTGCTGCTGACATTGTCAAAGTAGTAGGTGATGTTGTTCATGTACTTGGGGGTGCGCGGCCCCTCTGCACCGTCAAACTTTCGGTAGCCGAACTGGTAGTCAAAATGGGCTAAGGGGGAAACGGGCGTCATGAGGGAGAGGAGATCCCTGCCCGCCCCCCACCGCACTCCCTCGGACATCCCGGAGCCCAAAGGGGCCTCACGTACTTCGAGTGCCACCCCGGCCGCGTCCCCGGCCGCGACCACGCCCCCGTCCACGGCCACGGAAGGAAGCCCGCGCCCCACCAGCCCCATCACTCTTCACACTCGATGTCTCATCCTGGTCGTGCCAGGCAGGCTCCGATTTGGTCTCTGGTTGCCAGGCTGGGGTGGGGGGGGCCACGGGCACGGGCACGTAGGTGGCAGGCTCAGACCCTATGGGGAGAGGGGGCGCCGGGTCAGGCCTGAGGAGGAGCCCCATGCCCAGGCCCTCCATAGTGGGAGGTGCATACCTTTGATCTCCCCGCGGTTGGCAGGTGTGTGTCGTGGCTCCGGCGGGCGAGTAGGGCGAGAGACCAGTTTCTCTCTGGGCACTTCAGGCTTCATGTCTATTTGCAACGGAACCCACTTGTGTTTGTTCCCTGGAGGACAGCATGGGTACAAGAAAGGCTTGAAAGAGAGATCTCTCCTGGCCATCCCTACCCCCAACACTTCTGTCCCTGTCTGGGGTCTCAGGCCTGAATCACCATCTGGTGACCTTGGGCAAATTCCTTTCCCTCACTGGACCTCATTTTCATCTCTAAAATAAGAAGGTGGTGGACTTCACTGTGATGGACACTCTTGGTCGACTCCTAATAGCAACTTCTCCACCATCAAGAGAACCCCCTCTGGAACCAGACACATGGCAGCCCAGAATCAAGACTGCACCTTCAGGCTCCCTTAGACACGTGCCGAAATTCTGCCCAGGGGAGCTGAGTGGAAGCAGTCAATTCCAGGGTGAGTCCCTAAAAGGCAGGGAGCTACTCCCCCCTTTCCCCATCCTGCTAGGTGGAGTGAGTCATCTGGAATGAGAAGAGCCAACACACAGCAAGACAAAGGAATCAAAGAGCTGCACCTGGCCTACTTCCACCCAGCTCTCAGGTGAGAGAAGTAACCTTCCATCCTGGTCAGACCTCTGTTCCTCTGGATATGTATGAGAGCAGCCAAACCTGTACTCTAGCCATTTCAGCCAGAGCAATGGGAACTCCTGTCTTTAAATGAAATCTAACACGGGACAGCAATACATCAAGGCACACAAAGAACACTCTGAGGCAGAGACCCCCACCCCCATCTTCTGCACTGCTAGAGCCCCAGTGCTGAGGACAGGGCTTACCAAATGCTTGTTAAAGAAAAGGAACTGATGGACAGATAGCTGGAGTGAAGCTTGCTACCCAGTGGCCTACACCCATCAGCCTCCCAAGGACGTCTTGCAGGGGCTCCTGAGGTTGCTCCAGCAGCCCTGGCGTTCCCACATTTCTTGGTTCTGCCCTACCACCTTCTCCCGAGTCCTGATCCAAATCACTCACCTTTCTTCTTCTGCCCGCCTCGCTGGTAGTCCTCATCCCCATTCTTCTCCTCCCCCGATTCATCTGATTTGGTTTTCGGGCTCTCCTTACTATCACTCCCCTCTCCTTTCTCCTGTTCCTTCATGTCCTTTTTGGGTGGCAGCTTGCGGGCAGGCTGAGACTTGTGGGACTGTGGCTGCAGCGGGAAGTAGAGGAACAGGGAGGTAATGTGAGTCTGAGAGCCTCTTGGGATGGGAAAGAAGGGAGCTCCCCATCACTGGAAGAACGGGGTTGAGGAGCTGGAGCATGTGACGGCAGGTTGGGCTGCATGTATTCTAAGGTCCTACTTTCACACCTGAGATGCTTTTGCTGGGAAGAGTTGTCAAACAGGCAGGAGGTAGAGGACAACCTGTCTCTCCAGCTTCCTTAAGTCTACATGACAGAGACAACCCCCAGGGTTGGGGCTGCGGCCTGCAACGGGCAATTGTTTTACTCCCTACAACAGGATCACATAGTTCAGGTCACCTGTGGGACGGAGGAGATGCTGGCCCCTGGTCTGTCCACACCAACTCTATCTGTGAACTAAAGACCAGTGTGGCCAGAGCCAGTGAGGGACCTAGCTGTCAGACCAGAACGAAAGTGCTGGGAAGGAAAGGACTGACCAGGAGTCCATCTTCTGCTAGGGCTCAGGAAAGCTACATAAGCTTCCCCATGACCTGTGGTCTGGAGGCGGGTACCTGGCCTAATGATCACCGACAGGCGATCCAAGTGTAGTGATGGAGATCACAGGCTTTGGAACAATACAACACACCTGACTTCTAATCTCCACTTGGCCACCAAGGGCTAGTAATTAACTGTCCCCAGCCTCAGTGGCCTCATCTGTAAAATGGGAATTACTGAAGGACCTATCTAGGAGTCACTGAGGGTTAGATGAAATGATGAAAAAACAGCACTTGGCAGTCCCTGACACACAGCAAGGGCGCAAAGAATGGTTCTTAGCTATTTCAATGTTGCCCCTATGGTATCAACCACTCCTCTTAAAAAAAACAGAAAGGTAACAGCTGAGGCTCTGAAAGCTTGAGGCCAAATGTGAACATGTAGACAGAATTCAAACCTGCCCATCCCTCCCCACAGACTCACCTGCACACTCTTGTGGGCTATCTCTCCAGGTGTTGGCCAGTTGATTGCATCTCCAAAGTCACCAACCTGCAAGGCACATTCTATGAGGGCTCCAGGGTAACCCTGCCTCGACCATTCAGGCCCTCATCCAAAATACAGCTCCACTGAGAGATCAGAGGCCAAAATCAGTCTGTCCACGAGGACCATCCACAATGTAGAGACCCAGAAAAAGTGCCCCTGCTATTCAGAGAGAACCCAGAAGTACCTCGCAGTCCAGAAGCACTCACTACAACAGAAAAGAGGCTCCCACCTCCAGGAAGTCCCTGCTTGGGTTGCCAACTCCTATTTCTTACCTTGCTACCTTTGCGCTGTTTAGGAACTGCTGCCCTCACCACCCTGGCCGGAGCAGCATGTTCTGTGGGAACAAGAAGGGAGGGAGAGTTACGCAGAGCCCATGGGAGGGGCCCATAACCACCTCCTCAGCCTCATCACTACCCCACTCCACCAAACAACCTGCAGTCTCCCAAAGGAGGAAGACGCGGTGGGGACGGGAAGGACACATGCTCAAACACCTCTTTCTGAAGAAATCATGGCAAGTGCGATCATGGAAGCAGCAAGCAGCCGAAACCCCAAGAACTCAACTCGGAGGACCCTCACAGCTCTATACCCTCTTGTGAAAAAAGGAATTGAGTCCATGCCAGGGTTTGCTCTGTAATTCAGGGCTCCCGAATCGACCGAGATTCCATAAAGGGATCTGAAAGACCCTCTCTGGCTCTAACATTCTAGAAGTCTGTGTGTGAGCAGACTTAGGAAGGCAAGATACAAACCCTAAGTGGGCAATCCAAGGACCTCTTCTAAGCCCCACATGTCAGGGCCAGCCCTGTCCTCAGTGACCTGTGGTCAACAGAAGAGTGAGCCGTTCAGAGAAGATGTGCCTGCCTTCCAAGTTTCTAAAGAAAAAGTGAGACCCCCATTTGACTCAATGGTTCCACCTTTAGGGATTTATCCTAATGATACAAATTAGACAAGTGTTTAGGGTTATGTGCAAAGATGCTGAAAGGGCTATTCATAATTTCAAAAAAACGGAAAACAATACATGTCCAATAGCAGGGAACTGGTTAAATAAAAGTTCAACAACTTTTAGAATGGTCATAAAAAGGTAATGATCTCTACTGATATGAAAAGATAAACACAACAAATGAGAAAAGTTATAACCCTACTTTTGTAAAGTAAATAAAAAACGTATACATACACATACACACAGTAGAAACTCTAGAAGGAGATATAACCGAGTATTACCAGGAGTTAAGTGGTATGTTTACAGTGATTTAATTTTGTTTGGGGTTCTCCAGTAGTTTCAACAGGGGCAGACAGGGATTTTTATTTTTTTATTTTTTTGGCTGCACTGCATAGCATGCAGGATCTTAGTTCCCCAGCCAGGGATCAAACCCACACCGCCTATAGTGGAAGTGCGGAGTCTTAACCACTGGACTGCCAGAGAAGTCCAGGGGCTTTTTAAAAAGAAGAAAAAAAAGGGGCTTCCCTGGTGGCGCAGTGGTTGAGAGTCCGCCTGCCGATGCAGGGGACGCAGGTTCGTGCCCCGGTCCGGGAAGATCCCACATGCCGTGGAGCGGCTGGGCCCGTGAGCCATGGCCGCTGAGCCTGCGCGTCCGGAGCCTGTGCTCCGCAACAGGAGAGGCCACAGCAGTGAGAGGCCCGCGTACCGCAAAAAAAAAAAAAAAAAAAAGAAGAAAAAAAAATTTTTTTTTAAGGCAGTGGCTCTAATAGGTCTGATCCTTCCTACACCTACACTTATTTTTCCAACTTGGCTCTGAAGACCAAGAGTTTCTGAACCCTTCCTCCCCCAGAGATCCACAGGAAAAGATACATATCCTGGGGCTCTGCTCACCCACTGCTCGCCCGTCACTTTGCCTCCATTGTTGGCCAGCCATGCCAGGGGTCAGGAGCTGCCCTCAGTCCCTGAGCAGAGAAATTTGTCCGGCTGGTCTCAGAAGGAATGTTCTATGCCTTGATCAGACGCGTGTTCCCTTAACGAGCAGAGAGAGTCCTTTCCTGAGTCCTAACTGTGAGGCCACTGCATTCTTGGCTTCTACCCCATACCGGAGCCACTGCCCCCTCAAGACACCCCATATGCCACAGGAGAGCTGGGGCTCTGTAACCCAATCCACAGCATCCCCCATTCCCAGTGCTGAGCAGTGGAGAACGAGAAAACCCCTCTCAGTCCCAAGAGGATGAAGCCCTTAGGCCCAGAGAACTACTTACTCCACACTGATTTTCTTGCTAATTCTGGTTTGGCCCAGAGAAAGCTAATACCACCTAGTTCCCTGACTAGGACCAGCAGGGGCAGCCACGAGAAGATCACCTCCCTCAGCTACACACGAGCTGTGACAGCAGTCACTTCTGCAGGGACCCAGCCTCCACACTCCAACAGCACCGCCTGCATGCTACCAGAACGAGAGCACGCCCAAAGGCCTGCAACATCAACTTCATCAACACAAAGTTGGAAAAGAGGATCAGTCAGAGGGCCAGGTGTTCCTGAAAACTACTGGAAAAGGTTTAAGGCAAAGTTTTTCAGGTCACTGTCTATTTCCTCTAATAAAAACTCTTTCAAAACTGCGAGGAATCAGATCCTGTAATCACCCTGCCTGACATTCTGTCCACCAAGATCACCAAGGGACGTGGTAAAGTACTAAAAGTTCAGTCTCCAATTAATGGGAGCGCTAAACTGCCACTGAAAGAGCCCACTGATTCCCTACTCCCCCACAATCCCAAGCTGACCAGGGGAACGTGACAACACGGGGGTTAGGGGCACCCACCCCCGACATAGTCGAAAAATCCAGTCGCACATCATGTGGTGCTGCTTTTACTACTGAAAAAAAACCACATGTAAGTGGGCCCACACCGTTCAAACCTGTGCTGTTCAAAGGTCAACTATATTTTCTATATTGCTTGTTCCAGAAAGATCCTAAAGCTCATCTTTTGGAAAAAAAGCTACCTAGAAGGGCCAGATCTAGGAGGTCTAAGGAGCGGGAAACTAGGGGAGGTTTAGGGGGAGAAAGCATGTGGGTGAGTCAAACTCATCGGGTTGTGGTAAAAAGAACTGGTAAGAGGAAAGGAAAAGCTGGAAATGAAACAGGGATGAGTGTAGGTAAAGTGAGATGGGGCCGGGTTAAGATGGGAGAAGGCCTTGCAGGATGGGGCTGGCCAGAGGGAACTACTAGATTTCAGGCCTTAGTGCCAGGAGAATAGGCGAAGGCCAAATATTTATTGTGGGGCTGGCATCATCTCCTAGAGATGAGTAAAGTATCTAAAAAGACTGAATTTACCCTGATTGCAAAGAACTTCTACCTTGGGGAACAAGGTAATTTGTAGGGGCTTAGGGGCTACATTACTGGAGTTCATACCCACCTGCTGCCATATACCTGGCCATTAGGTCGACCCCCTCGGAGGAGTCCAACCAGATCCTAGGCGAAGTGCCCCGGCTCTGCGCTCTCACTGCGTTGTGTTAGGTGCCCGGTTACTTATCCACCATTCAGCCCACCCCACCCCTTAAGAGCAAGTACCAGGGTGCTTTCATAGCAGTGATCCCAGAGTCTAGCTCAGGGCCTAGCAACACGGCTGACGTTTGTTTAACGAACGGAGAGTTCACACACCCATCTCCTCTAGGATTTCACACTAGAGAAGAAAAGAAGCTTTGCTTTCCAAGTGCTTGTTCCCGAGTCTATGGCCTTAACCCTCAGCCGGAGCCTTCCCCCCCGGCAGAGAAACAAGTATCCTAGGCACTGCTGGATCTCAGGGGAACCCACGTCCCAGCCCTGCCTTGACTCCAGAGGCAACTGATCACCTGAAATCAGTCTTGGGTCCTAGTCCAGACTCCAGTACTCACCAGTTGTATAACCTTGGAGACACTACATACCACCCCCTTCCTGGGGCCTCCCTCACCTTCCTCAACTGAACAAAGGGAATTCACATCTAGAGGTAGAGGGAAGAAAAGGTAAGATCTCAACCAATGAGACTTCTCATGAAAGCAGAAGAGATGCTAGAACAAGCCGTGGTCATAATATTAACGGAGTGAGCACTTACTAGATGCCATGCACTGTTCTAATGCTGAGTCAGTTTCTCTAATTGGTCTCATTTTCCAAATGAGAAAACCAAGGTACACGGTGGAAAGGTCATTTACCAAGATCACAGCTAGCAAGCAACAGAACAGGATCTGAAGCTAAGCAATCAGACTCTAAAGCCTGTGCTCTCAGCCACCTGGTGGACGGTCCAAATTACCTCCTCATCGTGGCCAGTAGGGCAGGCCCTCAATGGCTGGGCTGCAGGATATCATTCTACACACTGGAAAACCAAGGCCCACTGCAGGGAAACCTAAAAGGTCATAGAGCAAGACAAGCGACACTCCTAGGACTGGACACTGGCAACCTGACAATCCCCTCTCCTGCACCCAGAGAGAGGCAAGGGAAATTGCCACCAAGCAGGCCCGGAGGAAGCCCCACGTGTGGCACCCCCCAGTCCCGTGAGGAAAGAGGCATTCAGGCCCGCTTCCCAGTCCCTCCACTTCAGCATCTGCCCCATTGAGGATGGGGGGCGGGGGCGGGGGTAAGCATCCAGCTGACATGGATTCTGCCCCCACCACTGCCTGAACTACAGCCCAGGACCCTCACTGTGGAAGGCAGAGACACCATTTAAGGGCAGGGAGTGAGGCCAGTAGGAGTCTAGATTACATCACCCACCTGTGCCCGTCCCTCCCAGGCCAGCCTGGGGACAGAGTAAGAAAAGCCTGATGTATTTTCAGCTGTCATCCAGCCTGGGGGTGTGGTAGAATCACAGAGGAGGAGCCTGGGGACCCGGTCTTTTCATCCCATCCTCACTGATCCCAACGCCACCCCCACCCCGGCAGGAACACTCTTCTACAGAAAAAAAAAAAAAAAAAATGCTGTGTTAACCATCCTCACCCTCTTCACTGATTCCTACCGCTGCCACCACCTCGCAGAAGCCTGTCTCTATCCAGCCTTCCCACCCCAAGTTCCCCCAGACCTGCAGGTGAAACACGGGAGGGGGCTGAAGGGTGCCCTTATAGAAAGGACTGGACAGAGAAAAGAAACCTTCGGAAGGTCCGCTCATCTTGAGGCTCCGCTCAAAGGAAGCTTCTGAAGAGTCCGCGTCCCTCGGCCTGGGAGAGGAGGGGCAGGGACAGCGGGCTCTGGTCACATGATACCACCTGGCCCAGCCCAGCTCAGGCTCAGGCCCCAGTCAACTATCTATAGCCTGCAGTGACTCTCCCTGCCCCAGACACGGACTCTGCTGTCCTGGGGTGGCTGTGGTCACTCCCACTACTGGTACCAGTCCCTGAAGTCCTACCCCAAAGCTAATTAACTAATCGTCATCACAGCTGAAATATATCAGCAGGCAGTGAAGCCTCTGGCCTCCAAGCACCAGCTCCCTAACGCAGCCTTTCCGAAGAGCACATTTGGTTCTAGTTAGAATGGTAATCGTAATCACCACCTTTTACTGGGTAGTGACTAGGTGCCAAAAACTGGTTTAACTTGCTATGTGTAATTTCACATAATTGTTTCAGAGAGACGTTCCAGTTGTTCGGAAAATGAAATTGATGGAAGAGACTTGCCCAGGGTCACACAGTATGTATTCTGTGTGACACACAGATCTCAGCATAAATTCTTCTCAAGGCCTTCCCTAATTGCCCAACTAGCAGCTCTGGATCAAGTTCTAATTCAGTCTATCACGTGGGATCTTCAGAGTACTCATTAACCCCTGAAATGGTTGCATTTTTGTGCATCTCAACCCCACTAGACTAATCAATTGCTGAGTCCACATACTATCCACGCAAAATGCCAAAGTACTTCACATGCAGTAGCTCATTTATTTTTCACAACCACGCTAGGAGCTAGGAGGCAGGTAAGATGATGAAGACTCCCAGTTTACAGCTGAGGAAAATTGAGGCTCAGAGAGCCCACCTGCCTAGTAGGTAGCAGAGATGGATTGAAACCCAGGTACAGCCTGACTCCACCTTGGGCTTCACCAGCCGGCAACGTGCTGGATGTGTGGACAATGACTGGGAGTTCCACAAGGGTAGGGATCTTTTCTGCGTTTCTCATTGGCCGCTGGAACCCAAGACTGCAGCCTGTACATGGCTGGCCCACAGTAAATATTTGCTGAATTAAGAAATTTACATCGGCATGGGTGCTTCCTGAAGGACTTTCCAGAGCGTTCTTTTCTGGGAAAAGAGGTTAATTACCCCTTTGCATTATGTCTGAACAGCACAGCTCTGCAGCCTGGCAACTGCAACCCCTCTGGAGTCTAGACCTATGCCCTGTTCTCCTTCAAGTTGGAAATCAGTGTGCTTCAACCCAACACCAGACGTCAGCTGTGGAAAACAGAACAGAGAGTGTACAGCAAACAAAACAGCACAGGAACTCCCCAGAGGTCCCAGACTTAAGCCGCCAGGCCCCAGGCTACACCATAAACCACAAGGCTGGCTGGCTGGCATGGCAAGCTGGGAAGCACAGACACCAGCTAAGAGGGCAGCACCCACTCAAGAGCAGTCGCAATGCCACCCATGAACACAAGCTTATGTTGCCAGAGCTTCCGAGTTTTCAAGAAAGGTAGAAAAATAAATTTGATATGGAAGGGAAATTTTCTGCTTTCTAAATATTGTTAATGAATTCACATTAAAAAACAAAACCCGGGCTTCCCTGGTGGTGCAGTGGTTGAGAGTCCGCCTGCCGATGCAGGGGACACAGGTTCGTGCCCTGGTCCGGGAGGGTCCCACATGCCGCGGAGCGGCTGGGCCCGTGAGCCATGGCCGCTGAGCCTGCGCGTCCCGAGCCTGTGCTCCGCAACGGGAGAGGCCACAACAGTGAGAGGCCCGTGTACCACAAAAGAAAAGAAAAAAAACCCCAAAACCTTCTTCAAGCCACATCCAGCTTGTGGGCTCCTGCATGCTCTCCTAAGCGCTGCCTGAGGAGCAGGTTAATCACCCAGCAGCTGGGCCCTGGATTTCAGAGCCAATCCTCAGGCAGGCTGCAATGCTCTGCTGCCCCACTGACTCCACCGTCCTTCTGTGGGAGGATGCTGACATCAAAGCTGGTTTTCCCTTGTCCCTGTGGTCACCCACCACACCCTAGGTAATGCAAACTCATTTTTACTGTCCTAAGTCTAAGGCATTCTCTGCTGCATGAGGCTTCTGAATCTCCAAGAAATTACTGTGGATTATCCCTGTTATTGGAGTGAAGAGGCTGGAAGGGACCTGAGAACTCATGCCATTGTACAGACAGGAAAACTGAGGCCCAGGAGGGACCAGGCTGTGCCCAAAGTGACCAGTGAATTGTTGTGGAGCTGACACTGAACATCGAGTTTCTGCCTAGTGATTCCAAGCTTTTCCCACAGGTCAGGAAGCCAATTTTCTCACTCAACAAAATATGCCCTGTGCACAACTACACGCACTCACAGGCTGGAGGGCAGGGCCTCAAGGACCCAAGCATTCCAGGTACCACTCCCCACAACTACTGAGGGTGCCTATAATAGAGTCCCAGAAAGTCCCCGTTTTTAAGAACGGCTTCTCACACGGAGCTGGGATACATAACAGAAAAGGAGGGGTGCTCTGGCTGAAGTGGATCTGCAAGCGGGGCCCCACTTCCACCAGCGACTTAACTTCTTTGCACTTCTCCAGGGAAGGCTCTTGGCTCCATCTGGAAGACGTGGGGCAGGCAGGCTCTAGAGGTTCTAACCAGCCATCTATCTAGTGTGACAGGTAGGGTACCCTCACTAACCCTCAGTTTTCTGCTCTCTCAAATAACTAGGTCCTAACAGCTCCAGCCCCTGCAGGCTGGGGACACTCGGTAACAGGGAAAACTCCAGCAGAGATGGGAGAGACTTGCCAAGTGTCCCAGAAGCACATGGGGAATTGGAGTTCTTGGGTAAAGACTAGTTCCCCCAATCCAGTTCAGCCAGATTGGCCCTGCTCCCCAAAAGCCGCTGATTTGTCCCTGCTGCTGAGTTTGGGCAAGCCTTGGAGGCCCCTTCAGAGCCACTTATTATACTCCAACTGGGTAAGAAAAGAGCCCTGGGATGCCATGGATATGGAGACAGGCTGCCCCACCAGCAAACTCCCCACCCTTGCTCACTGGTGCCCTATTTCACTCCCTCCCCCTTCAGCAAATGTAGAGGGGATGTGACCCCTACACTACCAACCCCCCTCCCCGCCCCACCCCACCCCAATTAGGCTGTTGGGCTAAGAGGCAGGACAGAGCAGCTGTTAACAGCATAGACTCTGGAGTCCACGTGAGAATGCTCTAACAACCAGCTGCCATCAAACAAGTAACTCATAAGGCCAGGGGAGATGGTCTTATCTGACCAACTCCTCATGCAGCTTGTAACTCGATAGGCATTAACAGGGCCACAGAGGAATGAAAGCCAAGCAAGCAGGTTCATCAGGAGGCAGAAAGGCACCCTGCATGGAAGATCCTAGAGTAAGACTTAACCTCTCATTTTCTGAAACTATGATAGGGGTTCAGGGTGGCTGCTAGGTAACAGGATTGTTTAAGAGCTTAAATATGGGCAGAGTTAAACAGAAAACTACCATAAATGCATTACAGTTATTTTTTTAAATCTCTTTGAATCAATTCTTGAATCTGTCCGGTGCTTTACAAAAATTTTTAAGAAGGATTACAGTTGCCAGATTTAGTGAATTTCAGATAAACAACACTAATTTTTTAGATTATGTCCCACGTAATATTTGGGACACCTTATACTAAAAAAATTATTTGCTGCTTACCTGAAAATCAAATTTAACTGGGCATGGTGTATTTTTTTTTTAAAACATCTTTATTGGGGTATAATTGCTTTACAACGGTGTGTTAGTTTCTGCTTTATAACAAAGTGAATCAGCTATACATATACATATGTTCCCATACGTCTTCCCTCTTGCGTCTCCCTCCCTCCCACTCTCCCCATCCCACCCCTCCAGGCTGTCACAAAGCCCCGAGCTAATATCCCTGTGCCTTGCGGCTGCTTCCCCCCAGCTATCTACCTTACTACGTTTGTTAGTGTGTATATGTCCATGACTCTCTCTCGCCCTGTCAAAACTCACCCTTCCCCCTCCCCATATCCTCAAGTCCGTTCTCCAGTAGGTCTGCGTCTTTATTCCTGTCTTACCCCTAGGTTCTTCATGAGATTTTTTTCCCTTAAATTCCATATATATGTGTTAGCATACGGTATTTGTCTTTTTCTTTCTGACTTACTTCACTCTGTATGACAGACTCTAGGTCTATCCATCTCATTACAAATAGCTCAATTTCATTTCTTTTTAAGGCTGAGTAATATTCCATTGTGTATATGTGCATGGTGTATTTTTAATTGCTCAATCTGGCCACAGTAGGAAGGAAGGACCATTGCCCCATGTTCCATGACAGTGAGTCAGTGTCCAGAGCACGGGGCTAGGAGCCGGGAGACTGACGCCAGTCCTGGTGCCAGCACTACAGCCCTTGCTGTTGGAGCTTGGAAGAATTCCCCTCTGGGTGCCTTCAGTTTCTCTACTCAGAGGTCTGTTCTTGGGGTGTGGGGATCTTGTCATCTTCAGTCCTAACGCCCTTTAATTCTACCCTCACACTCACTGATCACCCTAACCACAACCTTAGATGAAACCAGCTTTCCAGGGGTACAAGCTACCTCTGAAACTACTGCTACAAAGGACTTGGGCCCTAAGACTTCAGGATGTGAAAAAATTATCTATCTTCTGAGAAGCTTGTCAAAATGCAGATTCCTGGGTCCCACCCTCCAGAGATTCTTGCTCAGGAATGGTGGAGCCAGGAATCTGCTTGGTAATTCTAAGGGAGGTTTTCTCTGGACACACTTGCAGTTATCTTGATAGACCAAATGCGTTTCACCTGCTAATTTTGGTAGGGGTTACTCAGTACCGCACCACCGCATTTAGGATTTTTAAAATTTTTTTATGGAAGCATAGTTGATTTACATTATTGTGTTAGTTTTAGGTTATAGCAAAGTGATTCAGTTATATATATATATATTTCAGATTATTTTTCATTATAGGTTATTACAAGAAATTGAATATAGTGCCCTGTGCTATACTGTACAGGAAATCCTTGTTGCTTACCTATTTTATGTATAGTATTATGCATCCGTTGATTTTATACTCCTTCTTCATCCCTCCCCTTCCCCCAAGCTTGTTTTCTGTATCTGTGAGTCTGTTTCTGTTTTGTAAATAAGTTCATTTGTATTATTTTTTAGATTCCACGTATAAGTGGTATCATGTAATATTTGTCTTTCTCTGTCTACTAACGCCACTTTAGTATGATAATCTCTAGGTCCATCCATGTTGCTGCAAAATGCAGTATTTCTTCTTTGTTTAATGGCTGAGTAATATTCCATTGTATATATATCTCACATCTTCTTTATCCATTCATCTATGGATAGAGACTTCGGTTGTTTCCATGTCTTGGCTGTTGTAAATGGTGCTGCTATGAACATTGGGGTGCATGTATCTTTTCAAATTATAGTTTTGTCTATATACCCAGGAGTGGGATTGCTGGATCATATGGTAGCTCTGTTTTTAGTTTTTTTTTTTTTTTTTTTTTTTTTTTTTTGCCCCGGACGCGCAGGCTCAGCAGCCATGGCTCACGGGCCCAGCCTCTCCGCGGCATGTGGGATCCTCCCGGACCGGGGCACGAACCTGAGTCCTCTGCACTGCAGGCGGACTCCCAACCACTGAGCCACCAGGGAAGCCCCTGTTTTTAGTTTTTTAAGGAACCTCCATCCAGTTTATATTCCCACCAACAGTGTAGGAGGGTTCCTTTTTCTCCATACCCTCTCTAGCATTTATTTGTAGACTTTCTGATGACGGTCATTCTAACCCATGTGAGGTGATACCTCACTGTGGTTATGATTTGCATTTCTCTAATAGTAAGTGACACTGAGCATCTTTTCATGTGCTTATTGGCCATCTGTATGTCTTCTCTGGAGAAATGCCTATCTAGTTCTTGTGCCCATTTTTTGGATTGGGTTCTTTTTTGATATTGAGCTGTATGAGCTGTTTGTATATTTTAGAAATTAACTCCTTGTCAGTTGCACTGTTTGCTAGTATTTTCTCCCATTCCATAGGCTGTCTTTTCATTTTATGATTTCTTCTGCTGTGCAAAAATCTTTTAAGTTTGATTAGGTTCCATGTGTTTATTTTTGCTTTATTTCTTTTGCCTTGGTAAACTGATCTACCCAATTAGTATTTTTAAATCGGGGCTGTGCTTCTTAAGAACTGATAGTGGGTACATGGGTCCTTGTTTCAAAGTTTCCCTCTTTATTTTACATTTCTGTATTAAATAATACTTTCTTGAAAAGAAAACTAAATTGCAGAACTATTCTGGTGGAAATGGAACCCAAGCCCCCTTCCCACTCTACGTCCCATTCAGCTGGAGTCCCTGAGCAGAAGGCTGTATGAAAACCCCTCACCTTATGCCTGTGGAAACTGGGACCAGTAAGCTAGCAGACTGGCAACACCACTTCCACAATCTAAGAACACCAGAGGAGGTGGGGGTGGGTGACCTTGGTTAAATGCAGATTCCTGCCTTCTCCCAAGCTCCAGAAAGCAGTTTGCCAAGAGCGGCAGAGCATGTGCATCTGCATTTTTTTTTTTTTTTTTTTTTTTTTTTTTGCGGTATGCGGGCCTCGCTGTTGTGGCCTCTCCCGCTGCGGAGCACAGGCTCCGGACATGCAGGCTCAGCGGCCATGGCTCACGGGCCCAGCCGCTCCGCGGCACGTGGGACCTTCCCGGACCGGGGCACGAACCCGTGACCCCTGCATTGGCAGGCGGACTCCAAACCTCTGCGCCACCAGGGAAGCCCCATGCATCTGCATTTTTTAACACGTTTCCTGTGCAAGGCTGGCGCCAATTAATGTTTGAGAACTGAGCTGCCAATGAGTGAGACTGGCGGTAAGGGACCCCCTGGTCTCCAAGCCCCAGTCCAGGGTCTCATATTTATGGACAGGAAGTGCAGACAGGAATTAACTGGCTCACAAGAGCAGGAAGGGAGCATGTTTTAATTACACACACAGACAGCAGCCTGAGGAGGGATGTATGAGGAACTCACCACCATCCAATCTCCAGCATCAAGAACAAAGATTGGTCAGGCCAAGAAGCCACAAGCAGAGTGTCTTGACAGACGTGAGCTCACAAAAAAATCAGTGTGGGCTGAGCTTGAGGTTGAGTTTTACAGTGAGCTCCCGACTATGGCTGTGCCAGAAGAATGAAGGCTCTGAAGGGACCTGTCTGCCTCTTCCTTACAACCAAACAGCTTCCACTCTTCCCCTACACATAGCTGTTTGCGCACACAAGGCCCTGAGGTCTGGATCTGTTAAATAATAATGGCTACCACTTACTAAGCATTTACCTCAGGCCTCCTGCTGCAGGCCTTTTGTGCATTTTCTAACCCTCGCAGGGGCGGAGCTATCCCAGTTTTAGAGGAGACCCAGATGCTAGGTGGCTAGCCAAAGGTCACACAGTGAGAAGGTAGCTGACCCCTAGGACCGGAAAGTTCAGGCTATCCTAGGCCTCTCAGCACTGCAGGAGACGACACTAGGTTCTTGAGGTCCCAAAGGGCTCCAGCTCAAGCTGACCCTACCATGGACTGAGGCCATCAGCACCAGAATCCACTTCTCTGAGCCTATTAGCTCACCTGCCAGGCGAGGACAATGCCACTCAGCATAGGGGACAGGAGCAAAGCACAGCCAGGAATCCAAGCACTATTAATTGCGAAGGCAACGCTCTAGGGTGGTCTGCAACCCGAAGGCCTGGGCTCCGGCTGCAACAAGCCCAGGAGAATTTTGCCCCCTCCAGCAGATCAGAAAGGAGAGGATGGAAGAAACTGCAGAGCCCCCATCGGACAAAGGACAGACAGGAGGGAGAAAGGGGTGTGGAAAAGCGGAGATTTTATGTAGGCTCTGCACCAGGGCACAGGGGAGAGCTGAGGAGAGCATAAACCAGCCATTCAGATAAATTACCCTTCCTTATCGTTGGTGACCAGGGCTAATCAGTTCATAAGGTCTACCTCAACCAGCACTGCATCTAAATCTCACAATTTCAGCTTGAGGTAGGAAGGGTGGACATGGTTCTCCCCATATTACATAATAAGACAGAACTGAGACACTGAGCTTCCTGGCTTGTCCCAAGAATATCAACTTGTTTTTGAAGATGCCAGCCCTAGGTTCCTGCCACTCTTATCATGAAATGTCACCACTGACATGAGGGATTTTGTGTGCCAGGCACTGGGGAAGTAATGGTAAACAAGACAGTCCCTATCCTCTGAGGGCTCAGTTTATATAAAGTCTTAATCTTAACTCCACCTGTAATTGGTTGATCTCAACTGCCTGGGATGCTGTACTGAGGATCCTCAGTAAACAGTCTCAGGAAAAGCCCGTGATCAATTAGCAATGTCTTTTGTGGGCATGAGAAGGGACAGCAGTCACAAACTTATTTATAATTCCAGTTTGGTAACAACTGAAAAATGCTCTTCATCTCAACCACCATTTAGCCCATACTATGTATTGTAGATACAAAAATGGGTAAGATTGCCAAGGGTCCAGCCCATGAAACTAATGACTGACATGAGAGCTGACATGGGTGCTGGTGGATTCAATGTACTTTCCCTCCAGGGACCACTCTGTCCTCACCCCCAGGTAAGACCTGCAACCCTTAGGCCTGGCCTCTCCCAGAGAGATTAAGGCAAGGCTCAGGAAGAACAAACTGCAGAAACACAAGTGAGAATTATGGAATGGGTGCCTCTGTGGAAAGCTCACCTGGCTGCTACTTCCCCAAGGTCAGCCTGGATCACCCCACTTCACTACCAGCAGCAGGGCAGTACAATGGTTAAGAAAGAGCCTGGGCTCCAGAGTCCCGGTTCTGCCAATCCTACCTCAGCGACTCTGGATTTCTGTAAATGAGAACAGAGTTTCTAACCTACTGGGATTCTACAGATTAAATGAGTTGATATTTGTAAAGAACTTGGGGAAGCACACAGGAAATACTCATTACTCGTTAGCTATTATTTGGAAGTTTATACATATCTCTGATTAAGGCCTTTGACAAATTTTTCTACCCCATCTCACTCATTGGTGAACCTGTTAGTTACTTGATCCTGGCTGTTTGAGTGTTCCTCACCCCTCCTAGAACCATGCTTTACACTCTTTATGTTCTATCTTGAAGAGCTCATCAGTAAGGTAGAGTGGAAAGGGGCAGGTGCTGCCGTTACTGGGAAATTGAGAGCATTTCTGAGCAATACCTCCTCCATTTGGGCAGGCCTTCCCTGGCCTGCTCAGGGTGTGTCAACTGCTGGCCCAGTGTAGGGGAGGGAAGAAAGCTGAAAGCTTATGTCTGGAGGAACAGGAGTCACAGCATCTGCACTGGGTCACCTTGGGGCACGTGCTGCCAGACCTAGTCCTCTTCTAATCTTCACTCCTACAGCACCAACCATTTGAAGGTCCTCCCATTTCTCTGTCCTTGAAGAAACAAGGCTGAAGGAAGAGAGAACTAGCATGGGCATCCTGACTCCTTTGGTGCCACCCGGGAGACGCTGGCTAACAGATGACATCAGCTTTCTGCAAAATGAGAAGCGACCAGATGGCTTCCAAAAGTCCCTTTGGACTCTGGCCTTCCTCAACTCTAGGGTCTGCAAAAAGCTGCCACCTCAGAGCGGCAATGGCAGTGATGATGCAAGCCAGGGGCTGGGACAGGGGAGACCTGGAATGGCAGAGACCATCCCAGAGCAACTGCAAGCCCAGCCTCAGCCAATGGAGAACTTTACCAGCCAGCCTCTCCATTCCCAGCCTGGAGTCTTGCATCCCCAGGCTGCCACTGCCCTCACACTCCTTTCCCCAAGAGAACCTCCCGCTCAGTAGACAAACTGCTATCCCCACAGCTCCTTGATCACGTCAAGTATCTTTCTAAACAAATGATTATGCAGCTACTATTGAGCCCTTCAGTATGATCTGTCACTGTACTAAGTGCCTCCCTTGCAATATCTTAATAGAAAGACTGATGCTTGGGATTTCCCTGGTAGTTCGAGCCCTGGTCAGGGAACTAAGATCCCACATGCCTCAGGGATAAAAAACCAAAACATAAAACAGAAGCAATATTGTAATAAATTCAATAAAGACTTTAAAAACTCCCACATGCCGCGGAGCAACTAAGCCTGTGCGCCACAACTACTGAGCCTGCGCTCTAGAGCCCGTGAGCCACAACTCCTGAACCCGCATGCCACAACTACGGAAGCCCGCGCGCCTAAAGCCCGTGCTCCACAACAAGGGAAGCCACCGCCTACGCACCTCAAGGAAGAGTAGCCCCCCCGCGCCCCACCCCGCTCACTGCAACCAGAGAAAGTCCACGCGCAGCAACGAAGACCCAACACAGCCAAAAATAAATAAATAAAATAAATTTTAAAAAAGGTCCACATCAAAAAAAAGAAAAAAGGAAGACTGATGCTTATCTTCTTTCTACTCTCCTTAATTTCTTCTACATTAGTTGTGCTTTAAAGGGGTGGGGGTTGGGGAGGGGGACTGGCTCTGCCAGTTTTTAACTCTGACCCTGGGCAGTCCCTTAATCTCCATGAGCCTATGGAGAAGGAATTTCTCCATAAAAGGGGGCCAATTCCCACCCACCTCAAGGGTACTGTGAGATAAGAATAAAGAAGTGTTCTGTAAAGTCTAAAGGGCTATCCCAAAGACAGTACCAACCCTTGCAATCTAAGGACTTGATGAGTAAGACTAGACCCCAGGAGTAATCAAAGGATGGCGGCTTAGAATCCTCAGCTCCGGCAGGCCCCCTTGGGCCACGTCCCGCCTTAGGGCAATAGAGCTTCCAGGAGTACAAACCAGCTGCCTCCAAGGTACCTGAAACAAGCCCCTCCCAGCCTGTGGAGACTTGGCTCAGGGCTGCTGGATGCTACAGTGATGGGGGAGAAAGTCTGGATTCCCCA
Organism: Phocoena phocoena; assembly: GCF_963924675.1. Taxonomy (NCBI): domain Eukaryota; kingdom Metazoa; phylum Chordata; class Mammalia; order Artiodactyla; family Phocoenidae; genus Phocoena; species Phocoena phocoena. Next base: position 131,269,593 of record NC_089221.1, on the reverse strand, counting down.
GATCCACCCAGTCTTCAAAACCTCAGTCATCAGGAATCTGATCACCTTACCTGAGGCCCAATCCAAGGTCTGCTGCTCAACCCAGCCCTCAACCCAGGGGGGTGGCCAGCAGCAGGCTAGTGATTCGCCTAGAATGCAGCCCCATTCTATAGGCTGAAAAACTGAGGCAAAGATTTGGGTGTGGGGGAAGAAGGAAAAAAATGACACCAGGCTCCTACAAACCTCAGACCTGCTAAGAAATGAGGTTCTTGCCACAAAAGCCGCCTGGGGTGAAGCATGTGTCCCTGCACTAGGGGGACAGCACTGTTTGACAAACTAATCAATTATTAAGAGATTTCTAAGTCCTGACCTCACCCAGTCCAACCCACGTTCCTTTCTGCACTCACTCTGGCCCTGCTGGTCTTTTTCCCATTGCTGGCCAGCTTCCACTAGGGATGTGCTGTGGCCTTTGGGGGCACCCCAGGGCAAACCCAAGTGGAGGGCTCTGCCCACCCCTCCCGGGTTTCCCCTTTGTACTTTGGCTAGTCACAAACCCAAGCAGTAAGCTCTTGGAAACCAGCCGAGAGTGATGGAAAAAGCACTGAACTGGGCATCGGAGGGCCTGTATTTTAAACAATGCACCCCTGTACAACAGCCTCGGTCAGTAGCTTCCCCTGCGTGGGCCTGCTTCCCTCAGCAAAAGGGTGGTATGCATGCACGTGTGCACAGGGTACGTGTGAATTCTGGCCGGGCTCAGTGGTCTCAGATCAACTCCAGGTGCCTGCAGGAGCAGGGGCCTCGGGTAGAGAGTGGGTGTGTGCGTCTGCCAGGCAGCAATGTAGTACTGGCCAGCTCCTTAACCTTTCTCACCAGGACAATGTAACCTTCCTTTACCAAGGCTGCTTTGAGGGTTATAAGCAACTTTGAAAGCCTATGTTTTTAAGTGGGGGAAAAAACTTGGCTCACAAAATATCACGATCCCACTTTTTTTAAGGTGTGTGTATATATACAAAATATACATATATGTGTGTCTGTGTGTGTGTGTGACTCACAAAGAAAAATCTAGAAATGTGCTGTCCAATACAGCAGTCGCTAGCCACATGTGGATACTGAACACATGTAACGTGGCTGGTCTGAATTGAGAACTACTTTAAGTGTAGAAAACATACCAGATTTCAAAGACTTAGTAGAAACAATAATTTTTATACTGACTATATGCTGCAATGATAATATTGTGATTATCCTGTGATTATCCTAATATTGTGATATTATTTAAGTTGATTTCACCTGTCTTTACTTTTTAAAAATATGGTTCCTAGAAAATTTTTAATTGTATACACGGCTTGCATTGTATTTCTATGAGGCAGCACTGATCTAAAAGGATATGGCTGCTTAGTAGTATTTCTGGTGGCTGGTGGAACAGATTATGAAGGGATTTGTTTTCTCTTCACTAAAACACACTTGGACGTTTTTTCTACAATGAACTGGTGCTGCTTGAATAAGCTGAAAAGATTTCCCCTTCAAAAGAAGTTAAAAGACCGAACACAAGGACTTCCCTGGTGGGTCCAGTGGTTAAGAATCCACCTTCCAATGCAAGGGACACAGGTTTGATCCCTGGTCAGGGAACTAAGATCCCACATGCCGCAGGGCAACTAAGCCCGCGCACTGCAACTACTGAGCCCACGCGCTGCAATGAAGAGCCCTAGTGCTGCAACTAAGACCCAATGCAGCCAAAAAGTAAGTAAGTAAATAAATAAGACCCAACACATAATAGTATTTTCCACCCGCTTTGACAACCCAGAGCCAGAGAACCTCCCAATGCCAGTAGAGAGCAGCCCCCACCCCTCCCACTGGCCCAGAGGCCATGCCCGAGAAACCACAAGGTCAGCAGGGCTCTTTCCAGCAGGCTGCACGTGGCCTGACAGAGCTGAAGAGGAACATCTCTGAGGGAAGAGGGGCCAGGGCTCCCCAGCAGGATCAGAAGTTCCAGGGCCTGGCTCACACTCACTGAGGGTGGCCAGCGCAGGCAGAGCTGGGACCGCCAGGCTGGGCCACTGGGGCCCACACAGATTCCTGCTGTCTGAAGATTTGTGTGGGTCCTCTCTCCCCCAGAAAGTTTTTCAGGTGAGATACGTATACTTCTGTGGTCTGGGAGAATGCAAAGCCAGACGGTAAGTCAGTCTGCCGTGAGCTGGAATCCCAGCTGCTAACAAACTACCATGCAGCCTTGAGCAAATTACTGAACCTCTCTGAACTCCTGTTTTCTGGTCTGTAAAATGAGGATCATGACTGTAGCAGCTGGATCCCACAGGGATGTGAAAATGAACCAAGATCATGAACAAAATGTGTGTGATGGCTCAGAAGTTTGTTAGTCACGGGAGACGTGGAAGCTCTCAGGCAGTCTGGCATGGCTCCCTGGGGCATCTGTCTTCAACAAGGCAAGCTACCCATGAGGCAGGTTCTAGAACACCTGGCTAAGCCCAGGGACAAGATAAAGGCACACCAGCAATGGATGAGCAATGCACTCATGAGCATGGGATCCAATCCCTTCATACAAGTCGTGAGAAATGAATGTCCAGCCAGGAGAAATGTGAGAGCGGGGCTGAAATCAGAACATGGATTTCCAGACTTCCAGCTCTGGCAGCCTGCTCTGACCCCACCCTGAAGTTCTTACCTGAAAGTTTCCAATAAGAAGTCAGGAATGGAAAACCGTGACCAAGAGAGCCCATGTCGGGCTCATTCCCTATCTCCAGGCCTCTCTGTGCCTGACGCCATGCTGTTCACCCACACGCTCCCTCCACCTCCACCCCGGAGCATGGAACCTGGGAGAGGCCAGGGGAAGCAGAGAAAACACTCATACTCCTCCTGGCTCTGGGGCTGAGAGACCCAGATCCAGGGGAAATATACCTGCCCGCCTCAGGCCACCCTTCTGATTAATGGACACAATACAACTGATCTGACTTCTGGACAGTATGAGAAGAGAGGAGCAAGTAAGAAATAGCAATCACAAAACGCCCTCTTTAAGTGGCCTAGTCTGGAGGAGGGGGGACAGGACAGGACACTAAGTTAGTTGGATGGCCCAAGTCACTACGCCATCGTCTGTTCCTTTCCATATCTTTCCTGGATGCCTGCCGAAGTCTCCAAGGGGCCTCCCTGCAACTAACCGGGCCTCTTCCCGCCTCGACCCCAGTCCACTCTCCACAGAATGGACAAACCCTAAAGCAGAAGCCGCATCATGCCACCTCCTTCCCTGCTTTTAGAAGAGCAGCCAAACTCCCTAAGCTGGCCTCCAAAAGCCTCTCGCGTCAGTTGCTTGGAGAACTCGAAATTCATCACCTGCCGTTCCTCCAGGCTAGCGTGGCATCAGCAGGCTCCTTATCAACCCCATCGTGGCTCACCCTTAGAGGTATTCCCTGACACCCTGATTGAAGCTACCCTCACCCACACAACCCCCAACACTTCTCTGTTCGTTTGTTTCTTTCACAGCACTCACCACTATCAGAAACTGCCAAGTAGTACTAGAGATGGTGGCAAACCGACATTCCTCCCATTGAAAAGCAGGGCCCATGTCCCCTCCCCTTCATTCTCAGCAGGGTCTGTGACCTCTACCAACATCACGTGCCAAAAGTGATACTGTGCCAGTGCTCAGGCCCAGCACCTTAGAATACCGACCACAGCTACTTCCTGTCTCTTGGAACAGCTCTCCGGGAGCCCCAAGCCACTATGTAGTAAGTCCTACTACTCTGAAATCACCATGCTGGAGAGGGCACCTGAAGGCACTCCAGTTCTAGCTGAACCCAGCCATCCCTGTCAAGGTTCCAAACATGTGAGTGAAGCTGTGGTGGGCCCTGTATGTAGACCAGGACCTGCCTGCCACCTCTATCACTACCACAAAGCAAAGAAGAATCACCTGGCTGAGCCCTGTCCAAATCCTGCCCCACAAATCAGTGAATAAAAGGGCTGTTTTTGATATAACTAGTAGCCTCCCTTTCCCCACCCGCAACCCCCCCAGTGAAGATGGCCGTGTGTCCTGCCCCCCATCCACCATACATGGTGGGGTATCACTCCAAGACCTTGCTTCAGACATGTAAGCTCCCCATCCATTAAACCACTGATGACTCTGTTGCTGACTCTGGGATCTTTCTTCAGTCTTGAAGCTGGGCCACAGAGGCCTTGAAGGCCTCCAGGGTGCAGCCCAACAACCAGCAAAGAAATAAAGATCTGTGACAGGCTAGTTAACCTTCAGTCCTAGCAAACACCAGAATTACAACTAACTGCTGAACTACCATCGGCAAAAAAGACCAAAAACAAACAAACAAAGAACAACGCTGGAACTCACCAAAAAAGATACCCTACATCCAAAGACAAGGAAGCCACAACGAGATGGTAGGAGGGGCACAATCGTGATACAATCAAATCCCATACCTGTCAGGTGGGCGACTCATAAACTGTAAAACAATTATACCACAGAGGTTCTGCCATAAGAGCGAAAGTCCTGAGCCCCACGTCAGGCTTCGCAGCCTGGGAGTCCGGCAACAAGAGGAGCCCCCAGAGAATATGGCTTTGAAGGCCAGCGGGGTTTGATCTCAGGATTCCACGGGGCTGGGGGAAATAGAAACTCTACTCTTGGAGGGCGCACAAAAGGTCACATTCGCACCAGGATCCAGGCTGTTTTTGGGGTGATTTGTTAGGCAGCAACAGATAACCAGAATTACCTTGCTGGTTTACACTGTCACCCCACTAGAATGTAAACTATGGGGGCAGGCACCTTCTGTCTTATTCCCATCAGTATTCCCATGGTCTAACACTTAGTAGGTTACTGAAATAAATGTGTTAAATGAATGATTTTCACTTTGGTGGCAGCCAAGTTAGTTCCTTCCAGGCAAACCAAGGTTAGTCTCAAGCCCTGGTGCTTCTCTAGATAAGCCTGAGGACTCTGAATACTCAAGACAATCTCTCTAGGGGAACTCCCTGGCAGTCCAGCGGTTAGGACTCTGCACTTCCACTGCAGGGAGCACGGGTTCAATCCCTGGTCAGGCAACTAAGATCCCGCATACTGCGTGGCCAAACCCCCCACCCCCCGCCAAAAACAGAAACTCTAAATGAAATAGTCCTGGGCTATAGTGCTCAGTTTGGCTCAAATAAACCTCTTTAAAAAAAAATGACAATCTCTCGAGATGGGCTGGCTTCCCCTCTCACTGACCTTAGTTGATACTTTGACCCTGGCCTCCACCAGTCCTAGGTTCTAAATCTCAGGGCCAGAAGGGGGTTCTCAGCAACTGCCCAAACTAACGAGGTACAGAACCTCCTCAACAACATTCCTGCCAAGGAATGAACCACCACTTTTTGCACGCTGCTGGGGGCACTCAACAACTTTCTGGGGCAGCTCACCTTGGCCCAGAACTTCCCAGAAGCCTAGGGCAGAATACCCCATGCCTAGGTAGAAGAATCCCACAGCCTTGGCCAACCTCTTGGGGATGACACTCTAAAGCTGGTCCAATCAGGTGGGGAAAAGCAATCCCCATTAGATAAAATCTTTCTCAAACTAGTCTTGACCTCTGATTTGATACATAGAACTTAATCCTAGTGGGAAAGGACCTCGAAAGGTCTTCTGGCTCGACCACTTTCATTTACAGAAAAGAGAAAGAAGTCCAAAGAGGTTCAGTCAGTCACCCAAGGTGTCTTAGCAATTGAGCCAAACATCTAGGACTAGAAGGCTGGTCCCAAATTCTCCTGCCCAGAGTTCTCTGTCCTAGGGCTCACACTCGTGGAGAAGCCTCTTTGCAGTGCCTGTTGCCCCAGAGAATTCAGTGCTCCAATGAGCCTTAGTTCCACTGCCCGGAGAGCAGGATCATGATGCACAAGGCCTCTAGCCAGCATCTTCCCCTTTCCACCCGAAACACAGTAACATCTGCCTTAGCTGCTCTCACACCTGAAGGGTGTTTGAGCTAGAAAGGGCCTTAGAGATTGCTATCAAGGATGTTACACCCATTTCACAGATGCAGGGAGGGGAGTGGTTTCATTGGGGCCTAACATAACTGCAAGCTCACGCCTTAGCATTCAGACAGCTTTCTACTGCTGCTCTGGGGCCTCAGGCCACAATGCCCAGTGGTGTCCTGTCTCCCCATCACACCCGCTCTCCCTCAGAGAGGTGGGTACGGAGACCCCTCCAGGGACTGCATGCAATTCCTGCCCTTAGCCTTAAAGTCTTCCCCACCCTTTACTCTCAAATTCTTCTCGAATAAGGATGCTCTCAGCTTGTGGGCTGGACAGACTGCTGTCCTCTCTCCTTTGTATGATAAAATACACAAAGACTGAGCCCACAGGCCTGATGCAGGCATCCTCGTCTAAAGGGAGCTAGATCCTGACATTGGATAGTAGTCATAAAGGAACAGAGGCTCAGTGTGGCCAGGTCTTCTCATTTTTTTTCATAACAGCTTTACTGATATTATTCACATACCATGCTACTGACCCATTTAAAGTGTACAATTCATTATTATTATTATTATTTTGGTATATTCAGAGTCTGGCTTTTAAAAGAGGAGCTGCAAATCTCCAGGTTTCCAGATACATTTTCTTGATTTTAAAACACAGATGATTACTTTCAACTGTTTTTATTTATCTTTTATTTTATTTTTATTTTTTGCGGTACACAGGCCTCTCACTGTTGTGGCGTCTCCCGTTGAGGAGCGCAGGCTCCGGATGCACAGGCTCAGCGGCCATGGCTCAGGGGCCCAGCTGCTCCGCGGTATGTGGGATCTTCCCGGACCGGGGCACGAACCCCTGTCCCCTGCATCGGCAGGCGGACTCTCAACCACTGTGCCACCAGGGAAGCCCTCAACTGTTTTTGAATGAAGGGTAATCAAATGCTGTCAGCAGGCTGAACTGGAATTGAGGCAGTAAAGGGAGTGGATACCCATTTGTAACTTCTACCTTTCAGGACAAAAGCTCCATCATGGCTTTTGTGTCTTATTTACCCCTGAATTCTGGAGCCTGATACGTAACAAGTACTCAAAAATTTCGGAATGAACAAATCTAGGAAAGTACTTTGCAAGTTTACAGCTGCAGAGCCCTACAGGAAACTGCCATCCAAACTCTTTAAATACTATCACCATGTCAAGGAACCCACTACCTCCTGTGGCAGCTGAATCTGTCGGGGGCACTACTGAAAGTTACTACTTGAACAGAGCCAAAACCTACTGACCCTCCACCTCCCACTTGCCATCAGAGCTTTACCTGTAGGGCCACTTGAAGCAGATCTGTTCAAATGCTGTAGTTCAGAACAACCGGCATTTCCACCCACCCCAAGCTTTGATTCTCTGGGAAAAATAATCCTAGTTTCTTCAACCACCCCTCCCTCTTCACAGTAAGGTGCATGCGTCCCAGTGAGCAGCCACCTCTTTTGTGTTCCTGATTTCCTGTCTCCCTCCCACACTCCCTAGAAGCAGCATCCAGCCTCCCACACCCAACCATGTCCAAACTCCACCCCTACACTCGGCTCCACTTTGGACAAAACCTAAACTAGGCTATTCCATCCAGATAATTGGCCTCTCTTTCTTGTATCACTGTAAAGATATATGAAGAACAGGAAAAGCGCAGACCTCCACTCCCCCAAGCAAACCCAAAGCTGCAGAAAGATACCAAACATGGAGCAGGAAGGTTTCACTTCAAACCACCTGAGGGGCTCCCTGGTGGCGCAGTGGTTAGGAATCCACCTGCCAATGCAGGGGACACGGGTTCGAGCCCTGGTACGGGAAGATCCCACATGCCATGGAGCAACTAAGCCCGTATGCCACAACTACTGAGTCTGTGCTCTAGAGCCCGCGAGCCACAACTACTGAGCTCGCGAGCCACAACTACTGAAGCCCGCGCGCCTAGGGCCCGTGCTCCGCAACGAGAGAAGCCACCGCAATGAGAAGCCTGCACACCGTAACCAAGAGTAGCCCCCGCTCACCACAACTAGAGAAAGCCCGCATGCAGCAACAAAGACCCAACGCAGAGAAAAATAAATAAAAATTTTTTAAAAAGCACCTGAGCTGTTCTCTCACAAATATTCTACCACTAGGGCACTCTCAAGTGCCGCAATATGGGCTTCTCATGCAGGATTATAGCCCCAGTGATTCCTTAAATTCCCCTTCACTATGGAGTTGTGTAACAGCCTAGGGCAGGGTAGGAAGAACTGGCTCTAAGTGACATGGGCGGCTTTCCTGTGTATGCTCAGGACCAAACAGCAGGGATAAAGGGCAGAGAGGACCCAGGAAGACACAGGAAGCCTGGCTTTAGCACTTGAGCTCTATTAGCAAATTGAAGACCTGGGTCAAATTCAAGACCTTGGAAGAAGAACCACCAACACTCTTACGATTATCACTTATTATTTGCCAGGCTCTGGCTGAGCATTCCCCTTCCCCTAGCTCACATTCACAGTGATCCTACGACATGGGTACTCCACATATAGCTCCATTTTACTGAAGCCCGGAAGTTACCAACCTTTCCAAGGGCACTCACTTGGTAGGTGGCTGGGCTAACTCAAACTGGATGACTAACTCCAAAGTCGACATTCTACCACCCAATATGCTATTTCTTCCTCCAGAGGAAAACAAAATCGGAGTAAACCCAAGAGACACGGGTTCAAGTCTCAGCCTTGCTTTGAACTAACTGACTGTGATCTTGAGCAACTCTATTTCCTTTCTGGGCCTGAAGTACCTAACCTGTAAATCAATGGTTTAGATTCAATGACTTCTGGGGTCCCTTTCAGCTCTAAATACTCCTTCTCCTCTGAAAGGAGAGAAAGGAAATCCAAGCCCCTGAGGGCACAGCAATGGGAACAGAGTTGATAAACGGGCATTGGTCAGGGTAAGCCTGGCTCCCTAAAGCCCAGTATTCTCAGGAACTCACTACAGCAGCCCATCTATGGGCAAATGCAAACCCACTGTTAGCACAGGTATAAAAATGGCTGAATTCAGCTGAAGGGAGGTAGCTCTGATGGGAAGGAAACCTTGTGCATGTAGCTATCTCTGGAAAAGCCCACAGAGCCAAGCTGCAGAGAGGCTGGTGGCAGGCAGCCTAGATGTGGACCTAGAAGTCCCACTACATGGGTGCTTTCCCTGGTGGAGGTGGGGATTCCCGTATGGAAGCCTATCCCCCTACCAGGGCCGCCTCCTCTTTCCAGCTAAACAGCTGCAGCAGTGCAAGCAGGCTGGGGCTCTTGGCTTAAGCATGGACTCAGCCTAGGCCAGTCCATCAGCAATTGTGATTCTCCCAGGAACTGAAACGCATTCCAGATAATCTGGCCTTCTGAAAGGTCAGAGAAATCCCATACACTGGAGCTGCTCCCTACCCCTTAAGGATGACAGCTGATAACTGTCCTAGACATACACTTCAGGAAAGACTCTGAAGTCTGCTCCCTTTGTAATCCAGGAACCTTGCCCCAAAGGATCAGACAGGAAACCCCAAATCATCTATTCTTAACCTAAGAGGTTCTGCCACGTGGCAAAAGCAATCTTTCAAAAGCAAAAATCTGACCATGCCACTCCCTCACTTAAAATCTTCAAAAGCTCCCTACTGCCTTCCAGTTAAAATGAGAATTTATACTACAGCCACAGGGAGTTACTCCGTTCTCTGAACCTCATGGCCTTTCCTCAACCAAGACAGCTCTCTTTCCAGACCTTTTCTCAGATAAGTCCTACCTGTCCTTCCCATTTCAGGTTAGCCACTGCTTCCTCCAGAAGGACTTCTCTGACCTAGACTGAACTGGGTGCTCCCTGCTGCACTCCCAAAGAATCCCACAGCTTTCTTACACAGCACTTTCCATTATGGATTGTGAGTGTGTGTGTTCTTTGTCAACACAGACTTTTATTATTCACTGTGGTATTCCTCTACGCCAGACTCAAAATGTGAATGATGCTGTTAAAAGTACGAGATTCATTCATTCATTCATTGAATGTTCACTGAGCTGCCTACTATGTGCCAGGCATGCTTAGGTGCTGGGGATAAAGCAGTGGTCAAACACCAAAGACCCTCATCCAATGGTGATAAAAGCTAAGAAGAGGGCTTCCCTGATGGCGCAATGGTTAAGAGTCTGCCTGCCGATGCAGGGGACACGGGTTCGTGCCTCAGTCCAGGAAGATCCCACATGCCGCGGAGCGGCTAGGCCCGTGAGCCATGGCCGCTGAGCCTGCGCGTCCGGAGCCTGTGCTCCGCGACAGGAGAGGCCACAACAGTTGAGAGGCCCGCGTACCACAAAAAAGATAAATAAATAAAGCTAAGAAGAAAAATGAAGCAGGGTAAAGGGATGGGGATAGACAGTATGGGGTGCAGGCTTGCTATTTAATATAGGGTGGTCTGGGAAGGCCTCTCCATCTCAATGAATGGAACAGGAACCTGAAGAAAGTGAGGGTGTGGCCCATGTGGCTATCTGGGGGAAGAGCATCGCAGAACAAAAGCCCTGAAGCAGGAAGGTGCACAACATGCTCCAGGAAAAGCAAGCACCAATGTTGTTGGAAGGGGAAAGTGGTAAAAGATGAAGTCAGAGCTGAGGGTCAGGGCAAGGGGACGTCTGGGGAGCCAGATCAAGAAGAAACTCTAAGGACTCTGAATTTTACTCCGCTATAGAAGCCATGAGAGGACTTTAAGCAGGAGTGACAGGAGACCAGTTCAGAGGTTCCTGCAACCTTCTAGCTGAGCAGTAATGGTATGTGGACCAGGCTGGCAGCCAAGGAGGTGGTAAAAAGAAAGCATTTAGCTTTGGTCACAGTTTTTTGGAGCCAAAAGGATGTAATGGTAAATTAGATGTAAGGTGACAGAGAAATAGAGGTGCCAAGAATGACCCCAAGGTTTTTAGTCTGAGCAATTAGAAGGACAGAGCTGCTTATTAATCTCTCCTGAGTCTCACTTTCCTCATCTGTGAAGTGGGGATAAAAAGAGCACCTGCTGAGCAGGTTACACAGGATAATTGCAATATCACTATTACTTATACTGGGGTTATCAGGAGCTTCAATAAGCTAGGGTATGTGGAAAGGAGAGCAAAAACCAGAGCTCAGGGTGGACCATGCATCCAGATGGCTCCTGGCAACTGTGGGACTGAATTCAGTTCCTCTGAAAAGCTTAGAACTTCATTTTAAAGGAAGGAAGACAAAAGGCTACCTGGAGTTGCTGGAATGTATGTTCAGACGGGAAGGTGGTTACCACAACAAGCTTGGAGGGTTATTACAAAGTACCCTGTACACAGGCCTCCGATGGAGGGGCCATCTGGGTTTACCAATAATACCTCAGATTGAGGTGGTAAAGCCCCTCACTGTATGTCAGATTTATGTGGCCGGCTTTACAAAATTCATCAGAAAAGCCCACATACCTCACCTTCCACACCGGCTTTGCCAGTCCAAAGGCGCAGTCAAAGGAAAAGTCCCACATCAAGACTGTCCCTCTGATTCTGGGAAACTCCCTCATGGAGATACCGTAGGCTATCTGCCACGAAAAATTGGCCAGTTGGCCCTGGTAACTATTACATAGCACTGCGTGACAATGAAGTTAACTCCAGATTATCCATCCTCACATAGGAAAGGCATGGATAACCCCTCAGAATGGGTAATTACCTCAAACTACATATACAGTTGACCCTCAATAACGCGGGGTTAGGGCGCCAAGTCCCAGCTCAGTGGAAAATCCATGTGGAACTTTATAGGTTGTGCGGGCTATCTGCTGTTCCTCCCTATCTGCGGTTCCGCATGAGCATGGACTCAACCAACAGTGCAGAGCGTAGGACTGAAGTATTTATGGAAAACAATCCACACAAGTGGACCCATGCACTCGTTGTTCAAGGGTCAACTGAACCTGGCTTTGGAATGCATCTTCTGGAAGCTAAACCGCTTACATCTATCTGTGTGGGACATTTTAAGTCATGAACTGGGCTACCCCACAACGAGGTATCAATTTGATCCTCAAAACAACCTCAGCATAGGGGTTACTCCCATTCTGGGAACAAGAAAACCAGCATGTTCTGATTTAAATCCCATCACCTACCCCTTTGCTCCTTCACCTCGCTGTTTCCTGTGCTTTCATTAGCCAGTTATCAAAACTTATTTTCTTTCACAAACCCCCAGCAGGAAAACTGTCCTCTCTCCTGGCCACTCCCTTAGATCACTCTGGACCAGCCAGGGAGGTTTGTGAGCCCTCTGGAGGCCCCAACACCCTCATTACCCCCTTTTAGGTTGTCTGGGATTTTGCAAACAGGGGCACTCCCATCTGCCAAGCTCTGCATGTTAAAGAGGTTTTTGTGGTTTCAGGTCCACTGCTCCGCCTCCTCTCTCTGCCCGACTCCCAAAGAGAGGGAAAGAGTGCTGAGTAACAGCTCTAAAATACTTACTCTAGCCTAGGTCCCACTGCAGACAGGGGCTGGGTCAGCCAAGAAAATCCCCCCTCCACTCCGCCCCCCAACTCTGGGAGGTTCAGAGTTCAGGACTGCTGAGACTGCCCCCTACCTGCCAAGGGCCTAGGACCACCTCCAAAGCACCTCTCCCTCCCTAACAGGCACTCATTTCCCAGTTAGGGTAAAACTCAAACTCCCTGCCCAGAACAGGGGGCAGGCAGCTGAAGGTTCCTGGAGAAGGCCTCCTTCCCTTCTCCCCTTCAGAGGGTGTCCTAATTGCGTGCTTTCTTCACAAGAGAAGAAAGTGATCTGAACTACAGGAAAAGAGCTTCAAGCTCTCGTTTACCAAGCCCAACCTAACAGTTATTTGCCAGAGGTGCACAATATAACCAGCTATGGAGTTTAAAACAAACAAAAAACCACCATAATGCCATTATCACCCTTGACAAATAATTCCTTAATATAATCTAAACTGATCAGTTATCCTCAATTGGCACCAAAATTTCTTCTTATAGCCTGTTTGTTCGAATCAGGATTCAAACAAGATCCACACAAGGCATCTGACTAACGTCTCAACTCTTCATCCATAACAGTTCCCTCTTTTAAAAATGTTTATTTTTTTAACTGAACGTGATGTACAATATTATATGTTACAGGTAGATAATACAGTGAGTCATGATTTTTAAAGGTTCTACTCCATTTATAGTTATTATAAAATATTGGCTATATTCCCTGTGTTGTACAATACATCCTTGTAGCTTATTTTATACATAGTAGTTTATACCTCTTAACCCCCTACCCCAATATTGCCCCTCCCTCCTTCCCTCTCTCCCCACTGGTAACCACTAGTTTGTTCTCTATATCTGTGAATCTGTTTCTTTTTGTTATGTTCACTAGTTTGTTGTATTTTTTTGAACGCCACTTATTTATTGACAAGATAATCTGTCTTGTAGAATTTCTCACATTCAAAAATTGGATAACTGCTACCTCGTGGTCAATCAATGCGTTCCTCTAACCTCACAGACCTATGGTTCTATTAGGTGTGGGTTCAATTTTTATTTGGTGGAGGCAATTTTTATAGACAGGCACTGTGTACTTTCTATTACCACATTCATTGCAAGGCACTTAATGCCTGGTTGCTACACAGGTTGCTCTGCTATGAACCCCCAAGCAATTGGCTCAGGTTCCTTAAGCCAGAAGAGTATCTCCAGCACTCACAGAACCTGGATTCAAAACTGGAGTTCTTAACCACTATGGCAGATACGAATATACACATTTAAAAAGCTTTGCTTTGTAAAAATTGTGAATTACTGTTGTACACCTGAAACTTACATAGTAATAATAATAATAAAAGGCTCTGCTTTGGTTTCTTTTGTGGGGAAGGGGTTTATCGGAGAAACAGTGTTTTTGATAGTAAAAAAATTTTGAAGACATATTCCAATTCCCTCATTTTACAGATGAAGAAACACAGGTACAGAGAAAGTATGGGGGTTGCTAGTGTCCACAATGCTGGACACAAGCAGAATTACAAGTGAAATGAACACTACTAACAGTGGTGATCATTTATTATAGCTAGCACTTATTAGATGCTCTGTACCTGGCATTAAGCTAAAGGTTATGCTAAACATCTTGATTTTCACGACCCTATGAAATAGTTACTACCATTACTCCCATTTTGAGGATGAAGGAACAATGGTTTAGAGAGGCTGGGTAATTTGCCCAAGATTGCACACCAAGTTAGAAGCAAAGCTGGGACTCAAAATTACAGACTGTAATTCCACCCAGTCCACTTCTAGTGGTGAGGAAGGAAGGAGCCAGGGTCTGAAGTAGCTCTGACACCGTGAGGTCCTCATGCAACGAAGACTGACTGATCCACATGGATGCCCCACAGAGTACAACCAGTTGTGGGGTTGGTGGGGGAGGGAAGATGGGAAAGGGCCCAAACCCAGGAAGAAAACTGAGACTGGGAGTGGAGGTTTATTTGGGGCCAGTTCAGTGTGGTGGCAGATTCCTGGGGTTGCCATGGGTTAGCTGGGATTATAATCCTTTTTTATTTTGTGTCACCAGTTAGCTGCACTTCAAAGAGACACAGAAAAAAATGATGCCCAGAATATAAATATTCAAGTCTCAGGCCCTGCCCCCGACTTTCCTCTAAAGAGAAATGAAGAAAAAGATCACAGTACTGGTGTTTTCTTACTACACAAAGTTAGAAGTGTCAGACAATCAACCCACTGATTCCCTGCTAGGGTTGCTGGAAGCTTGTGGGGATGATATGCTCTCAAGTCTCTACCTACTACATGTACACCAGCCACAGCAAATTTTTAGTTCAGTTAGGCTCGCCTTTCCCCACAGCCCTGAGAGCACATGAACACTCCGCCAAAAAGTAATCTTTACGAAAGGCAAATAAATTAAAACTTATTTTTAAAACATTCATCATAACACATTCCAAAGAAAAAACAGCCAATTACTTGGGTCATCAACCTTCAAGATTATCCATACCATGCCCTTCATGTCTGTGGATAAGCAAAAGCCCACTTTTAAGGAGACATATCCCATATGTTTCAGGGAGTACTAATACAATACCAGAAAAGGAAAGTACAACACTCTCCAACCCCCTCATTTTACAGGTGGAGAAAACGGAGACCCAGAAAAAGTCCCAGAAAATCCCACAGTTTCAGTCTCCCAGACATGGTACAACAGAAAACACATGCCAGACACCAAGCTAAATACTTCACACATATCATCACAGTGAATGCTCACAATGGCCCCATGAGGCAGATAAATAATTTAATTTCTAGAATACAAATGGAGAGGCTGAGGCACAGAATGGTTAAGTATCCTGCAGGAGGCACAGCTAAGCAAGTGGTTGAGCTGGCATTTGAACCCAGGCAGTTTTGATCCCAGAACCTTTGCTATGTATCACATCTTTTTTAAAATAAAAAAAATTTTTTTTTTTTATTTTTGGCTGTGTTGGGTCTTCCTTTCTGTGCGAGGGCTTTCTCCAGTTGCGGAGAGCGGAGGCCACTCTTCATCGCGGTGCGCGGGCCTCTCACTGACACGGCCTCTCCCGTTGTGGAGCACAGGCTCCAGACGCGCAGGCTCAGTAGTTGTGGCTCACGGGCTTAGTTGCTCCGTGGCATGTGGGATCTTCCCAGACCAGGGATCGAACCCGTGTCCCCTGCACTGGCAGGCAGATTCTTAACCACTGCGCCACCAAGGAAGCCCTCACTTCTTTAACTAAGACATCTTGCCTCTCTCATACTTAAAGAGTTGTGGCTAAGATAAGGAAAAAATATTTAATGTTTTCAAAATATTCTAGGGGAAGAAAATACAAAAAACCAAAATGCAAATCCCAAGATTTAAAACTACTAAGACACAGAAGCTTAAACCAGACCAGAGAGCCCCGCAAGAAAGGGGGGATATAGCAAAACATCTTTTATTACTAGTTACTGCATGTGTCCCTTAAAGAACTAAAATACTAGCATCTGAGCCAAAAGGAGAGCTAAAAATAGGCATTTGCAGCAAGCTTTGGAAAGCTTTTGGCTTGCTTATGAGGCACCCAAAACATATGTATCACAGAACACAAAATTTCCCAAGACCACACTGTCTTTCCATTGGTGTCGCATTTAAACTTGTCCAAGCTGTAAATAAAATCAGGGCTGGAAAAGGGCCTTAGTGATCCACGTAAACTTCAAAGAAAGTGCCACCATCTACCCTGACCACAAAATTCTCCCTCAAAAAGCATCCAAGCCCTAACAACTGGCTTAAACAGAAAAGCTACTGAATTCAGAGTTTGTCTGTCAAAGACTATTCTGCAAGTTCAAAACCAATGAGTAGACAAGACACTTTCTTACCTAACAAGAACAGAGTAAATCTACCGGACTCAGAATTTTGCTGTGGGCACTTAAAGCAAGTTGGCTTTTCTAAGAACTCAGAGGTAAAGGCGAGATGCCAGCCAAGCTGTCCTCTTCCAACGATCAATAACCCCAGTGATGCACCCTATCAAGGGCCCCTGGACTCGCACAAAATGCCAGCTCAAGCACCCAATACCACCTGATGTCATGCTGATGTAAAACCCACAAGGTAGGTTCACCATTAGCTAAGCAGCAGCAGCCAGAGTGAGTAGCCCCACTTAAACTTCTGAGGAGTGCTCTCTCCTGGGCATGATTATACCTCCTTGAGTTTAAAGAGGGGGGAAGGACCAAAGAGTGTCTTAAAGTTGCTATTCCTCCCTCTGTGGGTGGATCAGGAGGGATTTGCAAGAAAATGGAGGTTTCAGCACTGCCTTTGCATAAGAGGGTTCTGGAAGGAACGGGGGGAAGGGGAGGAGGGCAAAAGGAAGAGAACACGGTTTGAGGTACTATTAGTAAACGCCAAATGTCCCCTCCTCCAAATGAAGCAACCTTAAAAGAAATAAAAATTACAACATGCCATTTTCAGAATTCGCTGTTCTGGTTCCCCTAGGACTACAAGGGATACTATTCCCTTGAATGTAAAGGCATTAAGCTTCCCTTTCCCCATTTTGATGGTTTAAACCAGTCAGCCTCAACCAGCGCTACAGAAGGGGAGGAGTTTTGAAAAACCAATACGGCTATGACCACAGGCCATCATTCTAGCTCCAAGCGTGTTTTAACACCGAACCACTACAAAAAGACCCTGAACCGAAGAATCCAGCCCCACTGTGCCTATACGCGCCGGCAAAGGGAGCAGGGCGGGCGCGCCCCCTACCAAAGCCGACGATCTATTTTTGGCAAAGGAAGGCCGAGCCGAACCTCCATATTCTGCACCGCCTCTCTCCCCCCAGCGCCACTGACAACGCTCTGCGGGGACTTCCCACCTTCCCCAAGGGGCCGGGTCCAAAAGGACCCAAAGCCGAGAAGGGAGAGGGAGGGCGCGGGGAGCGCCGGTCGGCGGTCACATGCCACTCGCCGCGCGGGGTGGCACCACGTTGTCCCGGCTGCGGAGGAATGCCGGGAAGGAGGAACGCGCACTCACACCCGCGCACACGCACACTCCTGGCCGCGCCGCCCGCCCGCACCCGCCTTCCACCCCGAGCGCCGAGGCGGGCCCCGAACGCCCAGGCCGAGCGGTCGCGAGCAGCCCGCGGGTCGGCGGCGCGGCGCAAGGCGCCCAACTGTCACCCGCCCGCCCTCCCGGCCCTGCCACTCCCTCCCCCGCCGCCACACGCCCCTCGCGTCGCCGCATGCCCCCTTACTTGCCTCACATTTCCCCCTCACTGGATGCCCCGCACGCTCTCCATTCGGCTCCCTCTCAAGACGGAAGGTCCCCAGGATCAGGGAGGGAAAGCACCGAATTCAATGACACGTTGGGTTTCCTCTTCTCCCCATTCTGCCCGTAACCGACCCCTGAACCCATCGCCAATGGCCATTCTACCACCTAATACTATCTACTCGAGAACAAAACTTGTTAACTTTTAAATCCCGAATCTGTGTGGTCGGTATGAACTCATTGCCGGGCGTTTTGCTGCCTATGACATATACTTATTAAACATTTACAACATGGGGACGATCACAACGCTACCAAAACGAGAAGCATGGAGCGGAGTGGTAAGAGGGGGCTTCCCCAGGAAGGTTCAGGCTGGAAACCGACTCTTACACTAACATGCGGTAGGAGGAGAGAGCCCTTTTCACCGAAACCAGCGCCCACCCTCTCCCCGCGAGGTAGGCCCGGACCACGCCGTTGCCCACTAACCGCTGCGGCCCAGGCGGTGGCCGCAGCCTCCCGGAGGCCGGGCCCTCTGGCAGGGGCAGGTTCCTGAGTGTGCTGGGGGACAGGGCACGGCGACCCGAATGAGCCAGGAGATAATAAAAAACAAAAACCCCGAGTCACCACGACCAGTGGCGGACCCCCGGGCCCTGGAGGCCGCTGGGGGAGGGGACGCCTATGTCCCCGGAAGAGGCCCCGGACCCAGGATACCAAACAGAAAGACCCACCTGGAGGAGACTGTCCGTTCACGGTGGCCAGGACCGGCGGCAACGCGTTCTTAGTCCACGGGTTCACCTTGGGCGGAGGGGCCTCCACGAAGTCTCGGCGCCCGGCGCCCGCGGCTCCGGCAGCTCCTCCGCCAGCGGCCGGCTCGCCGCCGCCGCCCTCCTCCCCGTCGCTGACGGCCGGGCCCTCGGCGCCAGGCGGCTGCGGCGGCCGCGGGCTCTCGCGCTCCAGCTGCCCTGTGCCCTCCTTGTGTGGCTTGGCGCAGGGCGGCCGAGGTCTCCGGGCGCCGCCGTCCGGCTCCCCCCCTCCGACGTCGTTCGCCCCGGGCTCGCCCTTGCCCTCGGACGACGGCGGCGGCTTCTTCCTCACCAACCCCCCGTGCTCTTCGGCCTGCAAGAGTGGGGCGCCCCCCGGCAGCAGCGGCTCCACCTGAGTGGCCATCTGCGCGCCCGCCCCCCCGGAGAAGCCGGGCGCGCCCGAGGCTGCCTCCCCCGCCTCGAACTTGGCTCTCCGAGCGCCCGCGCCGCCTTCCTCCGGGGCGCTGGGCCCCAGTCCCGGCGGAGAAGGGTCGGGGTTCACGCTAGGCGCGGCCCCCCTCCGGGTCGGATGCAGCCGCCGTAGATCCAAGGCCCGCTGGCCGGGCGGGGGGGGGGACGAAGGCCCCCCACTATGCGGTCCAGGCCTCCTCGGCGCGCGTCCCCCCCCGCCCGTTCCTCGCAAGGCGTCCCCACCCCGAGCCTGGCAGGCTTCTCGTCCCGTCCCTCCCTCCCCCCCGCCGCCGGGGCGGCCCGGGCTTCCCGGCTCGGGGGCTGCAGCAATATGGACGGACGGGGGAGAGGCGCGGCGAGCCGAGCTGACCACGCGATCCGCGGCAGGCGGCGGGCGGGCGCGCGCCTCGCGACGCAGCGGGCAAGGGGAGGGGAAGGCGCAACGGGGCCGCGCCCGCCGGAGCGGGCAGTGGGCGACGGGAGGGCGAAGGCGGCGGGAGCGCGCGCGCAGGGCCTCGCAGCCCCGCCCATTGCCCCGCCCCTCGCCTCCGATTCCTCGGCGCACCTCGGGGCTGGTGGGTGAGGGGTACTCAGACCTGACGGGGGCGAGCACGTGCCTGATGCAATTCGGGAGCGGGCGGGGGCAGCGAGCCGGGCAGGAGAGAAGGGATGGTAAAGAGGGGGAAGTGTCTTAAAGAGCCAGCGCGTGAGAGCGGTCGCAGGTGGAGCACATGGGAGTGGGCCACGCGGCCGGCCGGGCCTGCTCGCGCCTTTTAGGTTGGCTGCTCCAGATTCCGAGAAAGGAGCCATTAATGTCACCCTCCACTTACAGGATGATGGAGGTGGGTGCTAACGGCTCCCTGGCGTCCCATGGGCCTGCCCCTTGCAGGCCCCGCCTGAGTGACCTTGGGCCAGCCGGCCTCACCTCCGCGGACTGTGCTCGGCTCCTCCCAGGCGGCCCCGGCCGGGACACTGCCCGGAGTTGGTTTCGACGCCCGGCCTGGAAGGCGGGCCCTTAACCCTTGGGGGCATTGGGCGCCTACGAAAATGAACGGGGAATTACCAACAGACCCCAACCAGGCCAAGCTCCGAAACTGAGTATTTATGGGCAGAAAATTTTTTTCTCAAGTGGATTTCATTTACGAGGCTTGCTTGGGGCGGAGACGAAGAAATAAATGCCCGATTGGGACTCTGGAGAGAGATTTTATCCTGACCCTGGTTCTGCCCCTTACCAACTCTGCAGCAGCTGGGCCTCAGTTTCCCTAGTGTAAAATGAAGGAATGGTGTATGACAGGAGTTTCAAATTTTAGTACACATTCAATTAAATAAATATTTACTGTAGGGGTTCTAGGAAACAGGGTTTGGAAATAAACCAGACTTATAAGGACCCTATCCTCATGTAATTTACATTCTAAGGTGGAGAAAGAGACAGTAAAACAACTTAAGTGATAAACAAGTGCTTGTCTCATAGGTTAGCCTAGATCAGCTACTTTGGATGATGAGGGAAAACCTTGAATGCAGATTCCAAAGCATTTGGAATCAGGCATGTCTGGGATTGGACCCAGAAATCTGCATGTCTAGCAAGACCCCTTGGGTGCTTGTGGTCCCACACTTCACTTGGAGAAGTCCTGGCCTCTGGCTGGCTGTGATCCCACCTGCTTAAGACATAACAGCCTAAAGTGTTAGCCATCTCCAAAAGAAGGATTAGAACACCCGTCCTGCTGGATACAGGATAAAGCCTATTAAAAGGCTTCCTGAAACTGCCCCCAAGGGGTGAGGCCAGTTGTAGGGTTGCTGTAACAAGGACTACTGGGGGAGGGGTGGTCCTGGGCACAGCCAGGCAATCTGATGTTTAATCCCAACTCTTCCCTGACATGGCCTCCACACCTTGGCCAGCTTGCAGCACTTCCCTGGGCCCTCCCTTCCCTGGTGGAAAAATGGGGGTAAATTAAGCTTGACTTGCTTCTACCGTCTCAGCTTTTGTGAGGAGTCAAGTGAGACAATGTCAGTCAAAATGCTGTGTATGTTATAGAGACTGAGGCCACTGCTTCAAAAGAGATACCAAGGAAGCTAATGATTAAAGGGATCTTGATGAATTAAAGCAGGATTCTTCATAATTACATTATATATACCCTTAATCAGAAGGTAAATTATTGTACATTGTCACCAGAATGCACTATTTTTTATTTTATTTATTGATAAATATTTCCTGAAGAGGATCCACATTAGAAACTCTCTGAACTTTTTAAAAGGGGACATAATGGTCATTCTTTTCTATATTCCTTTTATTTTTTATTTTATTTATTTTTTGGGCTGCGTTGGGTCTTTGTTGCTGTGCATGGGCTTTCTCTAGTTGCGACGAGCGGGGGCAACTCTTCGTTGCGGTGCGCAGGCTTCTCATTTCGGTGGCTTCTCTTGTTGCGGAGCGCGGGCTTCAGTAGTTGTGGTGCACGGGCTCAGTAGTTGTGGCTCGCGGGCTTAGTTGCTCCACGGCATGTGCGATCTTCCCGGACTAGGGATCAAAACTGTGTCCCCTGCATTGGCAAGCGAATTCTTAACCACTGCGCCACCAGGAAAGTCATTCTATATTCCTATAATTGGAGGTAGAGGGGAGAAGTGCCCCCATACACTTTGTGAGGGGACCAGGGCTCTGTGTGGACAAGTAACTTGTTCATGCTACCCAGTATTCAGTCTGAGCTGAACGAGCACCACCTGGCCCTGTGTGCAGGCTGGAGGGGCACTGAGATCTTCACACCCTGGGCCTGCCGTGCCCCAGAGAGGGGCTCCTAAACACTCATGTGCCATTTTACAGATGGGCGAACTAGGGCCAGAGAATGTAAGAGAAGGTAACCTGCATGAGACCATATCTTAAACTGAGGCTGTTAGAGTGGAAAAATGAATCTTAATGATTACTCAGTCCCCTTGTTTTTCAGGAAACTGAAGTTCAGAGAAGTCAAGTTCCTTAACCAAGGTCACACAGCTAGTCCATGGCAGAGTCAGGTCTCACACCTGAATCTCCTGATCCTAAATCCAGTAGCTTTTTCTACTGGAAATGATGGAATTGCAATTTGAATTCAGTTTTTTAAAAATTAATTAATTAATTGATTGATTTTGGGCTGCATTGGGTCTTTGTTGCTACACGCGGGCTTTCTCTAGTTGCAGTGAGTGGGGGCTACTCTTTGTTGCAATGCGCGGGCTTCTCACTGCAGTGGCTTCTCTTATTGTGGAGCATGGGTTTCAGTAGTTGTGGCACGCAGGTTCAGTAGTTGTGGCTTGCGGGCTCTAGAGCACAGGCTCTGTAGTTGTGGTGCACGGGCTTAGTTGCTCCGCGGCATGTGGGATCTTCCCAGACCAGGGCTCGAACCCGTGTCCCCTGCACTGGCAGGGGGATTCTTAGCCATTGCGCCACCAGGGAAGTCCAGTTCTTGTTTTTTTAATTCCTGACCTGCTGTGGCATTCTATATGCACGTGTTCAGTTCTAAATACTACTAATGACCAAATTGTTCAGAGTAGCTACTTTTATTAAGTAACTACTACATGCTAAGTTCTATGAGAAATACTTGACATACATTATTTCATTTAATCCTCACATTAACCCAATGAGATAGGTATTAATTTTTTCCACAAATATCTGTTGTGTCCCTACTATGTGCCAGGCATTGGAGCTGTTATTATCTTTGTTTACAAATGAAAACAACTGAAGTTCAGAAAAAGAAAGTAAGGTGGGTGCCTAGGGTCCCAGGCAGCAGCTAACTCCCAGGCCTGTACCTCCCATACCACACTGTAAGGCTGCCCCTCTTCCCTCCATTGCCATATCCACAGGTATTTATGAACTCATCAAATATATAGGACTGGGTAACATACTAAAAAAGTTGAATCCTGTCTCTCCAAAAGGTAATTTCTAATTGGGGGGAACCAAGTAATTAAGCAATAGGTGACCTCAAGCCAAAAAAGAAGAAGTTAAACAAGATATGCTTTAGGCAGAAAGCAACACGGATCAGACTAACTTTTTTTTTTTTTTTTTTTTTTTTTTTTAGCCACGCCGCACAGCTTACAGGATCTTGGTTCCCTGACCAGGAATTGAACCCAGGCCCATGGCACTGAAAGCACCAAGCCCTAACCACTGGACCACCAGGGAATTCCCAGGATCAGACCAGCTTGTGCTGTGCCCGTGGCTTCAACACATCCTAGGCTTAAAACTCACAGACAAACAGAGAGAGAAAATCAAACTTAAAAAATAAAAATTATAAAGTGGGTCCAGGGACTTCCCTGGTGGCACAGTGGTTAAGACTCTGCACTCCCAATGCAGGGAGCCTGGGTTTGATCCCTGGTCAGGGAACTAGATCCCACATGCATGCCACAACTAAGGAGCCCATGTGCTGCAACTAAGGAGTCCGTGTGCCGCAACTAAGAAGCCCTCGAGCCGCAACTAAGGAGCCCACCTGCCGCAACTAAGACCCAGTGCAACCAAACAAATAAATAAATAAATATTTAAAAATAAATAGGGACTTCCCTGTTAGCACAGTGGTTGAGAATCCGCCTGCCAATGCAGGGGACACGGGTTCAATCCCTGGTCCGGGAAGATCCCACATGCCATGGAGCAACTAAGCCCGTGTGCCACAGTTACTGAGCCTGCGCTCTAGAGCCCATGCACAACAACTACTGAGCTCGCGTGCCACAACTACTGAAGCCCGTGCGCCTAGAGCCCGTGCTCTACAACAAGAGAAGCCACCACAATGAGAAGCCCACGCACCGCAACGAAGAGTAGCCCCCGTCCTCCGCAACTAGAGAAAGCCTGCGTGTAGCAACGAAGACCCAGCACAGCCAAAAATAAATAAATAAGTAATAAATTTAAATTAAAATAAGAAAAGGAAACGTTTGCTTTAAAATAAATCAATAAAGTGGGTCCAAATACCTATTTATAATTATGTGCTTGTTTGCCCCTGGTGCTGACAACTTCCTAAAGAGATACGAGGAGGCTGAATGAGGGACTAGAGACAGAAGACCTGGTTTATAACCTGGTCCCGTCTCTGGCTTTGCTGAATGAGTTGGGGCAGCCTCCTGAGCCTTCCTGGGCTTCCATTTCTCTGTTCACAAAACAGGAAGCGTAATACCTGCCCATTGAGCTTATGGGTGTAAAGAAAGATACAGTTTCCCTGAAACTATTTTTCTGGGGGGAACACATGTAAAAGGAGGATGGTTCCTTTATCTGTGCTTGTTACCTGTGCTTGGTCGGAAGGAAAATTTAACATACTTGGACATTCACTTTTATTCCTCTTTGAGTTTGATTTTCCAAAGAAACTTTTGTTTCTGGAAGAACTTGGGCCGTATCACTTATCTTCTTCTGATACCAGGGGCTTCTGGGCTTGAGGCCTCTTTATACCAACATGGAAGAGTGGGTGGAGAGGGGAGGGGCACTGGCCAAACAAACAGTATCAGCTAGAGAGTGTTTTCCAAAACCTGAAGACTTTTGGGCCTTATGGCACATGCCAAGAAATTTACTTCAGTTCACAAGAGCCTAGATCTCCTCTTGTCAAATAGATGCAAAAAGCAATAGTTCACATGTAAGGGGGCTAAGGAGTAGGGGAGGGTACTGACTGTTCCCATGATACACGGTTAGCCTTCAGGGCAACCCTTTTCTGTAAGTGTGATTATCCCCATTTTACAGATGAGGAAGTAGGCTCAGAGGCCGCCCAAGCCACCCCACGAGGCTGGTAAAAGAGGAGGACAGATTTGCAAAGAAGGTCTGATAGAAAATCAACTTTTAATACGTTCACCACTGAGTTCGAGACAGGCACCATCCCACGACTCTTTCCACTCCATTCCACCTACACAGCTATTCCCCCAGCCCCACTCCTCTCCCTGGTATTCCTGCACTGTCTCAAGTGGTCTCCTGATGTGCTTCCCCACCAACTAAATTCTCCTCCCTGCCACGCAGCCTACCACACTGCCAATTCTCTGGCTCTCTGATTGACGGGCCCTGCCTCTGCTTAAAATCTCCGCATGCACATCCCTGCCTGTCCTACTGCCTTTAGCCACACAGGCCTACGCTCCAGCAACAGTGGACCACTCACTCTTTGTTTTATTCTTTCTTTCGACAAATATTTATTAAGCATCTATAATGTGCCAGCTACTGTCCAGGCCCTGGACATGGAGAGGAGGGCAGGACACACATTCCCTGCCTTTAGGAAGCTCCCATCTAATCCCCTGTGGGTCGCATGCTTTCCTGCCTCGAGTCATGTTATTTCTCTCACTCTGACATAGCTGTGAGGTCCTGAGCGTGAATCCCAGCTTGACCACCTCGTGACCTCGGGAAAATATCCATCCTCTCTCTAAGCCTCAGTTTCCCCATCTGTCAATTGGAGATGATACTACTACTTTCCTCACAGAGCTTCAGTGAGCCTTAAATGAGAGAATGTGTGTAATTTAAAAGCACAATGCCTGACACATAGTATATGCTAAGTAAATATTACCTTTCATTGCTTTAATTATTGCCAATGATGGCTTTCCATTTCCACTTGTCCAGAATTCTACTGGTCCTTCAAGGCTCAGCACAAAATGCCAACTTCTTCACAAAAATCTTATTTAATCTCCATAGTTCGAATAGATTTCTCCCCTCTCTTAACTCCTAGTGACAATTTCCCTAAAGCATTTACTACTTTCTGTCTTCAATTACGATTACTTATAAATATGCCTCATCCTCCATCTAGATTATAATATATTTCTTGAGGGCAAGGATTATACCCCATTCTTCTTAGTGTTGCTTATAGTAACCATCAGTGCTGCCTTTACACAGCTAGCCCCCAGTATGTTTTCTGGACAAAGGAATGATTGAATGAACGATGCAGGATCACTCCTGATCACATCAATGTGTTGGTAACCAAAGCAACACTGTCAAGGGCCAAGCGCTAAATTTTATATATTTATCTATATATAAACACTTAATATATATGTACTTAATGTATAATGTATATAATAAATATATTTATTATATATAATAAATATAAATTATAGATATACTTTCAAATGATAAGATATAGGGCTTCCCTGGTGGCGCAGTGGTTGAGAGTCCGCCTGCCGATGCAGGGGACACGGGTTCGTGCCCCGGTCCGGGAGGATCCCACATGCCGCGGAGCGGCTGTGCCCGTGAGCCATGGCCGCTGAGCCTGCGCGTCTGGAGCCTGTTGCTCCGCAGCGGGAGAGGCCGCAGCAGTGAGAGGCCCGCGTACCGCAAAATAAATAAATAAATAAAAAATGATAAGATATAATACAAAATGGGCTAACTTTTGCAAGTAGAAAAAAAATTTAAGTCTAGCAAAGCAAAACCCACATATAAGCTCATAACCCAGAGGCAATCATAGGCAAGTTGGTGTATTCTAGTCTGTTTTCTGTTTGTATTTTACATAATTGAGATCATACTGCCCATTCAACAGCTTTATTTTTTGCTTTTTCTCCCCCTTAACATTGTATTATGAGTATTGTCTCCACATCGTGGCAAATCCCCTCCACATAGTCAGTGAGGTGTCATCTATTGAGCACCTATGGTATGCCTTACCTTCTACAAATAGAAGCCCACCTTCTATTTGTACCACACTGCATTTCCCAAAGGGCTTTCACGGAGAGGGGACAGATGTGAATGTCCCCAGTTGGCAGCTGAAGAACTGAGCCCCACAGAAGTTCAGTGACTTGCTCCAGGATTCTGGGGCAGCAGAATCAAGATCAGAGCCCAGGTCTCTCCCCTCCCATTCCAGACCCCTGCATCACACCACAGGAAACAGAGATAGCACACATTGAAAATGCAAAACTCTCATAGCCAAATGAAGGTAACCATGTTTAAACATTCCAGGGTCAAGAAACATCCAAGTTCATGGGGCAGGTGGGAATCAGCAGTCAAAATGAAGGCAGAAGGCAATTTTCTTGGCAACATGATCATAACTGAGCTCCAGGACAGAAGGGCCCTGAGCTAGGGACTGGAGTAGAAACAAGAAAGGGCAAGACAGGATGGGAGGGGAGTTTGGGGGAGAATGGCTACATGTATATGTGTGGCTGAGTCGCTTTGCTGTGCACCTGAAACCATCACAACATTGTTAATCAGCTTTATCCCAATATAAAATAAAAAGTTAAAAAAACAAAAGAAAAAAGAAAGGGCAAGACATGTTTTCTGCCCTGGGGAACAAAACTCCCCATACCAGCACACTGTTCTCTTCACAGACCACTTGCCTGTCCTTTACATATGGCACAGAAAAAAGGGCAAAGGGTTTGGGGTCAAAGAATTGGGCTGAAGCTCAGGTTTGTCCACTTCCAAGCTGTGTGATATCAGACAAGTTACTTCACTTCTCTGAGCTTCAGTGTCTCCATCTATAAAACGGTGAAAAGGGAAATACTTGCTTGATAAAATTCAGAGAACACTAAATGAGCCAGTATTTGTGTAAGGGTGTTATAGTCCCAGCTCTGCCACCCACCACCTCTGTAACTTTGGGCAAGTTCTTTCACCTCTCTTTGCCTCAGTTTTGTCATCTGTAAAATGGAGATGATAACAGCACCTACCTCTTAGGGTTATTGTGGGGACTAAGTAAGTTAATACTTGTAAAATGCTTAGAACAGTGCCTGACAGATAGTAAGTGCTGAATAATGTCTGTCATTATTAAAAAGGCTAGTGGTCACTGGCATAGAGTCAAGGCAACCATTCTTCAAATTTCATGAAGAAAGCAGAGCCAGTGTTAGGCTAATTATAGATAAGGAAACTGGGGCTCAGAAAGATTAGGTATTTATCTGACTCACACTGCTAGTTGGTGGCTGCTCCAGGACTTCTAAAGATTCTAAATGCAATGCCTTCTCCTCCAGATAACATTCTAGCTGTTGCAAGCTGCCAGCCCGCTGGCCAATGTCAGCCCACAGCATGTTTTGTTTGGCCCACACAGTATTGTTTTTTTTTTAATTGAGTTTAACTGTGATTAGATGGGCCCAGCACACACTAGTGAGCCTCAGGTCCCAGCCTCCTCTGGTGTTTGTTACTCCCAGCCAACTACCCTCATTTAGATCTCTGCACAGGCTGATGCCATGCCAGTCACTAAATACATGGTACAGACAAGTTCAGGAGACTAAAGGGGAGGCAGAGAGGAGCACAGGCCAGAGGGACGGGGAAAAGGCAGTTAGGGAAGACTTCTTGGAGGTGGCTGTACTTGAGTTAGGACTTAAAATTGGAGAGTGGGGATTGTTTAGATTAAAAGGGAGGGTAGGAGGTAAGGCAGATTGATTTGGCATTTGGCGACCTTCAGGGATGTTTATGAGTTTCCCCACCAAGACTTCCTCAGGCCTTTTCCTTGGTTGAGAAGAGGAAAGCAATGAGTTGCCCTTTATCGCAGATGAGGTCATGTGACTCAAGGAGGTCACACTGTCAAGGTTTGATGATTGGATTACTGATCTGTGTCATCATCCTTGAAGGCTCACTGCACTGCTCAAGGCACCAGGAAGGAGGTGTGGTCACAGGAGCCAAAGTACGAACTACGGCCTAACTATGGCCATCTAGAACTAAACTTCTTTCCATCCGAGCAGTCTTGATGGTAGTTTCTAACATTTCACACCTCTGTGGCAAAGAAGATGAGTGCTGGTCACAGAAACAAAATAGGGAAAGGCTGTGGCAAACTAATGGAGCTGCCTGACTGCCTGACTCAGTGACAGTCACTGGATCAGAGAGGTTTGCCAATTCCCACAGGGTCCCACAGCACTTGAGTCTCTGGATCTGTGACACATGGTAGGAATAGGGAACTTCAAATAACGTTGAGTGGCCTAATTACCTAATGTGGGTAAAGTGCGTAGAGATCACCAAAGACAAAGTTTAGCCGGGCTCATTTTGCACTGATAGCATTGCCTGCAGTGTTTTCTGCAAGCCTCCAGGGTGACAGGGCTCCCAAGGAGCCCCTCCACCGGGAAAAGCAGGAAATGTTACCGCACATCTGCCACTCCCATGCATAAAACCCTCCAATGGCTTCAGAGTGCAACAGAAATAAAGTCCAGACCTCTCATCTCGGCCCACAAGACCCTGTGTGCTCCAGACTCCATCCACCTCAAATTTCCCCTCTGTGCTTCTCTCCCCTGCCCTTGCCCTGTGCCAGCTCCTCAAACGCCGGGAACTCATCCCTGCCCGGGGGCACTGCCTGGAACACATCCTCCCAACACACGCACACAAACAGCATGCACTTCTCATCCTTCAAGCCTCAGCTTAAATGGCCCCTTCCCAGAGAGACCTCCCTTGATCGACTTGGCTGAAGTACTTCATGTGCTTCATAGCACAGATCACAATCTCTGCTTTTTCCCATTTCCTCCACTAACATGTAAACTGTGAGCCTGGAGCTCATGGCTATTCTGTTCACCCTTAGTATTCCCAGTCACAAGCACAGTGCTTGGCACAGCAGACACTTAATATTTTGCTGAAGGAATGCGGTGTGGTCCCTGACAAGTTGCTTCCCCTCTCTGGGCCTCAGTATCCCTACATGTGAAATGCAGTGGCTGGATAAGGGGCTGCTGAGGGCCCTTGGCGCTCTGACTGTGGTTCTGTGACTAACGTCTGGGCCTTGGGCCCAGGAGTGAGCCTGGCGTGCTGCATCTCCATAGCACTGGACGCTCGTGCTGATCTAATCAGGTGGCAGACACCCTGTAATCTAGTGCTCTGCTGTCCCTCCTCCCTAGTCCCTGGGCTGGAGACCATGCTGTCAGATTTCCAGGATGATCCATGCACAGCCACCTGTTCTCCCAACTCACTTATCCCAGTGTCCACGAGGAGGGGATGGTTGGCAGGCAGGACGGGCTGGGAGAGGATGTTCAAGCCAGAAGCTTGAGAGCCAGCAGGACTTGTCAATGTCATGAACTGAAAGATTGGGATCTGTGAGAGATTTCATCAAACCCTACACTCTCTGGTTAGAAGGGACCTTCCAGGACAACTGACCAGCCCTCTGCCTAAACCCCACCTGCCCAAAACAGTGCTCAGTAATGATCACCATCACCTTGATTCCACTCGAAGTGCCCAGAATAAGGGCCTCGCGCCCTCTCAGAGCTGCTCATCTTGTCAATCAACAGCTCTGTCAAATCAAAGCTCTTTACTCAGCAGCACAGTGAGACAGGAGGCAGTGTAGCGTGGGGGCGAAGGGCCAGGGCTCTGAGCCAGGTGGCCTGGGCAGAATCTCAGCTCCACAACCTCCTTGCTTTGTGAGCTTGAGCAAGCCAGGAGCCCTCTTGGTGCCTCCATTTCCTCTTCTGTAAAACAGACAGAACACTCGTTGGGCTGTTGGGAGAACTGCAAGCGTTAATACCTAGTGGGAAGGCCATAAACGTTTGTTACTGTGAACTGCCACCTATGAAGGCCCTTCTTGGTTTTGTTATTGTTTTTAGTTCTCCTTGGACTCTGTTGTCAGGGTTGGTTGCTTTGTTTGCAAAAGAGGGGGCACAGCCCAAAAACACAGGGCTGGGAAATCAGAGGGGTGTGCTCGTTGGTGACTGTAAGAGCATTCACTTCATCCTTCCCGGCCTCAGGATCCTCACCTGAAAAGAGGGGAGGGATAATCCCTGTCCTGCTTTCTGTCATAGAACCGATGTACAGAACAAGTGAGAAATAGACAAGAAGGCTTTGAAAAGTGAAAAGTGCTATCTATAATGGGAGGGATTCATCTTATGTTGTCAGAGAAGCCCTTTCCTCTTTCAGCAAGGCACATTAGATTCCAAACAGCAAAAGAGCTAAACTCAACCTATTTGGCAAACAGGGTGTTTTGGGTACTGGTGAAGTTGAAGCTAATCCTTTCAGAATCTTCTTTTATTAATGTACCAGAGCAAACAAATTTGAGAAGGGTTTACTTACAAGCATTTGATACATTCCTACAAGATGTAGGGCTTGGTGTGGCTGATTTCTGCCATCTTTGTTTATTGTTATAGTTATTGTTTCTTCAGTTTCTCTTCTTCAGCAATTTGATTGGCAGGATCCAGGTGATGCACATTCACTTTTGCAAATATCAGCAGGACACAGTAGCTCTGCATAATGTCAGGAATCTTGTGTGACCTTTGTTCAATACCTGTTATGCCATGTGGACCCAGAGACAGCCTCTTCACTGAACAGATCAGAAACCAAGGCCTAGAGAGGCGAGGGCACAGGCCCAAAGTCACACAGCTGGTTAATGTGAGGCTTGACTTGGTAACCGGGTCTCTTGACTCCAAACTCCATTCTCTTTCCAACAGCTCTGTGGACTCTTGCAATTTCTCTAAATTAGCTGACTGTGTATCAAAATCTTGTAATTCATAGGGGTTTATGTTTGTCAAAACTCATTGCCCTGTAAACTTAAAATCTGTACACTAAAAAAAAAAAGCAAAAATGAGAAAATCTGTACAGTATATTGTTGTAAATTTAACACAATTTTTTTTTTTTCGGCCGTGCTGCGTGGCAGGCAGAATCTTAGTTCCCCAACCAGGGATCGAACCCGTGCCCCCTTCAGTGGAATCGCAGAGTCTTAACAACTGGACCACCAGGGAGGTCCCAAACACAATTTTTAAAAATGATAAAATGGTATGGCGGAGTCCGATATCATGAGGGGATCAATGTCTAAGGTCAGCATTTATGGCAAAAAAAAAATGTATAATATAAAGGGCTCAAGAAAAGCCTTCAGAAAGGTAGCACACAGGAGCCAGCATGGTCTCTCAGACATGGTTTCTTTGGGCATTTTAACAGCCGACTGTTTCTTCAGAGGGTCCAGATTAGATGCTGACTGGCATATAGGGGTCAGGTTGTGAGAAAAAGAATGCGTCTCTACAATAGGGTGATATTCAGTGTGGTGAGATGCATACGTGGGAACCAAGTCTGCAAAGGGAATGACAGCTTGTAGTATCTCACCTTAGACACACACACACACACACACACAGGCGCTCGCATGCACGCACATGCAAACCTCCCCACACCCACCCCAGCAGGTTCCTGGATCAGGTTAACCAAGGGCCTAAAGCCAGAGACAAAGATCTGAGGGTTCCTGGGACCCAGCGTGTGAGTGAAGTAGGGGAATTTCAGGGCCTCTGCCAGGGAAGGCTGAGGGGAAGGGGTTGGAACCAGGCTGGAAAGTTGGAACAATGGAAAACACCTCATTCAAGAGGAGAGGGCAGGGATGGGAACCAGAGAAGGAGGAGGAGATTAAAGGCTTGGAGGAGATCAAAGAGAGAGACACTGGGAAGTTCGGTTTTTGAGAAGGAGAAAGCAAGTATCAAGGGCTGACCTGCTGCAACATCACAAAACTAGGAACTGTCCTTCGGTAAGTAAATACCCTAAAATTCAGAGCGACGGGAGGCTCATCCAAAAGCAGGATATGTTTGATGAGATTAAATTTTATAAGCTTCCGAAAGGTTGTTAGTCACTTATACGTAAAAAGGAAGAGTCCACATTTCTCAGTATCCAAAGGGTTTGCTCTTTTGAGGATTTTAAGCATTCCCCCTAGGATTGTGTTAAAACAATATATATGGGGCTTCCCTGGTGGAGCAGTGGTTGAGAGTCCGCCTGCCGATGCAGGGGACACGGGTTCGTGCCCCAGTCCGGGAAGATCCCACATGCCGCAGAGCGGCTGGGCCCGTGAGCCATGGCCACTGAGCCTGCGTGTCCAGAGCCTGTGCTCCGCAACGGGAGAGACCACAACAGTGAGAGGCCCGCGTACCACAAAAAAAAAAAAAAAAAACAGTATATATGTTCACCTCATACCCATTATGATGGCCACTATCAAAAAAGAAAAAGAGGATGGTCACCTTATCTTTGATAAAGGAGGCAGGAATGTACAGTGGAGAAAGGACAGCCTCTTCAATAAGTGGTGCTGGGAAAACTGGACAGGTACATGTAAAAGTATCAGATTAGATCACTCCCTAACACCATACACAAAAATAAGCTCAGAATGGATTAAAGACCTAAATGTAAGGCCAGAAACTATCAAACTCTTAGAGGAAAACATAGGCAGAACACTATGACATAAATCACAGCAAGATCCTTTTTGACCCACCTCCTAGAGAAATGGAAATAAAAACAAAAATAAACAAATGGGACCTAATGAAACTTCAAAGCTTTTGCACAGCAAAGGAAACCATAAACAAGACCAAAAGACAACCCTCAGAATGGGAGAAAATATTTGCAAATGAAGCAACTGACAAAGGATTAAATCTCCAAAATTTACAAGCAGCTCATGCAGCTCAATAACAAAAAAACAAACAACCCAATCCAAAAATGGGCAGAAGACCTAAACAGACATTTCTCCAAAGAAGATATATAGACTGCAAACAAACACATGAAAGAATGCTCAACATCATTAATCATTAGAGAAATGCAAATCAAAACTACAATGAGATATCATCTCACACCAGTCAGAATGGCCATCATCAAAAAATCTACAAACAATAAATGCTGGAGAGGGTGTGGAGAAAAGGGAACACTCTTGCACTGCTGGTGGGAATGTGAATTGGTACAGCTACTATGGAGAACACTATGGAGGTTCCTTAAAAAACTACAAGTAGACACCATATGACCCAGCAATCCCACTACTGGGCATATACCCTGAGAAAACCATAATTCAAAAAGAGTCATGTACCAAAATGTTCACTGCAGCTCTATTTACAATAGCCAGGAGATGGAAACAAAAACCTAATTGTCCATCATTGGATGAATGGATAAAGAAGATGTGGCACATATATACAATGGAATATTACTCAGCCATAAAAAGAAAAGAAATTGAGCTATTTGTAATGAGGTGGATGGACCTAGAGTCTGTCATACAGAGTGAAGTAAGTCAGAAAGACAAAGACAAATACCGTATGCTAACACATATATATGAAATTTAAGAAAAGAAAAAAAAAGGTCATGAAGAACCTTGGGGTAAGACAGGAATAAAGACACAGACCTACTAGAGAATGGACTTCAGGACACGGGAGGGGGAAGGGTAAGCTGTGACAAAGTGAGAGAGTGGCATGGACATATATACACTACCAAACGTAAAATAGATAGCTAGTGGGAAGCAGCCGCATAGCACAGGGAGATCAGCTCAGTGCTTTGTGACCACCTAGCGGGGTGGGATAGGGAGGGTGGGAGGGAGGGAGACCTAAGAGGGAAGAGATATGGGAACATATGTATATGTATAACTGATTCACTTTGTCATAAAGCAGAAACTAACACACCATTGTAAAGCAATTATACTCCAATAAAGATGTAAAAAAAAAAAAAATGTGGAAAAAGAAAAAGAAAAAGAGGGCTTCCCTGGTGGCGCAGTGTTTGAGAGTCTGCCTGCCGATTCAGGGGACACAGGTTCGTGCCCCGGTCCGGGAGGATCCCACATGCCGCAGAGCGGCTGGGCCCATGAGCCATGGCCACTGAGCCTGCGTGTCCGGAGCCTGTGCTCCACAACGGGAGGGGCCACAACAGTGAGAGAGGCCCATATACCGGAAAAAAAGTAAAAACGAAAAAGAAAATAAGTGTTGGAGAGGATGTGGAGAAATAGGAACCCTTGTACACTGCTGATAAGAATATAAAATGATGCAACCACTATGGAAAACAGTATGTAGCTGCCTCAAAAAATTAAAAATAGAACTACTATATGGGGACTTCCCTGGTGGCACAGTGGTTAAGGCTCTGCACTCCCAATGCAGGGGGCCCATGTTCGATACCTAGTCAGGGAACTAGATCCTACATGCATGCCACAACTAAGAGTTCGCATGCCATACTTTGGAGCCTGAGCGCCACAACTAATGAGCCCACGTGCTGCAACTAAGGAGCCAGCGAGCCTCAACTAAGGAGCCTACGAGCCACAACTAAGGAGCCCGCCTGCCGCAACTAAGACCCAGTGCAATCAAATAAATAAATAAATATTAAAAAAAAAAAAAAGAACTGCTATATGATCCAGCAATCCCACTTTTGGGTATATATCCAAAGGAATGGAAAGCAGGGTCTTGTAGAGCTATTTGCATACCCACATTCATAGCAGCATTATTCATAATAGCCAAAAGGTAGAAACAGCAATAAAGTCCATCAGTGGAGGAATGGATAAACAAATGTGGTCCATACATGCAATGGAATACTATCCAGCCTTAAAATGGAAGGAAACTCTGCCACATGCTACAACATGGATGCTAAGTGAAATAAGCCAATCACAAAGCAACAGATACTGTATGATTCCACTTATATGGGGCATCTAAAATAGTCAAACTCAGAGAAACAGAAAGTAGAATGGTGGTTGCCAGGGGCTGGGAGAAGGGGGAAAGGAGAATTGTTTAGTGGGTACAGAGATTCAGATTTGCAAGATGAAAAGCTCTGGAGATCTATTTTACAACAATGTGAATATACTTAACACTATTGAGCTGTACACTTTAAAATGGAAAATGTTATGTTAGGTGGCTTTTATTACAATAAGAAAAAAACCAGACAAACAAAAACCCAGTACATTTGCCTGTAGACCTCCCTTTACTCATTGAAAAACAGCTGGCTATAAAACAGCTTGTTCAGTGTGATACTGTTTGTGTCAAATGTCCTTTTTTGTTTTAATACATGTAGGTCATCATCATGAGGATATACACCAAAGGATAAACAGTGGTTATTTCTGAGTACTGATTTTGTTCTTTTGGCCAATCTGTATTTTCTAACTTTTTTAAACAGAGCATTCTGTTACTTATTAAAACAACAAAAAACACTTTACCTCATTCCAGCCCGTCTTGATGTCCACAAAGTTTACAGAAGTTGAATTAGCATTTTTTAAAATTAATTAATTATTATTATTATTTTTTTGGCTGCGTTGGGTCTTCGTTGATGCACGCAGGCTTTCTCTTGTTGCGGCGAGCCGGGGCTACTCTTCGTTGTGGTGGCTTCTCTTGTTGTGGAACATGGGCTCTAGGCACGCAGGCTTCATTAGTTGTGGCACGTGGGCTCAGTAGTTGTGGCTCACGGGCTCTAGAGCGCAGGCTCAGTAGGTGTGGTGCACAGGTTTAGTTGCTCCGCAGTATGTGGGATCTTCCCGGACCAGGGCTCGAACCCGTGTCCCCAGCCTTGGCAGGCGGATTCTCAACCACTGCACCACCAGAGAAGTCCCTGAATTCGTATTTTTGAGTTTTATTTCATATATAATTAGAAATCACTGCTAATAATTTTTTTTTTTTTTTTTTTTTTTTGCGGTACGCGGGCCTCTCACCACCGTGGTCTCTCCCACCGCAGAGCACAGGCTCCGAACGCAGAGGCCCAGCAGCCACGGCTCATGGGTGCAGCTGCGCCGCGGCACGTGGGATCCTCCCAGACCGGGGCACGAACCCACGTCCCCCGCATCGGCAGGTGGACTCCCAACCACTGTGCCACCAGGGAAGCCCTAATAATTATTTTTAAGATAAAGAATATTAATAGTAATATTTTCTATGTAGGGCAAGCTTAATCTGTGCCAGACACTTGTGCTTTTCATGAGTTATGTCACACAATAACCCTCTGAAGTAGGTACTATTATTAAACCCATTCTGCAGATGAGAAAACAGAGGTTAAGTGGCTGGTGCAAATTCATTTATAAATGTCAGAGATATGTTCAATCTCACAGCAGTCTGATTCCAAAGCCTGTGTTATTGACAGCCTGACTATTCCGCTAGACCCACATGATGTGCTTATCTGTCATCCAGCTTATGAGTGCCTTGTCAGCCACAAACATATAATTTATGTGTCACTTAGACTGTTCAAACAATACCTTTCACTCTCCCACAGGTTATAGGATATTTGTTTCAAAGATAACACAAAGATCAACCTCCCTCCAGAAATCCCAAGCCATGTAACACTCCAGGTGAGTTCCGACAGAGCTAATGAGCCAATCCTGGGGACTCGGAGAGGTCTGGGACCCTGGTACTATACCCAGGACTTTCCCCTTCTTCACCTATATACTAACTCCACTGCCCGCTACACCAATCAGGATACACACTCACTTCCTGGGACCAACTTCAACTGGAGGGGAGGGGAATGTGCGACAGGAAAGGCTGCCAAATGTGGCAACTGGCATAATATGATTTATCTCAAAAGAACATTTACAATTATGTAATTAGCACTTTGTATCCAGATATTTTCATCTCTAAGGATCTCTGAAAGTCTTCCAGATAACTTAAATATATATCACATACATTGCTGGAGACGAAGTCTATAGTTTCAGAAGATAATTAAAACTCCTTCCCCTTTGGAATTAAGAGAATTGCCTATGGGAAGAATATTATGCCCACCAAACACGAATAGATCGAAACCCAGGAACTCTGAACACAGGGCTGGCAAGGATCTTGAAGAGGAATATGTCCAGGAAAGACAAATAAATTTCTAATAAACATAATACCAATTTCAAATCCCCTGCTCATGGCAGGAATTATTAATCAACCATAGCACCCTTCCCCACTAAGCCTGGCCTTGTCCTCAGAATCTTTCTTAACACAGCACTCAAGGCAGCCGCCACCACCTAATCAGAGTTGAACCCTATTTGCCACGCAGGAAATTAGTCCACTGTCATCCCTCCAATGTGACAGACAGGGAACTGAAGTTCAGAGAGGTAAATTAACTTGCTCAAAGTTATATAGCTGGTAATACAAAGAAAGCTGAAGTTTCCAAATGTTTGGTTTTTTTTTCTTAATCTCTTCCCCTGCTCTTCGCTCTGTTCAAAATATACTTGGATTATATGCTTTGCACCAGATTTCTCTTTCTTGAATGAGCTGTTTAGAATGCCTCTTCCAAAGATTTGCTGAGTGACAATGGGCCTACTGCTTAACCCTTCCAGCGTCAAGTGCTTTCAAATTGAAAATGGAGATGGTAATCTGGGTTCAGATCCCTGCCTTCTTACTGGCAAATTGGGATACTCTTTTGAGAAATGTGAGCTGCTGCTGAAATTTATATGACTATAGGGAAGGGACCAGACATTCTGACAGCACTTTCTCTAGGT
Source organism: Phocoena phocoena (assembly GCF_963924675.1). Classification (NCBI taxonomy): domain Eukaryota; kingdom Metazoa; phylum Chordata; class Mammalia; order Artiodactyla; family Phocoenidae; genus Phocoena; species Phocoena phocoena. The sequence continues at coordinate 131,231,872 of NC_089221.1, read as the reverse complement.
AAGGTACTGTGTTCTGCTGCAATGTGGTTTTGCCCTAGAAAGTGTAAAAATGAAGTAAGACACTGGCTGGCTATGGTGATCTGGCTATGTTATTTGGAAGACTACTTGGAAGGAGGTGGCATTTGAGTAAGATTTTGGAGATCAACAGGATTAAGTGTTTCTTTTGATTATAAAAGAGTACATGATATACAACTACTGGGAAAGACAGTATGTCAAGAGGAAAAAAATCACCCCTATTTCCTTTATAAACCATGTCAACATTTTGTTTTATTTTTCTCTTCTAATATCTTCTTTACTCCATGCATAGGTATTTATTTTTTTCCCTCCTTTCCTATGGTTGTTGTTAATCTATGCATACCACTTTATATTTTGATTTTTTAAAAGTTTTAATATACTGTGAGAGTGCTCCATAACCCAATAATTCTACTCCTAAGAATAACCAACAGAAGTACATACATACATATGTTCACCAAAAGGCACGTACCAGTAGTACTTTTCATAATAGGGCCAAACTGGAAACAACCTGAATATCCACCAATAGAATAGATAAATAAACTGTAGTATATTCACCAAATTGAAAACTATACAGTGATGAGAATAAACTATAGCTACACAAAGCAATGTGGATGAATCTCACAGATATAATTTTGAGCAAGAGAAGCCAGACACAAAAGAGAACACACGGTATGATCTATTGACATTAAGTGCAAAACCAGGCAAAACCTACCATGGTATAAGAAGCCAGAAGAGCGCTTATCCTTGGGGGCATGGCTAGTGACTGGAATGGAGCATGGGGGCAGGCATCTGACTGTAGTTTACAAAGCATAATCAACTGGTAGAAATGTATCAAGCTGTAGGTTTATAACGTGTACTTTTCTACATATATGCTGTAAGTCAATAAAACATTAATTAATTAAGTAGTTGCAGGAAAATACATGCATTAGGCAGACAGGGCCAAGAACATCACTTTGGGCAGAAGGAATTGTACAGACTCAAGAGTGGGAAATGGAAAACATTCCAGATTACTCACGACGTTGGTATTACAATAGTTTGCATAAACAAACTATCTCAAAACTTAGGGCTTGGGACTTCCCTGGTGGCGCAGTGGTTAAGAATCCACCTGCCAGTGCAGGGGACACAGATTCGAGCTCTGGTCCGGGAAGATCCCACATACTGTGGAGCAACTAAGCCCGTGTGCCACAACTACTGAAGCCCACGCACCTAGAACCTGTGCTCTGCAACAAGAGAAACCACCACAATGAGAGGCCCGCGCACTGCAATGAAGAGTAGCCCCCACTCGCCACAACTAGAAAAAGCCCACCTGCAGCAATGAAGACCCAACGCAGCCAAAAATAGAATAAATAAATAAATAAATAAATGATTTATTTATTTATTTATTAAAAAACAAAAAAACAGGGCTTAAAAACAACTACATTCATTTGCACATAATTCTGAGTTGGCAGTCTGGGCTGGGTTCAGCTAGAGAGTGCTGCTAGTATCATCTGGGTCGCTCATGCAGTTATAGTCATGCAGACTGACTGGGGCCGGATAGTCCAAATGGCCTTGCTGTTCATCCTTTTTGCCTGCTCTAGGAAAATGAATCTGGGCCCTTTAAATATCCTTTTCTTGGCATGCTGCTTAATTTTGTCAGTAGAGGGAACTGGAGAGACATTACAGTAAGAAAGGTTTTTTGCTTCCTGGTTTCAGCGTGCAGGCTCACCAGGCTCCTGCACTGCATGTGGGTCTCCCATGCCCAGCTCCTCTAAAAGATGGCTTCTCCAGCATCAGGCTCCTGCAGTTCACAGCAGCCAGAGGCTTCCCAGGGAGTTCTTGTCAAGTGATTTTTGTAGCAAAGTGTCTCTGGTGAGACATTTCTCTATGAATGGCTTTCTTGGAAACTGAGATGGCACATTTCCAGCAACTTTCAGAGGATGATTTCTACCAAGTCCACTGGCGTGACATGGTACCACAGTGACTTCTCTACCATTCAGTGGGCACAGCCATGTCCTCTCCAATGAGATCTGGATCTCAGCCCTGGGACAAAGCGGGAGGCTCTTCCTCAGGTGCTCTATGTCAGCTCTAGGGATAGTTGCTGCTCCTTATACCTGCTATTCCTATATTCTTTAGAGTTCTCTTTACTTCTTATTAGTGAGTCCCTTGTTTCTCCAAACCTCCTGTTATAACGAATAATTATTTATATTAAACTTTCCCTGTTCAAATACCGTGTAGTTTCTCTGTCCTGGTTGGACCCAGACAGATCCATGCCTCACTCATCTATCTGGTGATTGGTGCTGGCTACTGGCTGTGCCTTGCTCCCCATATGTCTCCAGCAGGATAGGCTCAATTTTTTTTACATGGCAGCTGGACTCCAAAAGGGTTATTGCTGAAAATGCAAGGCCTCTTGAGGCCAAGGCTCAGATATCCCATAATATCACTTCGACTGATACCTATTAGTCAAAGTGAGCCATACGGCAAACCCAGATTCAAAGGAGAAAAAATAAACTCTATCTCTTGTGGCAAAGTCATACTGCAAATGGGCATGGGTACAGGAATGGGAGGAACTGTTGCTCCCATCACTGCTAACAACTACCACAGACCCACTGCATCAGAAGCAGCAGAATACTTCCTGAAAGCAGATTCCTTGACTCTACTCTAGAGCTGCTAAATCCAAATATCTGGGGCAGAATATGAGAATCTAAAATGTTAACACTCCTCTCCCTATCCCAGCCTAGGTGATTCATACTCATATTAAAACTTAAGAACCATTCATCTATACTCACACAATATTGATACTCACTTGTCACTTTGAAGATATCTTTCTATTGCCTTCTGGCTTTCATAACTTCTGTTGAGAACCTGTCAATATCATTGCTGCTGCCTTCAAAAATTTCCCCCTTATCTTTGGTTTTTAGAAGTTATAACATAGTAGGCCCTAGTTCAGTTTCTCTATATTTGTTTTGCTTGGGGTTGAAAGTGATTCTTAAATCTGTGGCTTAATGTCTTTCACTGGCTTTGGAAAATCATCGACCATCAAATACCGCTTCTGGTATCACTTCATTTCTCTTCAAGTCTCTCCCCTCCACCTCTACCTCCCCATTCTCCTTCTCCTTTCTTCCTTCATCCTTTTCTTCCTTCTTCTTCTATTCCTTCTCTTCCTCTTCCTCCTCCTCTTTCTTCTTTTCCCTCTCTCCTTCTCTCTGCCTCCCTCCCAATGGGACTTCAATTATTTGTATTCAGACATTTTCACCAAGTTCCATATGGCTTGTATTACATGTGCTGTAGTTTAAATATTTTCTACTGACCTGTTTTTCAGTTCACTAATTTCATCTTTAGCTGTACTATATACTGTAATCTTACATACATCTTTTGAGTTCTTAATTTCAGTTATTGTACTTCAGGCTTAGAATTTCCATTTGATTCTCCTTGATAGATTCTAGTTCTCTGCTGAAATTCTCCACCTTCTCATATAATGTCTTAAACATATTAATCACGTTTTATTTATTTATTTATTTTAATATTTATTTATTTGGCTGTGCCAGGTCTTAGTTGCGGCACACAGGATCTTCATTGCAGCAATGCAGGATCTTTTGTCACAGCATGCAGGCTCTTCATTGTGGCATGTGGGCTTCTCTCTAGTTGTGGTGCGCTGGCTCCAGAGCACGCAGGCTCAGTAGTTGCGGCACGTGGGCTCTCTAGTTGTGGCACACGGGCTATAGAGCGCGCGGGCTCAGTAGTTGCGGCACAAAGTCTTAGTTGCCCTGCAGCATGTGGGATCTTATTTCCCCAACCAAGGAACCCAAGTCCCTTAACCATTGGACCACCAGGGAATTCCCGTTAATCACATGTTTTAAAGTCCATGTCTTATAATGCCAATATCTGGATCTTCTGTGGGCCTATTTTGATTGTCTATTTTTTCCCCTTGGTTTTCAACCATTTGGTCTTGTCTACTGAGATGTCAGGTAAATTGTGATTGAATGCTAAATATTGCATATGAAAAAAATTATAGGAAAATTTGAGGCCCTTGATGGTATCATCTTCCTTCAGAGAGATTTGTACTTTTGCTTCTGGCAGGCATTTAAACCTAAGTCATACAAAGGAGATTTAACTGATTAGATGTTAGTCTTCAGTTCTGTTGGGGCTGGTCAATTTCTAATTGACTTCTACTCCTAGGGTGTAGCCCTTTGGGGGTTACATTTGAAAACTTGGAGTGTTTATTAGGGACACTCCTGCTTGGTAGACCTTGAAATCCAATTTTTATACCCCAGCTTCATAACATCTCCAGAGGCTCTGCTCAGATTCTTAGCCATCTCTTGAGAAACAGCATACTGAAGGGCAAAGTGGCAGCTGGATATCGGGCTTACCTCTCTGCATTTCCCTTCCCTCTGGAATCTTTGCCCCTCAGGTCATTCTTGTTTTGGTAGTTCTCCAACGTCTTCAAATACACATACATAGACACATTTATTTTGTTCAGCTATTTTAACAATTTCCAGTGACACGGTGTATCTTCAATCAGCTACCATAATTATTAGAAGTAAAAGACTCTTGTTCACCTAACATTTATGTTATATTCTTCAGTGGGCTGGAACCATGCCTTATTCTTCTTTGCAGTGCCAAGTCCTCACTTGCTTTAAGTTCTTAAGAGACACTATCTGAATAAATGGATAACAGTTTGTAAGTTGCTTTCAATTTCATAATTTTACACTGTAGGCAGAATTAGAATTACCTTTATATAATCCTAGAAAGTGGGCCCAGAGAAGACTTGCCCAAAGGTTCCCTGACTAAAGTCCATTAAGAAGTCACTGGCCTACCTGGGGCTTGACTCCAGATCCAGAAGAGGGCTTTTCCCCACTCTGCCATATTGCACTACAATATAATGGTCAAGAGCCTCATGGGCTTGGGTGTCAAGGAGACCTGAGTTTAAATCCCAGTTCTGTCATTTACCAACTGTGTGGTCTTGGAAAAGTTCCATGAACTTTTGGAGCTTTAGACTCTCATCTGGTAAAGTGGCAATGATAATAACAGGAAACACTCAAGATAGCACTGTTGAGAAGATGAAAGTGAGCCAATGTGTATAATAAGGTACTTGGCTGAATCACTGGATCTATAAATAGAGGTTATTTTTTAACGGAGGGTCGGCGTGGTGAACAAGGTGCCTTATTTCCATGAGTTTCAGAGGTAGTGCGGCACCCAATGATGTCTTACTACATTTCCCTCCCTCGGGTGTGGGGACTCTACTGCAGGATCATGCTTTTCTTCATGCAAAACACCCACCGCAAGTCCTGCTGATAATCTCACACCCATGAAGGCAAGGGTTGGGGTAGTCTTTACTTCTTCGGGATCTTCAGGACTCTACTGCCTGCTTCCCTCCTGCGAAAGGCCTCCCCTTTCGCAGACTGGGCCTCCCCTTTCCTGGCAGACTCGGGTGGTTGGAGACTCAGCAGCCCTGATGTCAGGGAACTAGGATTGAAAGGCCCCAAATCTTTCTCTGCCACTAGTCCCCAGACATGTCCATATGGCAGAGCAGTTAAGAGCACAGAATCCCGAGAAAGACAGACTCAGATTCAAATCTAAGTTCCACCCCTCCCTAGTTGTGGGATCTTGGCTAAGTCCCTTTATTTCCCTGACTCGGTTTCCTCATCTGTATAATGGAGCTGATAATAATACCTACTTAAAGAACTCTCTGAAAGATTAAGTGAGGCACAATAAAAAGTATCTCTTATTTTTTTCTCCTGTTATCCCCCCCTACCGCACCCAGAATATACAAGTTAGAAGGAAACAGTACAGCTAGAACTAGAACCTGTGTCTTCAGACTCCCCCTCTCCCCACCTTCGCCCACACCACCCCTAAAAGTACTTGTGCCTTGGAGTGAAGACAGTGCTTCCTGACTTTTCCCATCACAGTACATGATAACATTTGGATACCCGCTGGGCTAACCTAATGAGCCTGTTTGAGGCCTGCAGGTGACTGTCCCAATGGAGTTGGGGGCTCTGGCTACCCTGGGCTCCACCTGGGACCTGAGGGTGCTATATCTCCACTTGTAACCTGTCTCTGGGGACCTTTAGGTTAAGGTGTTGACAACCCGTGGTAAGAGCCAGCATTGCACTGCCTAGAAGTGACACATTAAGCCACTGTTGGTAAATCAGTCCTGGGCCAGTTATTCAGTCTCCTGGTAGGAGTTCAGAGGCCAGAGCTGAGGAGATGGAGACTGGGAAGAAAATCAGACATCAGCTCCAGTCCAGGCTCTGCCTCAAACTCGTGTGGCCCTGGGCAAGTCATTCCCCGTTTCTGGGCTTAACCTTTCTGTTTGAAGCAGAAAGGAGTTAGACTAGAGGAAACATCCACAGGGTCCCTTCTAGCTCTGACATTCTAAGAATCAGGGATTCTATGAATTCCCCATTGCTCAGGTGTATTCTGCTCCTGGTGACCTGGTTTTTGCCTCTGGTTTGGATAAGCATAGCAAATGGTCGACTCTCCCTGACTGGGCAAGGTGCTCCCAACTCTCTGCACCGTTACTGGCTGGTCTCTGAAAATAACCCCTGTCTGGCCCAGACAGAGGACAGAGCCACACCTGGCCCCTGCCCCTATCAGCAGAACTCCTTGGAGTCCTCTGCATGTGCCACTCCCCTGTCCATCACGTCAGCCTCTGGTTTCCCGAATCCTCTAGTCTTCCCCAGTTCCCAGGGCTTGCACTATTGTCTGGGCTCAGGAAGAAGGCAGGGAAGCCTCCAGAAACACTGCAGCAGTTCCCCTGCAAGAGGAGGTGGGGATGCTAGAAAAGGGAGGGCGGGAGAGGCTGCAGGCAGATCCTGAGGAGTCTGGGTTGCCATGCTCTGGAGGCAGGACTTGGCCTTGTGTGCAGTGAGGAGACATCACAGGCCTTGAAGCAGAAGGACATGGTCAAAACTTATGGTCAGAATGTGTCTGGGCTCCGTGGAAGGCAGACTGGAGCAGAGAGAGAGACTGGGGGCTGTTAGAGAAATGCAGGCCAGAGATCATGACACAGCAGCAGCAGGGACAGCAAAGAGGAGGAATTGAGGAGGTCAACTAGCAGATGAGGTGCCTGGCCGATTGGCTGTTCAGCCACAAATCCGACTGCATCAGTGTGCTCGGTGACTGGCGTTGTACTGTGTGGGAGAGAGGGTTTCTTGGTGTTGGGAAAAAGACCCCAAGGGAGAGTTGAGAAAAGGGTCTCAGGCTTAGAGACAAATGTATTAAAATCCTTTCAATAGTTCTTTGTGTTTCTTAAAACTTTCTCATTTCGCAAATACTGTATGATATCACTTATATGTGGAACCTAAAAAATACAACAAACTAGTGAATATAACAAAAAAGAGGACTTCCGTGGTGGCGCAGTGGTTAAGAATCCGCCTGCCAAGGCAGGGGATGCGGGTTCGAGCCCGGGTCCAGGAAGATCCCACCTGCCGCGGAGCAACTAAGCCTGTGCGCCACAATTACTGAGCCTGCGCTCTAGAGCCCTCGAGCCACAACTATGGAAGCCCGCATGCCTAGAGCCCGTGCTCCACGACAAGAGAAGCCACCACAATGAGAAGCCGGTGCACCGCAATGAAGAGTAGCCCCTGCTCGCCGCAACTAGAGAAAGCCTGCGTGCAGCAACGAAGACCCAACGCAGCCAAAAATAAATAAATAAAATCTACGTTTAAAAAAAAGAAGCAGATTCACAGACATAGAGAACAAACCAGTGGTTACCAGTGGGGAGAGGGGAATGGGCAGGTAAGAGGTACAAACTTACCTCTTACAAAGAGGTATAAAATAAGCTACAAGGATATATTGTATAACACAGGGAATACAGCCAATATTTTATAATAACTATAAATGGAGTATAATCTTTAAAAATTGTGAATCACTATATTGTACACCTGTAACATATAACAGCAACTATACTTCAGTTAAAAAACAAAAAGAAACCCAAAACCTTTCGATTTTGTCCTCTCATTATCCATATATTATTGTCTCCAAGAAGCTCCAGGTTGTGTCAGATCTAGGGCCCCGAATTAAGGTCTCCTGACTCTTGGTCCCACACCTGGACCCAGCCGACTGCTTCCTTGGAACAGTTCACAGGCAGAGGTAGCAGGAAGTTCACCCTGGCCCAGCTGCTTCCCACCGCCTCCTTGGACTCCACAGCCCGACCCTGCCACCACACGCCATGTGCCTCCAGCACCCTTCACTGCTCTAGGCCTTGGCTTTACTTTCTGTCACAGGAAGAGGCAGGCAGGGCTAAGTGAAGGTTTTTGACATTCAGACAGGAACAAGTGAACCCTTTTTTACAAAGGGGTCTCATATGAACCATAAAAATGAACTCAAATAAAAAAACCTGCTCAGGCAAGGCAGAGGTGGTGGATTCAGAGGCTGTTTGTCTAGTTGGACAGTGGTCCTCCTTTTCTCCGTACATTGGCAGCCTCTGAGACACTCCCCAACCCAAATCCCCAGTGTTCCATAGCCCACAGTTCGCAAACCACTGGACTAGCAGGCTCCCGATTGAACATCCTAGAGCAAGGGAGTCTCAGCCTGGGACCACAGACAGAATTCAGGGTGTCTCTGAGTTTGCTTGGGAAAACTTCCATCTTTAGTTTCACTAACCTCTAACTCAAGTTAAGTACTTTGTTCCATTTGAATGTAGGCAATGACCACAGTAATTCTGATGGTTCCTGTGACTGTGAAGCCAAGAGAAATCACAGGTATTTTTCTATCACATTACAGTTGTCATAGATCTTTTATGCTCATTATTTCTCTAAAATTACAATGGTTATTATATCTGCTGCCCAATCTCATTTTAAATGTATTAATGAAGTACATACTATATCATAAACAATTTTAAAACTATCTTGTTAACTATATTTCAGTATGATTGGTTTCCTCTGTAGTCCTATGTATTTTATTTTATGCATTTAAAAACACTCTGAGAAGGGGTCTGTAGGCTTCACCAGATCGCCAGAGGAATCCATGGCATCAATAAGGTTAAGAACCTGTGTCCTAGGACTTCTCTTCCAGAACAGAGGGGGCTGGGGAGCTCGTTCCCAAAAGAGGGCATGTAGGACTCAGGATCCCAGGAGGCGACATGCACTCTCTGAGCCTGAGGAAAATGAGACAGGAAACTGGGGCAGGAGCAAAGGGACTCTAAGAAGTGGAGCAGAAGCCAACAGGTCATCTGGCAGGGCTCAGTCTAGTGGGACAGAACTGAATTCCTTAGCTCCAACCCCAGCCACGCTTCTTGGGGGAGCCAGGACTCCTGGGTCCTCAGCTTGCTTCTGTCATTTTCCCTCCTATTCTCAGTTTCCTTCTCTGAATTAATATAGTGGAAGCAATAGTGGCTTGCAGGTCAAGAGAGATCCTGCTTCTGGATCTGACTTTTCCTTGTCTTGCTGAGTATTCCGGGTAAGTCATCTCCCCTTCCCAGCCCAGTTTTCATATCTGTATAATTTCTGGCATAAGTACTGCTACAACCCCTTGTCATGCCCACAGTAGCTATTGCTGACAGATCTCAGTATATGACCATTCCATGCTCATATGTAGCTTCAGAAGCCTTTTCAATGTTCTACTGATTGATAGGAATCGGCAAACGAAGTAAAATATATTTGCTATTATTGGACTAGATGATCTACACATTTCCATCTCTACTATTCCATGGCTCTAAAGATCTGATCTCAGAAATATGAACAAGACACTAGATAGATGGGAAGACCTATAAAGCATGGCTATTTCTGAACCATGTGTGTGTATGTGTGTGTGTGTGTATCTGCGTGCATGTGTGTGTGTGTTTAACAGAGAAAGAGAGGACATTCTCAGCTGGGATGTAGATTTTCTCTCACGCACCCTATAGTGAAAATGGGGTCAGAAGAAGATGCTCAGATTTTGAAATCTCAATCTGGCTTTCTGGAACAGGTAAACAGAGGCACATGGAAGTCAGACTCTTTGATCAAAGTGTTAGGAATGGGCACCACACCAGGACTGGTGCCACCAGGCCCTACCTGTCGCCAAAGGTCCTGTCACCAGGGACATCACACATGTAGTGCAGTGGAATGATGGTGGCAAAGAGCAAATAACACCAGCCACTCCTAGAGTAATGTACACAGACTCAGATCCTGCACAGCCAGGTCACCAAAATGTGGACGTGCTGGAGACTTAGGGCTTTTTCCCCAAGCAGCACAGAAAGCCACTTAGGATGTTATTTCAGAGTGTTACCTAGCCCAGGTTACAGCTACAGCCCAGATAGACGCCATTACTTATTTGAAGTCATAGCCAGTTCAAGTGCTAGGACCAGAACCCAGATATCCACAGGCCCGTGGGGCCAGGCTGGTACCATAAATGGGAAAGTGGATTGGATGCACGAGTAGGGAGTGGTGAGGACTGTGAAAAACTAGAGGTCACATGCCCTGTTTAAAGGCAGCTGCTGATCATCAGTTCTAGCTGAGTGCTGGCTATGAGAATGTGGACCCATAGTGCCACGTCTTCCTTCTGATCTTTAAAGAGAAATCAGAACCTAGATTTTTATGTTAAATAGCTGCATTTTCAAATGTTGGCATCTAAATGTTTTAAATGTTACAACGAAACAAAACACTGTGTAAGCCAAACAAAATGCACCTGGGAACTTTAGTATTTGGCCTGATTTGCAACTACCAGTGGAATGGGTAAAAGACCAGGCTCTGGATGTAGACGTATAAAGATCTGAATCACAGTTCTGCCACTTGTTAGCTGAGCAATCTTATTCAAGATTTGTAGCCTCGGGACTTCCCTGGTGGTCCAGTGGTTAAGAATTCGCCTTCCAATGCAGGGGATGCAGGTTCGATCCCTGGTAGAAGAACTAAGATCCCACATGCCGCGAGGCAACTAAGCCTGTGCACCACAACTACTGAGCACACAGGCCACAACTAGGGAGCCTGCGTGCCACAACTACTGAGCCTGCATACCACATGTAGAGAGAAGCCAGTGCGTCGCAATTAAGACCCGATGCAGCCGAAACAAACAAAAAGATTTGTAGCCTCTCTGAGCCTCAGTGTTCTCATCTGTAAAATGGGAATAATAAAAAGGGCTACTGTGAGGATTAAATGAGGTAATGAGTTTAAAACACCTAGCACAATCATTAGCTCATAAGAGGCACCCCATAAATGTAGCTCCTCCAAGGTGCCTCTAAACTTCATGGTGATTGGAGAAAACCTCAAAGCCCTCACTGCACTGCAGTCCCTCCACCTCATACTTGTTTTTCTGCAAGGTCTGAGTGCTCAGTGCCCATGGAACTCTAACTCAGACACCCAAAGCCCTCAAACACGCACACACACAGCCTGCACGCACCCTGGGGAGGGTTTTGAGATGCCATGGCTAGTTACCAAGGAAAGATGTTTAGAAGGCTTTCCTGGGGTACAGCTGCAACCTTCTTGTGTTGGATAGAAGCGACTCCTGCCCAGAGCAGGCGGCTGGCTAACATGACCTCTGGGGGCCTTCACACTCTTAGAATTTTTCAACTTGAATTTTGTTAGCTCGTGTGCACACACACGCACACTCTCACACACCTTCTGCCCAAAGCCTGGACAAGAGGGGCTCCCTTTCCCTTTCCTGGAAAGCTTCTATTCCAGCTCTCGCTCCACCTCATCCTCCTGCAGCCTCGCTGGGAGGGGAGACACTGTCATGACCCCTGAACTTCATTCCCTGTGATTGATGTGCTCAGCAGGGAGCTGCAGGAGAGGGAGTAACAGGGTGAGGAGGCTCAAATGACCAAACAGAAGGGGCTAGGACCTTGGCTGGGCCCCCAAAGCAAGGAGCAGCGCTAGCCCCATGCACTCGGGGGGAATTTACTGGTTCCAAGCACTTGCTTCTCCAGCATCTCCTGGAGCCTCCTTCTGCCCCAGAAGGTGACAAGGGCATGAGGGGCCCCAGATGGAGAAACTGACCGCAGTGTCTTGCCCTGAATCAGTTTATCTGGCCCACTTGAATCTCCAAGGGTCAGGAGCCCTCTGGATCTGGGCATCTCTAGTGGAACATATATGTGGGTGCTGAGTCCCTATCCTAAGTTAAACCCCAACTTATCAACAACGATGTCAGCCAGGACTTGTGACATTCCCCCCATGCCATTTTAGAGTTTAGAAGAGACTGAAGCATAGAAAAGCACAGTGACTTACACCCAAGGTCACCAGTAAGTCTCCCAGCCTGCATTTGAACCCAACATTGCCTAACTCCGAAGTGCACGCTCTAACCACATATCATACTGCCTCACGTACTAGGACCACATTCCAGGCCTGGGTTTCAGTTCCAGAAGTCATTAGAAAATACCATTACTCAATGAGCTGTTCCGCACTGCGTTTTGTTTATGAGTCTACGTTTCAAAAAATCCCAATAAACGGTACTTTTAAAAAGGAAAAGAAACAACAATCAGTCACCATTCCCTCATCACTGAAATAACTCTTTATCATGGAGGTCACATTTTACAAAACATCCATTACTCTATTGCATCATTCTAAAATGCATGTTTGTGGTTCCTTTAATCTCTGAATTTTGGATGCATTTTAAAGACTGAAATTTAAGCTTCCATGAAATACACAATATTATTTGGCTCTAAGAATAATCCTGGTAGGTGAACATTGCCAAGATTATAATCCCCATTTTACAGCTGGGAAAACTGAGGTTCAAAGAGGTTAGGAGAGTAGCCTGAGGCCACAGAGCTAGTCAATGCAGATTAGCCCTCTTTCCTGATTCCCCGCACAAGCTGTGTCCACCGTACACTCCTGGCTTTCAGGCCCTGCGCTCACAGTAACTTGTTCCCATCACCTCCCCCACCTCCCCACCCCCACCCCCACCCCGGGCTACCCACCAGCAGAGGCCTGAGGGAGACCTCAGTTCCCCAACCCAGGGTTCCCCAGCCTCACTCAGAGCTGGGGAATGAACCCAGTGTGCGGACACCTGGGAACAGTCCAACCCCACACAGGAAGTTTTCAGGCCAAAGGATCCCACTTTCAAGAATGCATCCCATGTGGCAGGCAGCATTGTAGAGATCAAAGCTGGGCCTGGGGTGTGAAGTATTTCTGCCTGGTACCCTCACACACCATGCAAGCTAGATCTAAGGGCTTCTCACCTAGGGTCCCCATTCTCTGGAACTACTTGCCATGCCCTATTTCTCCTATTTCAAGAGGCCAAATGAAAATCAAATATTGCTTCTAGATAAGATCTCACAGACTAAAACACCACATTTCTTTGCTATGGTTAAACTTACATCAGCTCAGTGGTAATGCCAGGGTTTGTTCCTGCTGACCAGAAAACACTGATTGATTGTGATAGGGCCCCAATTAACATACAAAGGAAAAAACCAATTAACGACTTATGTAACAGGTACTGCTTGGCAGACAAAAATCTTTCAAAACAAGGAGTGTGACAGGCGAAAGTAATACAAGGGGCAAGCTGGTGTGGAAGTGTGAGCTCATTTTCCCAGATGGGACATGTGAAGTTGGGAGAGCTGGAGTGACGTGCTCAAGGTCACAGAGCAGGGCTGGAACTGGCACCCAAGGTTTCTGCCCCTCAGGAGAGGCATCTTCCCATCCCACCCTTCTGGGATGAGGTTCGAGAAGGCCAGAGCATCAGGACTCACCAGGGTTGCTGAAGGAGATCAGGATAGGGAAATGGCTTCTCCCTGGCACCTGTGGGCTCCTTCCTGGCCGGCAGCTGCCAAGGCCACGCTGTCTTTCCTCCCCAGGTGTCTGCCGAGGCAGCTAGGCGTGGGAGACTCCTGGAAAGCCTGCTCTGGGCAAGGTAGAGGAGGCCTCCCTGAAGAAAGCACCCTCCAGGACGTGGAGTGACCAGGCCTGGGGTCACAGCGTGGCCATAGAGGGCTTCGCTACATCTAGCTTGCACAGCTGCCTCCTGGCATCTGCCTGGGAGCTCTCCAGATCGCAGGGCTGGTTTTCCTGCCAACTGCTGGGTGCCTTTAAGAGAAGGACAGCAGTTCATTGGCTGAGCAAGGCTCCCCCTACCTCTTTACCTGAGCAGGTGAGAGCTGCTAGGCTAGGGGCAGACCAGGGAGTAAACAGACTGTGGCAACCAGCTGGCTCGCCCCTCCTCCACAGCCCTGGTCCTGGGCTTCCTTCCCCTCCCCAGCCCCCAACTCCGGGAATTAAATGGGAGTAAAGAAAGGGCAAAACATTCTGCAAAATGCTTCGTATTGTTCAGTTTAGGAAGCTTCATTATTTCACAGTCACCCTAGACCAGAGTTGACAGTACGCCTTCTCTTTCAGATGGAAAAATCATGCTGGGAGAGGTAAAGGGCTTGTTGAGTTCGCCTGGCTATTCGAAGGAAGGTGGATGGAGTAGGATGGTGTGAGGACCCAAACCTGAATCCCCTGCTTTTGACGTCCCATACAGTGCTCTACACCGCACCACTGCCTTCTCTGTGAAACCTTTGGCAAGTCACTCACTGCCTCAGTTTCCACATCTGTAAAACGGCACAGTCATGCTTGTGTGTAAGTTCACACTCACTGTATTGTATATTGTATTACACTCACACTTAGCGCTAAAAAGGACTTTGGAGATTCTCTAAGCCAACTATTCATTTACCAGGAATTCACTGATTCAATAGGCATCACTATTCAGCAACTATTTTGCGCCTGCCTGGCCTGTTTTAGGGCCTATGGGTACATCAGTGAACAAGAAAGTCAAGGACCCTACTCCTATTGAGCTTGCATTCTAGAAAGAGGGGAGCTAGACCTAAACAAGTAAACAGATCAGATAGGTAACAGTCCCCTGAAGAACGGAAACAGGCGATACGATCAAGTAATGGCTGTTGCTATTGTACATTATGTGGTCAGAGAGGCTCTCTCTGAGGAGGTGATATTGAAGGTGAGACTTGAGTAATGACAAGGAACCAGTCATTGGAAGAGCTGGATAGAGAGTGTTCCAGACACAGGGAACTACAAGTGCAAAGGCCCTGAGCAGGTGTGTTTGGAGAACAGAAAGAAAACTGCTGTGGCGAGAGTAAAGTCCAGTCCCTGCCCCCCTTTTTTAATAGATAAGGAAATGATTCCGAGGGATGACTTGACTTGCCCCAAAGCCCCTCCTGCAAATATCTCCTTCCTCTCTTTATCCTCATGTATTAGGGAGGGAAACTGAAGCCTGGAGCTTACCAACATACGTGGGTTACCAACCCAACAATCATCTCACCAGCCTACACTGCTATAACCTCCTGTTTCTCCGTTCTCTAGACACTTAAAAGGGTAAAAACTATGATTTTAAGAGTTGATCACACTGAAGAACAAAATCCTGACCAACAGAATACAGCATTAAAAATTCCAGCAGAGGGCTTCCCTGGTGGCGCAGCGGTTGAGAGTCTGCCTGCCGATGCAGGGGACACGGGTTCGTGCCCCGGTCCGGGAAGATCCCACATGCTGCGGAGCGGCTGGGCCCGTGAGCCATGGCCGCTGAGCCTGTGCGTCCAGAGCCTGTGCTCCGCAACGGGAGAGGCCACAACAGTGAGAGGGCCGCGTACCGCAAAAAAAAAAAAAAAAAAAAAAAAATTCCAGCAGTAATGCAAACTGCCACACAGTTATATGGGGTCAGCACAGACCCTTCCTGCTGAGGTCCTCTCCTGTTTCATCTTCAGAATTTTTCACTCTGATGTTTATAAAGGGCTGCCGGTTTTCAGTCATCGTATTGTTAGCGGCAGCATTGGAATTGTTATTCTGGGACTGTCGGCTAGGTAGTGTGGGATGAAGCAAATGAGTTCTGATGCTGCTGGTGTTGAGAACCAGGACTTGGTTCCAGAGAAAGGAGATAACATATGAAGGATGAAAGGGGTTCAGTGAAAATCTTATAATTCTGCGTTTAAAATGGAAGTTTCAGTGTGAATTTTTTTTTTTTTTTTTTTTATAAATTTATTTATTTATTTATTTTTGGCTGAATTGGGTTTTCGTTGCTGTGCACAGGCTTTCTCTAGTTGCGGCGAGCAGGGTCTACTCTTCATTGCGGTGAGCAGCCTTCTCATTGTGGTGGTTTCTCTTGCTGCGGAGCACAGTACCTAAGCGCATGGGCTTCAGTAGCTGTGGCTCAAAGGCTCTAGAGCGCAGGCCCAGCAGTTGTGGCACATGGGCTTAGTTGCTCTGCGGCATGTGGGATCTTCCCGGACCAGGGCTCGAACCCATGTCTCCTGCATTGGCAGGCGGATTCTTAACCACTGCGCCACCAGGGAAGCCCTCAGTGTGAATTTTTGATGCAGCTGACCTGAAAACAGACACATATTCCCTAGCTCTGCCTACTGTTTTCAGGTCTAGAAACAATGAGCAACACTTTAGAAAGCAACTTCATTGTCCAGACTGTAGTCTCTAAATACTATTTCACACTAAAAGGAACCAGGCTCCTCAATAAACAAACAAACAAACAAATAAATAGCTGAGACCAGCTTTAGGACAGAAAATGCACGATATGTACTTAGACTATCTTTTAATACCAAAAATCAAGGAAGCTAGTTATGGCAAAGAGACTCAGCGGGCAACCGAAGCGTCTCGCATTGGCCAAAGTCAGGACAATTCGAGCATCAGTAAAGAAAATAACTGCAATTAGTTGAAAAACATCAAATATATTTTAATCCACGAGTCTACAATGATATATTAAAAATAAACAAAAAACTTCAGTGATCATCTTCAGAAGATATTAAGAAATCAATTCATTATTTTGAAAACTAGTAAATAAAGGGAAACAATTAAGCACTTGTTCTGTCTTTCCTTTAAGAACTGTGCCTCAGGCAACCAAACAGTAAAGGAGAGGAAGCTGCTCTTTACATAAGCATTCCAACAAATAAAATGAAAAAGGAATGAAGAAGGATTGACTTGGGACATCATCACTTGTTATGAATTAGCTGATCTAACTGAAAATATTACAAAAAGAGAAACAACTTGACATAATGGGCCTTTTGATGGAATCAATACCACCTTCTATGAAGAAATCATGCCTCCAAAATCAAGCAGGAGTCTGACCAAGACTTTAGACGCAGGGGTTGACAAACTTTCTCTCTAAAGGGCCAGGTAACAGATATTTTAAACTTTACAGGTTATATAGCTCTAATCTCTGTTGCAACTATTCAGCTCTGCTGTTGAATAGTACAAATACCAGGCATAGACAATAACTAGACAAATGGGCATGGCTGTGTTCCAACAAAACTCTGTTTACAAAAAAGAGTAGGGGCTAGATTTGACCCATGGGCTATAGCTTGTTAACCCCTGTCCTTGACCTGACTACCAGCTTACAGGAAATACAGGGACTGCGGAACACATGAAATGACACCCCAAGGATGCATTTAGCAAAAGCTAAACTAGGAAGAAGTCTAACAGGAAAATCAATATGATTTCTTTAACAAATAAATGTCAAGATACTAAAAAAGAGAGACAGAGATTTAACGTATACATCAAAAGAAACTTAGCAAATATTAACCAAACACAATGTATGGACCTTGGGACTTCCCCAGTGGTACAGTGGTTAAGACTCTGCACTTCCACCACAGGGGACGCAGGTTCGATCCCTGGTCAGGAAACTAAGATCCCACATGCCACACAGTGTGGTCAAAAAATTTAGAAAAAAATAATAAAAATGTATGGACCTTGTTTGAATCCCAATTCAAACAAATATATAAAAAAAGTGTAATTGGAGAAATGTGAACATTGACTCAAATATTTGATAATATTAAGGAATTGTTGACATTTGGTGCTGTTTGATGATGTACTGTGGTTGTGTTTAAAAAGGGGAGGTCTTATCTTTTAGAGATGTTGCTGAAATATTTACAGATGAAATGGTATGACATTTGGGATTCAGTTAAAAATAATGGGTGGTAGAATAGAAAGGGAACAAAATTGATAAGGAGCTATTAATTGTTGAAGGTGAATAATAGGTACAGTAGAAGTTCATTATACTATTCTTTCTACTATTGTGTAAACACTTGAAATTTTCCACTGTGAAAAGTTAAAATATATTTATGCCACTTCACACTCAGCCAACTGACAAAATTTTAAAAGTCTGACAAACTTCAGTTTTGGAAGGATATGGGGAAAGGGTAGCTCATTCACATGGTGGGAATGTAAATTCCTACAACAACTTTTGAGAGGGATTTGCGTACACGCCATGACCCAAAAACTCCACATCTGGATATACACTAAGTGATACTTTAGTCCATTAAGAGACATGCAGGAAAGTAAAAACAGAGAGACATACAGGAACTTTTTTTTTTTTTTTTTAAAGAAGAAAAATTTTATTTCAAACAGATTCAGTGGGATGTGCGCTACAGCAAAGGCTGGTTGTAGCAGTTTCCTTTCAAACCCGCACTGATGTATAAATTAGACATTATTTGGGAATGATTAGTTTCTGGTGAAATGTAGATTCAATCCAACATTACGCCAATTTTTACATTTATTGTAGACCCTATTTTAGAGGTTAACTTTTCATCACTAAAAAATGAGAATAACCTTACAGCTACTCCTAAGGTAATGAGCTGTGAAATTAATTCCTCACCATTGCTTTGAAAATACACCCCTAGGTGAAGAGAAATTCTGACTTCATCCAAATCTGTTATTTAATTCTTCAGTCATCACCTACTGTTGGCTTGACTGTCACTCCTCTTCTTATTTGACCCCAACAAATTAAACGCCAGTGTTTCTCAACTCTTCGGCTAAGGGCAATTTTTTCTCCTACTTCTGTGCACACAGGATTAGTCAAAACGATTTTGCCCAAATCAGCCGTGACCACACTAACTCTTCCTCCTGTCGACAGGGATCCTATGTTCACCATAAGCACTTCATTCTTAGGCAGCTTCTGCACTTTTGCTGCTTTCTTGTCTCCTTCAGTGCGTGCACCTAGAAGCTGTCTAAGCCGGAAATAGGAAATTTCCAATTCTGTGAAGATCTCAGGTAAAGCTCCAACTGCACCCAGTACCTGTCCCACCATTCTGTCAGCCCGGCGCAAAGTGGGGCCAGTTTCTGTTCCCACTCCAATAAGACCTCCTGGAGCAGCATACTGAAGATCCTTATGCTCTGCGAAAAGCGATACAATTTTGGAAAAGATGGGTTTACGCATGAGCTTTCCTTCACTATCTTTGGAAACAATACCAGGTCTGACTTCTATCTCCTGGCCCACCTTTAATACTCCTTTTAGAATAGTACCACCAGCTACACCCCCCTTAAGGTCATCAACTTCACAGCCAGGTTTGTTGACATCAAAGGATCTAACAACAATAAGTCGGGGTTCTGAAGTAAAGTCTCTTGGGGGTACTGGAATTTTCTTTACTAGGTACTCTCAGACAACTTCAATATCGTATTTTAGCTGAGCAGAAATTGGAGTAATAGGAGCTCCTTCTGCTACTGTACCTTGTACAAATGCAAGGATCTGTGCATACTGTTCTTTTAGCCTGGCCTTCTTTTACCAAATCAATTTTATTTTGTATAATCAAAATATGCTTCAGTTTCATGATTTCTATAGCAGCCAGGTATTCGAAAGTCTGAGGCTGAGGACAAGACTCGTTCCCAGCTATCAACAGGAGAGCTGCATCCATCACTGCGGCACCGTTCAGCATAACAGCCATCAAAATATCGTGGCCAGGACAGTCAACAAAGGAAACATGTCTGACTAATTTGAAGTTCCCTTTGGTCCCACGTAATATCTGTAGGAAACTCATCAGGTGTACTACTTCCACAGGATCTATAACATTCTGGCCGAGGACAACTTGGGTCGTCAAGTTTATAAATCTTAGCATTAGCATAGCCAAGTTTGATTGTAATGTTTCTTTCTAGTTCATTTTTGAACCTGACAGTGTGAACTCCAGAAACAGCTTTTACAACCGTAGATTGCCCATGAGCTACATGACCAAGCGTACCTATATTGATTGTGGCCTGTCTGCTGATAACTTCATGGGAAAGTGGCGTCAACTTGGTAACATCCAAAGTGTTGAGATCTTGCCGAGAAAGGTGCGGCTGCCCTAAAGTCACACCTGCCTCGCACCCCGCCATCTTGCCTGGAGAGGAAGGAAGGCATCTGGGTGGCTGCCTGACCATTCGCAAGCCCCCTTGTGCAGGGCGGGGCAGTGGAGGCGGGAGGGCCAACTAGGGCCCAGGCCTGGGAGAAGAGGATGGCCGGTGCAGGGGAGGCCTCACTGCTTGGACTTTTCTCCCCATGGATTTGTACAGTGCCTGCCGGCAGAATGACCGTGTGGCAGGCTGACCGCGTGACAGGGTTCCACTTTGCAACGACAGCGGACAGATCCCCCTGGCGGCGGGCCCCACCTCCCTGGGCCGGTAACATTTTTTTTTTAATAGGAAAAATGGAAAACAATCAAAATGGATAAATTATGGTATCTTTGGATGGGGGAGGCTATGAAATGCAGAGATTTGGAAATGGCAACTACTTGTGGAGCTAAGAGCTGGGGCCCCATCAGGATAGATTTAGCTCAACAGATGTGGACCTAGACCCACTCTGGGCCAGGCCCTCTGCTAGGTGCTGGGGATACATAAGTGATATCCTTCAAGGGGTTCAAAGTCTAGATATCAGAGACGGAGGGGGCCTAGCACATCATCTAGCTCAACCTACCCATTTCACAGATGTGGAAAATGAGGCCCAGAAAAGTTAACCGACTTGCCAAGGGCACACAGTTGGTTCATGGAGGAACCAGGAATTGAGCCAGGTCTCTGAGGCTCAGAGAATCAGGAGACCTTGGAGCCACGCATTCTTAAGTTGAATCCTGGCTCTGTAACTCACTAGCTGTGACCTTGGCCAAGTTATTTAATGTCTCTCTCCTCAGAAGGATAATAATACCTATTCATGGCTTGATGTGAGGATTAAATGAAATGATATACATAAAGCCCTTGCCTCAGTGACTGAAAAGAAATAAGACCTTGGGGCTTCCCTGGTGGCGCAGTGGTTGAGAGTCCGCCTGCCGATGCAGGGGACGTGGGTTCGTGCCCCGGTCCGGGAAGATCCCACATGTCGCGGAGCGGCTGGGCCTGCGAGCCATGGCCGCTGAGCCTGCGCGTCCAGAGCCTGTGCTCCGCAACGGGAGAGGCCACAACAGTGAGAGGCCCCACAACAGTAAGAGACCTTAATGGATTGGTTATGTACTTGTATTATTATTGATATAAAGTAAGGCCTTAGTGAAGCGACAAAATGCTACATTCTACGTTATTCTCCAAATAGTTAATGCCATACTTCTTAGAGCCAGGATGGTCAAGGCTCTGTACCAAGTTGAAGGCTTGTCCCAGGAGTTAGCTGCTTTCTATTCCAGGCTCCACCCCAAGCAGCCCCATGTAAGAGAATCCTCACCACCCTCCCACTCTGCTGACTGTCTGCTCTCTGAGGGCCATGCTGAGATGACAGGGTAGCACAGCTTTGTAATCTCTGTGGATCCTCCTCCACTACCCTGAGCCTCAGCTACCTATAAAATGAGAATAATAGCAGAACTTATCACATGGGGTTGTTGTGAGGATTAAATGAACTAATGCCTAGCACATAGTAAGCCCTCAACATATGAGATACAAGACACCTGTCCCAGGGCATCAGGCTTGGGTGATACAGAAAAGAATCAGCTGCAATCCCCACCCTCTAAGTGCTTCAGTCCAGGGGGGATACAGTCAGAGGCCACTCCCTTCCCATTTCTCCCCACCCTGTCACATTTCAGGTCTGGATTAGGGCCCAGGGGGCCAAGTGATTCTGGCTGCTTTGCGGGAGGCTAGCTCTAAAAAGGACTGAGCCAAACCTCCTGTGTCTGAAACCACCCACATGCTCACCTCTGCTGCTGAGAACCCAGCTCTGCAGAATCGCTGACTGTCTCCGGCTATTGGAGCCAAAGCATCTTATGCTCTGAATAATAAAGCCATCCAGAAAGTTCCCCGTGGCGAGCTGGGAACACACTCCAGTTCATACCCTTGGGGCCAGGCAGCCAGAAATATCACCAAAGACCTGCCATCAAAGCCAAGCTCCTGTCCTCAGCAGGCTGGAGCCACAAGGCCCAGGGAGTTTCAATCCCCAGTCCCTTCCCTTTCCTGATGACTTCTTCTCTCAATGAGACCATGTGTATTTTTCACCCAAGACCCTATTTTTGCAGAGCATCCTAAAACATTCTCAATAAGCTCAGGGACTATTTGTCCCAATTTTTCCAACCCTTGAGACCAAAAGTCATTGAGGGTCAGAGAAAGACATAGTAAGACCAATATGAGGCCAATGGAACTAGTCAAATATATTTGGTTCACCTGTGGAAGCAGGCGTGGCATTGTTCTTTCAAGTGGATGTCAAAGCTGTAAACTTGCCGCTGCTCACAGGCTGCAGGGGGGAGAGCTGGTCAGCTGGTGTATTTGTTGTGCATGGTGAGATCCTTGTGGGCAGGGGCTGAGCCTTGTTCCCCTCTCTGTCCAGCACTCAGCAGCAAACACAGTGCCTAGCACTGAGCAGTCAATCCCAACACACCTGTCAAATGAATAAAGTTGCTTAGTTAGTCCGCCAATGCGTTTAAGATGCTTCTATTCACACTCTCTTATCAGCCTGAACTTTTCCTTCTCATTGCTTACCCTACTTGTAATTAAATAATTCCATGTGCAATTATTTGTTTAATACATGCCTCCTTGACAAGACTGTCAGCTCCCGGGAGGCAGACACTGCCCCCAGTTTTGTTCAACATTTGTATCCTCAGTGCTGAGAACGGGATCTGGCATACAGCTGGCACTCAATCAATGTTTGTTGAATAAATAAATGAACAAAGATGGCGAAGACGGCCACGGTCAGTGAGTCAACCCACCCACTAATTTTTTGTTTGTTCTGTTTTGTTTTTATTTTACTGGAGTATAGTTGATTTAAAGTGTTGTGTTAGTTTCAGGTGTACAGCAAAGTGATTCAGTTATACATGCACATATAATCATTCTTTTTTAGATTCTTTTCTCATATAGGCCACCGCTGGCTGTGGCACTGAGCTTCACTCCCAGGTCAAAGGAAGCTGGCCTAAGGTTTTTTACTTCAAGATGCTGACAGCGCTACGGGAAAGTGTGGGGATACGGGTTTGTTAATACCCAGGCTCAGCTGTTCTTAGAAGCAGTCTGCCTCCTAGAAAGTCTATCCATTTACGAAAGAGCACAATGGAGTGGGAAGCAGGCTCACTTGCTGGTTAACCGGGGCCTTCCCTTTGCCTCTAGTTGGTGATTTGGGACATTTGGCCTGGGGATGGATGGACCGGATTTCAGCCTGGAGTTAGTAATGGAATCTACTTTGTAGAGTTGTTATAGGAGAAAATGAGTATATTGGTGTGTAAATATTTACCACAGGACCCGACAGTGGCACTACTGCTCAGTAATGGTATCTAGAGTTGTTGTTACCAATACTCTGCCTTCTAAGGCTGCCCTTGGATGAAGGATGCCATCACCTGGATGAAGATCTTCAGGATGGAAGTCTGGGGCTGGGCTTCTCCAAGGCATCTCCCAGGGACAACCTGGACAGACTGCAGGGAAGGAGTGAATCAGCTATGTGACAGAGACAATACTCAAACGGACTTGGGCAAAAGTTGGCCCACACTTCCCTTAAGTCCAGAGTGTAGAACTGCCTTGTGCACAGCTGGATCCAGGAGCTCAAGCAATATCACCAGGACGTTTCTTCCTTGCCTCTATCTGCTGCTGTCCACCTTGCAGCCTTCTGTGTCTCAGAGTGGCTGCCCGAGGTGGCTTACATCCTGTCCTCTCAGCTACCAGAGAAAAGAGAAAGTCTCCCTTTCCTGAAGTTCAGACCAGACCTCCAGAATTGAGTCTCATTGGTTGTAACTGAATCACATGACCACTCCTGAACCAATCATTGTGGCCAGGGGATGCAAGCCTCTGATTGGCAGAGCTGAGTCACATGCCGACCTCTAGGCTATGGGCTGGAGTCAGGTGCACAGATGGGGAGGGAATGAACTGGAGCAATTTAACAATTACTGTTGCCAGAGAGGGGAGAATGTTGCTGGGTCAGCAAAACAAATATCCCCTGCAGATTACAAACCTCTCTGCAGGTCAAGTGGCAAGGGCAATGTCACAGTGAGACCAAACAAACATCAGTTCCATCAGACAAATAAAGTGATAGGATCTGGAGGGATTCCCAGAGGACAATGGGGCATTTACTCAGCAATCTGCCAAAAGACCTGTTCTATAGGACCAAGATTAGGGCGAGGCAAATGAGGCACCTGCCTCAGGCACCAAGTTAAGGGAAACACAAAAAAACTTAGTAACCTAGATAAATAATACTTGAATACAATATTTTATTATTAAAAAAAAATAAATCTGGGCTTCCCTGGTGGCGCAGTGGTTGAGAGTCCGCCTGCTGATGCAGGGTACACGGGTTCGTGCCCCGGTCCGGGAAGATCCCACATGCCGCGGAGCGGCTGGGCCCGTGAGCCATGGCCGCTGAGCCTGCGCGTCCGGAGCCTGTGCTCCGCAACGGGAGAGGCCCCAACAGTGAGAGGCCCGCGTACTGCAGAAAAATAAATAAATCTATTTATTTATGGCTGCATTGGGTCTTCATTGCTGCACACAGGTATTCTCTAGTTGCGGCGAGTGGGGGCTACTCTTCGTTGCAGTGCGCGGGCTTCTCATCGCGGTGGCTTCTCTTGTTGCGGAGCACGGGCTCTAGGCGCGTGGGCTTCAGTAGTTGTGGTTCGCCGGCTCTAGAGCGCAGGCTCAGTAGCGGTGGCGCACGGGATTGGTTGATCCGCAGCATGTGGGATCTTCCCAGACCAGTGCTCGAACCCGTGTCCCCTGCATTGGCAGGTGGATTCTTAACCAGGGAAGTTCAAATATAATATTTTAAAAATCAAAATTAATGCCCCAAATCCATGATGAACAAAATACCAAAACTTTAAATGAAAGCAGGATAAGTAATAGTGCTGTAGAGAGCCATATTGAAGCTTGGGGCAAAAGGAAAAATCAGAACTACTGATTTTACTTTTATGTAAAATTTTGGTATTTTGTTCATCATGAATTTTTTGGCATTAATTTTGATTTTTAATATGTTGCATTAAAATATTATTTGTCTTGATTTCTGAATTTTGGGGCACCCCCCTAAATTTTGTACTGGAGGCAGGATGCCTCAATTCCTCTTACCCTAGTCTAGGCCCTGCTGTCTTCTGTGGGATTTGCTGCAGGCAGAGAGGGAAAGCCACCCTGAGATGAAGAGATGTGTCCAAACTGGCATTCCCTGGTGGGAAGGGCCCTGGGCTGGAAGTGAAGCCCCGGTAGCAGCCCTGGTTCTGCCATCCATGTGCTGTCACTCTGCTACCCTGGGAAAATATTTTCCTCTCTAGTCCTCAGTTTTTCCACTTGCATATGAGGGACAGGGCATGATTAATGGCATTCAAGCAATAGAACCCAATATCTTAGTTTAGAAAAAAAAAATGGAAATAGAGCTGTTAAAAGGGGCATGTGGGTGCTTCCCTGGTGGCGCAATGGTTGAGAATCTGCCTGCTAATGCAGGGGATACGGGTTCAAGCCCTGGTCTGGGAGGATCCCACATACCTCGGAGCAACTAGGCTCGTGAGCCACAACTACTGAGCCTGCGCGTCTGGAGCCTGTGGTCCACAACAGGAGAGGCCGCGATAGTGAGAGGCCCGTGCACCGCTATGAAGAGTGGCCCTCGCTTGCCACAACTAGAGAAAGCCCTTGCACAGAAACAAAGGCACAATACAGCAAAAATAAATAAATTAATAAACTCCTACCCCCAACATCTTCTAAAAAATAAATAAATAAAAAACAAAAAGAAAAAGGGGCATGTGCTAAGGTAGACCTATCTGCACCTCTGTATCTCCACCAACTCAACAGCCCCTCCAAGTGCTCCATGGAGTCCTTAGGAGTTCCAGGGGGCACAGCATGAAAACCTTTAAATTCCATGATCTCTAAGATCCCTCAGCAAACCCATTTTTCTGCCTGAGATAATGTACACATTTCAGTTCCTCCTGTCTATGCTTTATTTAGGTCAGTGTTTCTCATATGGCCAGGCTTCCCCTGTATCAAGGACACCGCAGATGCTTTATTTAAAACGCAGTTTCTATGGCCCCACCCTAGTTGAACTGAATCTGAATCTTCCAGGAATGAGGCCCGAACCAACATTTTGAACAAGCAAACTTCCCTGCCAGTTGACGGACACCCACTGAAGTGTTTGGGTCCTTCCCTATTATTTCCACAGAACCTCATAAAGTATTTTATCCTGGAGCTTTCATTTACAACCATCCTTCTGAATGACCAGGGCAAGGAGAAAAAAAACACAGGAATAGTCAGATGAGTCCAAATAAATGAATCTAGGTTTGCCAAGTAGAAACAGATCACAGTGAGATCTCCACGACCCTTCCCAGACAGAACATCCTGGCATCTCCTTGTTCAGCAATCCCACCGTTTGTATCTGAAAGAAATCATCTGTGCATTTCTCTTTTTTTCTGGAGTAGCACTGGCAACCTCAGGAATTATTTATTGGATTATCAGGTTTCTTAGTATATAATGGAGTTCCTGGGAGCTAAGAGTGAGCATGCCTGTAAGGCTGTCAAGGAAATTCATTTTAGACTTCGGAAATACGGTAGATTTTTGTCATTTGCAATGGAAACAGCCATTCATTCATTCATTCATTCATTCTTTTTTCACTCAACTGGCTTGGCAGATTCACTGGTGCATAGGATATTTCCTCTGCTTTTTTTCCCAGCTTTATTGAGATACAATTCTCACACAATACAATTCACCCATTTAAGTTGTAAATTCAATTGTTTTTGATATACTGACTGTGCACCTTCACCACAATCAATCGTAGAATATTTTTATCACCTCAGAAAGAATTCTTGGACCCTTTGGCTATCACCTCCCAATCCTCCAACCCCTTAGCCCTAATCAACCACTACTCTACTTTCTATCTCTATGGATTTGCTTATTCTGGACATTTCATTTAAATGGAATCATACACTATGTGCTCTTTTGAGATGGGTTTCTTTTTAAAAATTATTTATTTATTTATTTTGGCTGCGTCGGGTCTTAGTTGCAGCACGCAGGATCTTTCGTTACAGAGTGCGGTGTCTTCGTTGTGGCGCTTCGCTTGGGCTTCTCTCCAGTTGTGGTCGTGCGGGTTTTCTCTAGTTGTGGCGTGTGGACTCGAAGGCACGCGGGCTCAGTAGTTGTGGTGCACAGGTTTAGCTGCCCCGCAGCATGTGGGATCATTTGATACCTGACCAGGTATCAAAGTCTCATCCCTTGCATTGGAAGGTGGATTCTTTACCACTGGGCCACCAAGGAAGTCCCCGAGATGGGCTTCTTTCGCTTAGTGTAATGTGTTCGAGATTTATGCATGTTGTAGATTGTATCAGTACTTCATTCCTTCTTAGGGCTGAATAATATTCCATTGTGTGGATATACCACATTTTGTTTATCCATTCATCAAGTTGATGTACATTTGGGCTGTTTTCATTCCTTGACTATTCTCAATAATGCTGTTATTAATATTTGTATACAAGTTTTTGTGTAGACATGTTTTCTTTCCTCTGCCTTTGAAGGGCTCCTAGTTCAGCAGATGTAGGTACTAAAACACGTACCTACATAATTACCTGTGCCAGTAGGATTGTGCCAGAGAGGGACAAGGCAACATAGTGTAATGGTTAGAACCACATGCTTCTGCCATTACTGAGTGATCTTAGGGGCAAGTTTCTTCACCTCTCTGTGTATCAGTTTCCTCACGTGTAAAATGGGATCAATATTTTTCCGACTGCTGTGAGGGTTACATGAGATAATGCATGTTAGG
Source organism: Phocoena phocoena (assembly GCF_963924675.1). Classification (NCBI taxonomy): domain Eukaryota; kingdom Metazoa; phylum Chordata; class Mammalia; order Artiodactyla; family Phocoenidae; genus Phocoena; species Phocoena phocoena. The sequence goes on along the minus strand of NC_089221.1, from coordinate 131,204,128 downwards.
GACTTAGCACCAAGCCTGGCACATAGTAAGTGCTTGATTAAATTTTGTCATTATCATTTTCATTCTGGAGATTACCAAGTAAGTTTATTGATGGACAATGCACTGTAGCACGAGTAAAGTCTTCATTCATTGAACAAATGTTTATTGAGTATTTATTATGAACTTGGCACTGTGAGAAATAAAGTTGATCCAGACTTTGGATCCTACTGCCAGGAGTTCGTAATCTGTAATCTGAATGGCAAGACTCACTGGCATGTGTCGCCTCCATATATTGTGATTTGTTCTTTAATAAAGGTCTAAAAACTTGCTGTGGGAGCCCTAGAGAAGGAAAACTTTAAATAAATAAATAAAAAGACCTTTTTATTCTGAAAATGTTGAAACATACTGGAAAGTAGGAAGAATTATAAAATGAATACCTACATATAATCGCATAGATTCAACAATTGTCAACATTTTACCACATTTACTTCATCTTACTATATGTTAAATTTGTGGCTGAACTATTTTAAAGTTTAGTGCAGATACTCTTAACACTCCAGCCCTAAACACTTAAGCATGCATTTCCAAAAAATAAGGATCCTCCTCCATAACCACAATACACTTACCACACCTCACAAAATTAATAATTTCCTTATGTCATCTAATACGCACTTCATAGTCAGATTTCCCCCACTGTCTAAAAACTTGGTCTTTATAGCTTTTTAAAAAAGAAAACAAGCCAAGATACAATCAAGAATCACACCTTGGGCTTCCCTGGTGGCACAGTGGTTGAGAGTCCGCCTGCCGATGCAGGGGACACGGGTTCGTGCCCCAGTCCAGGAAGATCCCACATGTCGCGGAGCGGCTGGGCCCGTGAGTCATGGCCGCTGAGCCTGCGAGTTCAGAGCCTGTGCTCCACAACGGGAGAGGCCACAACAGCGAGAGGCGCGCGTACCGCAAAAAAAAAAAAAAATCACATCTTACATTTACTTGTTAGACTCTAGGATCTCTTTGAATCTAGAACCTCCTCCTCCAGTGCATTTGCTTTTGTTTTGTTTTCACGATGTTGACTTTTAAGAAGAAATCACACCAGTTGCCTTATAAACTGTCCCACATTCTGGACTTGCCTGATTGCTTCTCTGTGGGTTACATGACGTGTTCCTCTACCCCCTGAAATTCTTGTAAACTGAAGCCAGCTCTGAAGACCTGATTAGGTTCAGGCTCAATATTTTTGGCAGGAGCAAAATTAGATGGAGTCGTGTAGTCTACTACATCCTACCGAGAGGTGTGTAATGCTGGTTGTTCCACCATAAGTGACAATAAGCATGGCCCCTGGGATACAGTGCTGACAAGCAGAGAGAGGAGGAAGGAAGTAGGAAGGAGGGAAATGTCTTCACAGGCAATGCTTTTGAGTAGGGCTTGAAAGAATGTGTAGGAGCCTACTGGGTGGAGAAGAGGGACAGGGAAGCGCTTTCCAGGTATGGAGACAGTGTTGGGAAAGAGTGCTGAGCTTCAGGAAGCAGGAGGTGGTAGCCAAATGAGGCTGAGAATTGTTATAATAATAAGGACAGGCGCTTAAGGCCTATTAGAGTTTACCACGTTCTAGGAACCATGCTAAGTGATTCATTTAATTTCTCACGCAGTCCTATGGAATGGGTACTACCACCCCCATTTTAATGGTGTGGAAATCAAGGTTTAGTGATGTGTGGTAACTTGCCTAAACATCATAAAGCCAGGAACAGGAAGACTCGGGAGATTTGAATCCAGGTGCCCCTACTTTTAAAACCACAAAGCTCTACATTAAGGTGACAGGGCAAAAGAGTTGGAGAGGCAGGTTGGGGTAGGTGGAAGCGGGCCTTCTCTGCCATTCTGCGGAGCCTGGATGTTATTCCTGGGGCAGTGGGGAGCCAGCGAAGGTTTCCTCGTAGGGGCAGGCATAGCTGTGCCTGAGAATCACCAGCTGCCCGGTGAAGGTGGAGTGGAGCTGCTGGGCTGAGCTAGTAGACCCAAGGCTGGGCACCCCTTCCGGTGACTTGGGCCCTGGGGAGCAGAGATCTTAGGAAGGAATTCAAGTGCCTCCAACCACGTGCATGTCCTCACTCCCAAGTGCACTGCCCAGGGATGCGGCTGGGCTGGGTTCTCCCCAGGACACCCGAGAGCCTTCCTGCGCATGCAAACGCTGGGGTGCAGGGCAAAAGCAGGGTGGGCGCAGCACCCATGCACCCCTGCACATGGCGAACAGCTCCAGTTTCCACCGAGTCATCCCTAAGGCCCAGCATTTTTTTGGCCACAGCGCACTGGAATGTGAACTGCAAAGACCAGGTGAAAGGACCAGCTTTAATCCCCGAGACCCAGAGAGGGAAAGTAACTGGCCCAAGATCACACAAACAGATAGTGGCTGAGGCAGGACTAGAACGCAAGTCGTCCTGTAGATTCTATCCTTTCAGGCTGGAGTTTATTTTGGAATCAAAAGAAGAATCAAGAAACAGTCACTGAGGAATGGCCACGGGATGCCTAATGCTCCGGGGAATTTTTTATTTATATTTTCCCACTTTAGGAATCCTCTCGGAGGGCTCCGGGCGCCCTCCCCGGCTGGCTGTTGTCTCACAGTCCCCAAAACGGCGCAGCATCCCCGGCACTGCCTGTGCATCCCTCGGTCCCTTGAGCACAACCCGTCAGCTGTCAGTGACTGCGGTGGTATAAAGCCTGGCCTTGCTGCTCAACCTTCAAGCTTCAGGCAGGGAGGGTGTGTGGATGGAACGCGGTAACTGCTCTGGGGCCAGGATACCTGCGTTCAAACCTCTGCCCTGGTACTCACTAGCTGTGAGGCCTCCCCGCTCTGTGCTTGTTTCTTCATTATTATTATTTTAATTTTTATTTTCTGGCCATGCCGCCTATGGGATCTTAGTTTCCCATCAGGGACCGAACCAGTGCCCCCTGCAGTGGGAGCGCAGAGTCTTAACCAGTGGACTGCCAGGGAAGTCCCCATGTTTCTTCATTTTTAAATCAATGAAAATAGCAGTGCTTCACACAGTTGGGTGTGAGGATTAAATAACATAAGCGTGTTCAAGGGCTTAGTAAGGCTTGCCACAAGATAAAGCCCAGTATTACTATTCACTTGGGAATCAGTAGGCTTGGGTACCTGCCACTGACTTATCTGTTTATTGGACAAACCTTCCAGATGCTGCATAAAATCTGCCTCTTCCACGAAGTATACTCGGATTAACTGTGCTCACTTTAAAGCCTCCTTGAGTCCCAGAATTTAAAGCACAGCTGGGGACTTCCCTGGTGATGCAGTGGTTAAGACTCCGCTCTCCCAACGCAGGGGGCCCAAGTTTGATGCCTGGTCAGGGAACTAGATCCCACATGCATGCTGCAACTAAGAAGCCCACATGCCTCAACTAAGAGTGTGCATGCCACCACTAGGGAGCTGGTGAGCCGCAACTGAGACCTAGCGCAACCAAATAAATAAATATTTTAAAAAGATAAAGGGACTTCCCTGGTGGCACAGTGGTTAAGAATCCACCTGTCAATGCAGGGGACATGGGTTCGATCCCTGGTCTGGGAAGATCCCACATGCCACGAAGCAACTAAGCCTGTGCCACAACTACTGAGCCTGTGCTCTAGAGCCCACGCACCACAAATGCTGAGCCCACGTGCCACAACTACTGAAGCCCGCGCACCTACACGCTCCGCAACAAGAGAAGCCACCGCAATGAGAAGCCCGCACAACGCAACTAGAGAAAGCCCACTCACAGCGAGGAAGACCCAATGCAGCCAAAAATTAAAAAAAAAGAAAATAACTTAAAATAAATAAGTTAATTAATTAAAAAAATAAAGCACAGCTGGCGTTCTTTAAACTAAAGGTGATGGCAGTGGGGAAGCGCGGTCTGTGCATCCCCCCTCCTCTCACAGCACTAAGCCAGACTCAGAAGGCCTGGGGCTTAGTAGTCTTACCCTGGACTAGCTGCTGACGAATCAATTCGGGGTAAATGATTTCATCTTTGTGACTCATTTTCTTCAGTGAAATAAGGGTGATAATATCTGTTTTGCATGATGAAAAAAAGTCAGATTCCTGACTACACTTTGAGAATGGGAAGAAACAAAGAGGCAAAATGTTTTTTCAAAGCATATTTCATAAACCAGAAAAATGCTAATATATAGTGTTTTTCTTTTCTGAATTTTACCTTATTTAAACGTTTTATAAGAAGATGCATTAATACATTCTCATGGTGAAAGATTCATAGTATTAGTCAAAAAAGGGCAATCAGTTATATGTGAAATGTGACCCCAACTTTGTTTAAAAAAGCATAAATACACTGAAAAAATAAACAAGGAAATCCACCAACATGTTAACAATGGTGGTAGGATTACTGGTGATTATTATTTTCATTTCATTTTTCTACATTTTCCATTTTTTCCTAATGAGGATATATTATTTTTATAAACAGAAGAAAAGTACCATTATTTTTAAAGCAAAATAATGTATTTGCAAATATTCAAGGCTAAGCAAAAGCAAGTTGGATGTCATCTACGTGTGAGTCATTAGAAACCGTTAAGATTAAAATTCTACCTTTTGGAAGTACCTGTCCCCCAACTGAGTCAGTCCATGTTTTTTTTTTTCCTCATTGAAAGCCTCACGCAGAGCTCCCCACTCCTTCAGTTTCCAGAACTTCACCAGCCTCCTTGCCTGAGGGTCATCTTTTTGAACTCGGGCCTGGCAGTGCTCTGTGGAGCTGAAGACCCTTGAAATCCCTGCAGTTACGAGCTTACCTCATTAGACGAGAAGGCCTGTTATTCACCAGTTTTAAAAAAAAAAAGCCGTGGCATTCATGCCCCTGCTCTGGGTTATTGTGCCTCTTTTTACAGTCCATGTGGATCTTCTTAAAGTCCATCACAGCCTTACTGAACCTAGAAGCTCAAAAACCTTCAATGGCTCCTCGTTTCCTTTAGGGTGGGTACTGGCCAACTTCCTTAGTCTGGCGTTTGACTTGTAAGATGGGAACCACCTGTCCTTACAAATCCCATTAAGCCAATCAAATGGTCTGCTAGCCAGCCGCACAGCCAGGCCAGGAAGGGACAAAAATGAGCGAAGAGAGCTGGGTATAGGAATGCAATGGGGGGGACTTCCCTGGTGGCGTGGCGCAGTGGTTAAGAATCCGTCTGCCTGGGGCACGGGTTTGATCCCTGGCCTGGGAAGATCCCACATGCCGCGGAGCAACTAAGCCCATGCACCACAACTACTGAGCCTGCGCTCTAGAGCCCATGAGCCACAACTACTGAGCACGTGTGCCACAGCTACTGAGACCGTGTGCCACAACTACTGAAGCCCACGCGTCTAGAGCCTATGCTCTGCAACAAGAGAAGCCACCACAATGAGAAGCCCGCACACCACAACAAAGAGTAGCTCCCGCTCACCACAACTAGAGAAAGCCCACATGCAGCAATGAAGACCCAATGAAGCCAAAAATAAAAATTTTTTAAATAATAAATATGTATATATATTTTTTAAAAAGCCACGGGGAAAGGTGTGGACTATGGCAAACGGGAGCAAAAGCATATGCCTTCCAAAGGGACTGTCACTTCTTTTTTTTAATTAATTTATTTCATTTATTTATTTTTGGCTGCACTGGGTCTTCGTTGCTGCACGCGGGCTTTCTCTAATTGCAGACAGCGGGGGCTACTCTTCGTTGCAGTGCACGGGCTTCTCATTGCGGTGGCTTCTCTCGTTGTGTAGCACGAGTTCTAGAGCACAGGCTCAGTAGTTGTGGCACACTGGCTCAGTAGCTGTGGCTCACGGGCTCTAGAGCGCAGGCTCAGTAGTTGTGGCACACTGGCTCAGTAGCTGTGGCTCACGGGCTCTAGAGCGCAGGCTCAGTAGTTGTGGCACACGGGCTTAGTTGCTCCACGGCATGTGGGATCTTCCCTGACCAGGGGTCAAACCCAGGTCCCCTGCATTGGCAGGCGAATTCTTAACCACTGCGCCACCAGGGAAGCCCCAGGACTGTCACTTCTTGATGTCAATCAGTTGCTGCCTGTTGGGATCTTCCAATTTTTCAAGAGAGTTGAGAAATCTGGATCTATATGTGAAATCTTATTTTTAAATATTAGCAGCTAATTCACAATACACATTTGGCCAGTCTGCTGATCACAATTTGTGACCTGTCAAAGGAACACAATGAACTTTTCTCCCTCTGTACCTTTGCTTTTGCTGTTCCCACTGCCAAGAACACCCTCACACTCATGTGGGTCTCATGAACTCCACCTATTCTGTTAGGCTCAGCAGAAACACCACCTCTTTTGTGAGCATTCCCAGATGACCTCAGCTAGAAGTGACACCTCCCTCCCTGGGGCTGCAACATTTAGTCCCCATCTCGTGCCATGGTTATTTTGATGAGTCCTATCTCTCTTGGTAGATAATGAGCTCCTAAAGCTGACCCTCAAACAACACAGGATTTAGGGGCACTGACCATCTCTATAATGGAAAACCCGCATATAACTTTATACCTGCCCTCTTTATCTGCAGCTCTGCATCCTCAGATTCTACCTACTGTGGCTCATATAGTAGTATAGTAGTATTTATTGAAAAAAAATTCAGATATAAGTGGACCCACGCAGTTCAAACCTGTGTTCTTCAAGAGTCAACTATATTCAGCAAATATTTATGGCACACCTGCTTTGTTACAGGCACCAGGCTAGACACTGGGGATACAGCCTAGAGCAAGATGGATAGTCTGCCTGGATGGAATATAGAGTCTAGTACAGGGGACTGTATTTTTAAATTAATCATTCTCAAGACACCTAATTCCGACATGTGATGAGTTTTACGGAGTGAAGAGAGTTTCTAAAAGGAACTTAATCCAGGCAGGAAGATTAAGCTGGTCACCACGAGGCTGCTCAGGGAAGCATTAGCACTAAGGTTGCACAGTTTGTATACTGCGCAAAGGTAACAGGTGGAGAGGGCAGGCGAGAGCGGAGATCCAGTCCTGCCCAAACTGTGCCTTTTTCTTTTTTCTTTCTTGGCTGTGCCGCACAGCTCACAGGATCTCAGTTCCCCTATCAGGGACTGAACCCAGGCCACGGTAGTGAAAGCCGGGAATCTTAACCACTAGGCCACCAGGGAATTCCCAAAGCTGTGCCTTTTTCTAATTTGCGAAAAAGCATTTTGTAGTCTAACAGGGGCAGTGTTTAGTTCCTCCTCCCCTCCGACCACCTCCTCCCCCAAAAGCTGCTCTAAATAAACACAGACTCTATTAAAAACAGTGATCTCTCTCTCTCTTTATATATATATATATATATATATATATATATATATATATCCTCAAGAGATGTCCCCTGTACTCCCTTTCTACCAGAACACACCCTCTAAATCCTTACTTTAAAGACTTTGGGGATCAAGGAAGGCATCGCTGAGGAAGTGAATAGGAGCTGAGACTGAAGGTAAGAAGGGGCCAGGCAGCTAAAGCATGAGGAGCACCACGTACGAGGCCTCTGAGGACATAAAGTACCATAGCTGAAGAATGTATTAATAATAAGCAGCCAGTGTGGCTGAAGCGTGGATAGACAGGGAGTGCGGCAAGGGTGGGCTGGGTAGTGACCATACCACACATGGCCTGTAAGGCCACATTAAGGGGTTCGATCCTCATCCTGAAATGTCCCATATTTCCCCCTCCCTGACCATGCTGCTTATGGGTGTCACTGCCCATGGGCAATCCCACAGAGGGCATGATAACACAAACTACCTTTCCAGAGCTCCTACCATGAGCCACGCACTGCGGTGAGGCCACATGTCCGGTTCACTCTTCCTATCCTCCTAAGCAAGTAAGTATTCTTTGATTCCAACTAAGCAGATGAGAAAATGGAGGCACAGAGAGGATGAGCAGCCTGCCCAAGGTTACCTGGCTATTAAAAGGTGGGCTGGGATTCCAGGTCTCTGATTCTGAGCCCTTCCTCTTGGCTGCCTTGTGACAAAGACCCTTGCAGATAAACAGAAGGCACAAGGAGTTCAGAGCCTGGCTACTCAAAGAGAGGTCTGGGAGCTTGTAGCATTGGCATCACCTGGAAGCTTGTCAGAAATGTAGGAGCTTCAGTTCCATCACTGTCCTAGTGAATCAATTCTCCTCTTACAAAAATCACGTGCATTCCAGACTGAGAAGCACTACACTAGAGAATAATCCGAGCAAGCTGGCACATTGTCTTTGCAACCCTTATACAACAGTCTAGCATCTCAAAGGCCAAGTTTCCAGTGACTTGAAAACAACTTCTTATAACCAAATTTGCCAGAATTGCCAACTGTGCCATCCATCCACTTACCCTAGTTCTGTATTCCATTCCAACTCCAAGGGAAAGACCCTGAGAGGCTACCATCACCTCCAGTGTCAGGCTGCTGTACTCTACTTCTGCTCAATTCCTTAGTACAGATCTGCCGTGATATACAAAGAAATCTGAAGTTGTACCCTTCTCTGGTTTTTTCTGTTCCAAAAAATCTTCTATTTGGCGTCCACCCTGATCTCCAGATCATTTCCTGGGACCCACTTTTCACAAGCCAATTCCTTTCCTTAGCCTGCATTCCAAAGGAAGCAAAATGGTTTGGTGGAAGATTGGTAGGTGAGGGAAAGCTGGATTCTCCTTCTGCATTAAGGCCACATGTTGCGTGACTGGGAAACTCCCACCTCCATTTCCTCATTCCCATCTGAGAAATTAGTAGCATGGACTAGATAGATTAGGAATCGCTAAATCAGGGACTTCACAGGTAACAGAAAGGAAGTTCAATGGCTTAGGTGAAACAGGAAGGGGTAGTGGGGAATGTGGGGAATTAGAGGACGCAATGCCTTGACTAAAGAAGCAGCTCCACTCAGCAGGACGCCACTGTTGTCATGGGAAATACTGGCCCAGTGTTGACAGATATTCTAATTTTTCACGACTTGGGAATCAGACTTACCCCCTATGAACCATCCTGTGGTGTTTAAACACTGGCATCTGGCTAAAACTTAAACAAACAACACTGTGTAGGCCAAATAAAGATCAGGTGCAGGCCAAACCTGCCCGTGGGCCGCCAGTTTGCGATGCCTGGCCTGGATGCCAACTAATGTTACGCTTAGATTCCATCCTATGTGCAGCTCTTCAAAATGCTGCTGTAAGGGAGGCGGAATCAGCGCCTTCCGGGGCCCGGCGCTCCTCCCCATCGCGATCCTGGGCCCTGTCCGTGCCTCTTCAGGCCTCTCGGGGAGAGGGCCACGCGCCGGGACTCAGCCTTGTTCGTGGTGGCGGTCACGGGTCGCACAGGGTCGCTTTCTTCACAATCTCCCTACCTGCTCGCCAGCTCTCCGGGCAGCGTCCGCGGCGATGACTCAGCCTCGGGCAGCCTGAGCCACGAGGGAGGGGAGGGGATGGAGGCGGGGGAGGGGAAGGGGCGGGCGTGGCCGGGCCAACGGAGAAGGGAGGGGAGCGAGGAGGAAGGAGGATAGAGGGGAAAGGGAGCGAGGCGGAGGAAGGGAGGGGGAGGGGAGGCCGAAAGCCCAGCCCCCGCGTCCTCCCGTTCGCAGCCTGACGACTTAGGGCTGGGTGGGTGCTGGCGGGCCTGAGAAGAGCGGAGTGGTGGGGGTGGGGGGGCGGTGAGGTGGGGGAGGCACCAAAGGGAAGGTCTTGAGCTTCCAGCACTCATCCCCCATCCCGGAGTGTCCTTGTTGGCACGCGGTTCCTAGCCACACCCGCTGACCCACCCCTGCCGCGGTTGGATTAGTGCTGGGAAAGGCACCTTTAGACACGGACCCTTAGTGATCACCTCCCTCCCTGTGGAGGCCTTGGAGCACTGGGTAGTTAGAAAGGCACGGAGATGAGGGAGCCGGGGCCCTGCTAAGCCGGGTCTTGCAAGGCAGAGAGAAAATCCACATCGCCTACCCACAAGTGGAAATTTAAAGGGAGAAATGATCTACTGGTACATTCTGCTGGGCTACACAGTAGCTATAATGCAAGGTTGAATTTGGAAGGTGGCCCAAGGAAGTTTCCTTAGCAATTTTTAAAAATATAAATGAACTGATGAATGAACGAAATGTGCTACAGGAGCATATCTGTGTGCATAGAGAGGACAGGTCTTCTTTTTGTTGTAATGTCTTTGTGTGTGTGTTTGGGAGGATGTATAGGAGTCTGTATGTGTATCTCTTTTTTTAAATTATTTATTTATGGCTGCATTGGGTCTTCGTTGCTCTGTGCAGGCTTCCTCTAGTTGCAGTGAGCGGGGCTACTCTTTGTTGCAGTGTGCGGGCTTCTCATTGTGGTGGCTTCTCTTGTTGTGGAGCTCAGACTCTAGGGGCACAGGTTTTAGTAGTTGTGGCTCATGGACTCAGTAGTTGTGGCTGGCAGGTTCTAGAGCGCAGGCTCAGTAGTTGTGGCACACGGGCTTAGTTGCCTCAAGGCATGTGGGATCTTCCCAGGCCAGGGCTTGAACTGGTGTCCCCTGCACTGGCAGGCGGATGCTCAACCACTGTACCACCAGGGAAGTCCTGTATGTGTATCTTGTATGTATGCATGCATACATACATATGTATGCATATGTATGCTTATAGATATAAGCACATTGATAGCTGTATATGAGCATGTGTGCTCAGAACATGTCTCTGTGTATATGTATGGATACTTTTATATGCCTAAATGTTAAACAAGTGTGTATATATATGAGATCTATGGGCTTTCCTGAGCTTGCATGTACATATGTGTATGGACATGAATTTGTGGGTTTGTGAGTGTGACAGCATGTACTTGGGTATGTATTGCTATTGTGTGCCAGTGGTGTGTGTGTGTGTGTGTGTGTGTGTGTGTGTGTGTATGGGACTCCATGTGCCTTGGTGAGATTGCATTATGGTTGTGTATGTGTGTTCGTGAGTGTATGGGAATACATTTGTGAGTCTGTGGCCAGGGCTGGGGTGTGCCGTGAGGTTGCTTGTGTGTTCAGATGAGAACAGGTGTGTTTTTCCAAGTCTGAGTGGATATGACTGTAATGAGTCTGGGTATCTCTATAGCCAGCCTATTGATTCAGTCTGTGATAAGGGCCAGGTGATTCTTAAGGGTTGGGCTGGTCAAGGTACCTCTTGGAGGAGGAGGTCCTCAGAGGGTGGGGACTGTGGAGGTAGGAAAAGCTCCGGGTGTCCTGGCTCAGTGCCCATCCAGAGCAGTGGGAGGCAGGGTGAGCAATGTAGGCTGAAGCAAGACACGGTGACCTTGAATGCCAGAACGGGTTGTCCTCCAGGTCATCAGGGCCTCCACCCTCTCAAGTCTGCTTCTCTTGTGGCCTCCTCGCTGTCTACCTTGTCAGTGCTCTTCTGCAGAGGCATGCCCTCGGTCATTAACAATAGCAACAGTATATACATAGATATTTCTCTAAAGAAGACATACAGATGGCCAAAAAGCACATGAAAAGATGCTCAACGTCACTAATTATCAGAGAAATGCAACTCAAAACTACAATGAGGTTTCACCTCACCCTGGTCTGAATGGCCATCATCAAAAAGTCTACAAACAATAGGGCTTCCCTGGTGGCGCAATGGTTGAGAATCTGCCTGCCAATGCAGGGGACAAGGGTTCGATCCCTGGTCCAGGATAATCCCACATGCTGCAGAGCAACTAAGCCCTGTGTGCTACAACTACTGAGCCTGTGCCCTAGAGCCTGAGAGTCACAACTACTGAGCCTGTGTGCTGCAACTACTGGAGCCCGTGAGCCTAGAGCCCGTGCTCTGCAACAAGAGAAGCCACCGCCGTAAGAAGCCCGCGCACCGCAACAGAGTAGCCCCCGCTCACGGCAACTAGAGAAACCCTGTGCGCAGCAACAAAGACCCAACACAGCCAAAAATAAATAAATTTATAAAATAAAAAAAGTCTACAAACAATAAATGCTGGAGAGGGTGTGGAGAAAAGGGAACTCTCCTACACTGTTGGTGGGGATGTAAATTGGTACAACCACTATGGAGAACAGTATGGAGGTTCCTTAAAAAACTAAAAATAGGGGCTTCCCTGGTGGTGCAGTGGTTAAGAACCTGCCTGCCAACGCAGGGGACACGGGTTCAAGCCCTGGTCTGGGAAGATCCCACATGCTGCGGAGCAACTAAGCCCGTGCACCACAACTACTGAGCCTGCACTCTAGAGCCCACGTGCCACAGCTACTGAGCCTGCGTGCCAAAACTACTGAAGCCCGCATGCCTAGAGCCCGTGCTCCGCAACAAGAGAAGCCACCACAATGAGAAGCCCGCTCACCGCAACAAAGAGTAGCCCCCGCTCACTGCAACTGGAGAAAATCCCACATGCAGCTACGAAGACCCAACACAGCCAAAAATAAATAAATTTATTTAAAAAACTAAACATAGAATTACCATGTGACCCAACAGTCCCACTCCTGGGCATATATCTGTAGAAAAACATAATTCAAAAAGATATATGCACCCCAATGTTCATTGCAGTACTATTTACAATAGCCAAGACATGGAAGCCACGTAAATGTCACTGACAGAGAAATGGGTAAACGAGATGTGGTACATATATACAATGGAATATTACTCAGCCATAAAAAAGAATGAAATAATGCCAATGGCAGCAACATGGATGGAACTAGAGATGATCATCCTAAGTGAAGTCAGACAGAGAAAGCCAAATATCATATGTCACTCATATGTGGGATCTAATTTTTTTAAAATGATACAAATGAACTTATTTACAAAACAGAAACAGACTTACAGACATCGAAATAAACTTATGGTTACCAAAGGGGAAACGTGGGGCAGGGGGCTATATCAGGAGCTTGGGATTAACACACACACACTACTATGTATAAGATAGATAACCAACCAGGACCTACTGTATAGCACAGGGAACTCAATATTCTGTGATAACCTACGTGAGAAAAAATCTGAAAAAGAATGAATATATATAACTGAATCACTTTGCTGTACACCTGAAACTAACACAACATTGTAAATCAACTATACTCCAATAAAAAAAAAAAAAGCGACATTATGGACCACTTACTGTGTGCCTGTCCCCCAAAAGCTGTGAACAGGCATTGGCTCACCTTAGTATCCCCAATGTTACAGAGGGGGCCACTGAGGAGGTGAAGTGCCTGTTCCTGGTTACACAGCTAGTAAGGGTGCCTTCAACTCCAAGGGCTGCATGCCCTCTCAACTGCTGGACCAGGCAGGGTCTCACAGCCTCGGCACTACTGACACTTGGGGCCGGACAGTTGATAGTTCAGTGCTGTGGGGCTGCCCTGTGTACTGTAGGATGTAGGCATCATCCTTGGTCTCTGAACACTAGATGCCAGTAGCACCTCCCATTCCAGTTGTGACAACCAAAATGTCTCTAGGTATTTCCAAATGTCCCCTGGGGATAAAATGACGCCCCTGATTGAGAACCAGTGCGCTAGACTATCCTGCCTCCCTGGATAAATGTTTTCTGAGGGGCTGCACCATCTGCACCCTGTCCGGTGGCTTCAGCAGTCCTTCTCCTTTCACAGCGATCCTCACTTGTACACAGGAAGCGCCCGGCCTCTGTCACAGTCAGACAGAATGTTAACTAGCTGGGCCACCTTATCCAACAACTCAACCTCTCTGAGTCCCAGCCACAGAAAGCACAGGGCTCAGCACCTCCACGGCTCTTATTATTATCATCTGAGTCACAGGGATTCCCTGGGTCAGAGCCAGGAGGAAGAGGGCCCCAAGCTGTAGACGATGCTGGTTCTGCAAGTTTGCTTCCTGGTTCAGTGAGGAATCAGTGCTACAGAGTTGGGCCAAAGCTGGTCCCAGGTAACGCTCTCATATTTATGCTATTTCAACCTTGCAGATAAAACAGCCTGACTTTTTCCACCAGCAGAACCCAATTTTAATGAGCACCTGCTATGCTGTGGCCAGAGCAGGTGCTCAGGAGGGGCGAGGCAGAGCCATCAGCAGGACGATCACATGTCCAGGCCCAGACTCCAGTTACAGACAAGACACAAGTGATAACACCTGCAGAGGCCTTCCGCTTCCGCAGAGTCATGCCTGACTCTGCCACTCAGGAAACTCTCTTGACCTCTTAGCTATGTGTTCCTTCGCTGTACCGTCTCTCCTAGTCTCCAATCCCTGCAGTATTCCTGATATTTACAGGGTCCTATATCCAGTCCTCTTGGGAGGCTGCAGAGCCACGTGGTCAAGGGTGAGGGTTCTGACGCCTCATCGCCTGAACCTGTGTGGTCTTGAGCAAGGCGCTTCATCTGTCTGTGCCTTAGCTTTCCTCATTTTGCAAATGGGGATCTTAAGAAGCCCAATCTGGCAGGATGAAATGAGACCGTAGTACACTAAAAGATGCTAGGCCTGTAGTAAGCCCTTAATAAGAGACAGACAAATATCATATGCTAACACATATATATGGAATTTAAGAAAAAAAAATGTCATGAAGAACCTAGGGGTAAGACAGGAATAAAGACACAGACCTACTGGAGAACGGACTTGAGGATATGGGGAGGGGGAAGGGTAAGCTGTGACAAAGCACGAGAGAGAGGCATGGACATATATACGCTACCAAACGTAAGGTAGATAGCTAGTGGGAAGCAGCCGCATGGCACTGGGAGATCAGCTCGGTGCTTTGTGACCACCTAGAGGGGTGGGATAGGGAGGGTGGGAGGGAGGGAGCCGCAAGAGGGAGGAGATATGGGGACATATGTATATATGTAGCTGATTCACTTTGTTGTAAAGCAGAAACTAACACACCATTGTAAAGCAATTATACTCCAATAAAGATGTTAAAAAGTTTTAAAATAAATAAACAGCTACCATTACTGTTGTTATTCTTCATTAACGACGGAATGCACATGAGCAGTTACTAATTGCAAGGCACTGTGCTAAGCCCTGCACAATTCTTTTCTCATTTGATCCCTTCAGCAGCTCTACAGGAAGGTGCTGTTGTTAGCCTCAGCAGGGAAGAGAAAGTTCAGGTACAATGGTAAGTGACTTACCCAAGGTGACAGAGCTAAAATGAACCAGAACCAAAGTGTTGTTACTGCAAAGCCTCACTGCCCTGAGCTTCTCCACTGAAAGCAGATTTTACCGTAGGAAGGAAGGGCTCCTCTCCAGCTGAGGGGCCCCCGGGAATTTGAGAGGCCCAGAGAAGAAGGCAGTGAGGGGTCTGAACAGAAGGAGGGGTTTGGCTCAAAATGGGTGAAGTTTCCTTTTTCAGTTTTTGATGAAATCACCTAACATAGTGGGCTGTGGTCTCATGACCTCTAAGAGGAGTTGCCAAGCTTTTACTAGCGCATAAAGTTTATTTTTGTTACAAGCCATGGTGTATATTGTTCCAGTGCTTTTTGTTTGAATTGGATTGTAGGAAGGTACAGAAAGGTGTTAACTTGCTACAAGTCACAGGACAGATGGGAGGCCCATTTTAAAGCTGGTGCCAAAGAAAGATGGTGTGTTTACCAGAAGCTGTGAGAACAAGGCCAGGTGAGTATATAAGAGAGGATGGCCTTTGTGGAAGGGTTAGTTCTTCCGACACATGTGCCAAAGGGGACAGAGAGTCATCTGGTAACTGTTTTGTTTTCTTTTAAAGATATTCAAGGCATTGTTTTTCATTGTACTATGATGGTGTATTTATTGCTATGTAGCAAATTACCCCAAAGTTGAGTGGCTTAAAACAAATATTATTTTGTAGTTCCTGTGGATCAGGAATGCAGGAATGATTTAGCTATGTAGGCTATGGCTTGGAGTCGCTCATGAAGTTGCAGTCTAGACGTCAGCCAGGTCTGAAGTCATCTGAAGGCTTGACTGGAACCAGGGGATCTGCTTCCAAGATGGCGCATTCACATGGCTGTTGGCGGGAGGCCTCAGTTCTTCACCATGTGGACCTCTCCATAGGGCTGCTTGAGTGTCCTCATACCATGGAGGTAGGCTTTCCCCGGAGCAAGGGACAGCAAGATGGAAGCCACGTTGTCTTTTATACCTAGCTTCAGAAGTCACACAACATTGTTTCCTGAATAACCTGTTGCTTACATAGGTCAGCCCTTCTCAGTGTGGGAGGGCAACACACAAGGACGTGAATACCAGGAGGTGAAGATCATGGGGCCATCTTGGAGGCAGGCTATCATAGTGGTCATCATTGCCCATTTGTTTCCTACTGTATGGAAGACTCTGGATTTCAAATCAAATCCAGTATTCAAACTGGGCTGCGAACACCGAAAAGTTGAGAGCTGCTCATCCAATGGCTTCATTTTATCTGGACCTGCCTGTGGGGTCCCCTTGGGGGTGTGGTTCCAGCAGTGTCCCAGGTTGACTCCATCAGAAATAAAGAGCTATGATCCCATGACACTGAAAGTTTGTTATCTGCTCCAGGTGCCAGCAGGGTGCAGTGGCTAAGGAGTATGAACCTTGTAACCAGGCAGAACTGGATTCAAATCCTGACTCCCCTATTAATGATTTGGGGACTGGGCAGTTGGCTTAACTTCTCTGAGCCTCCGAGTCTTTAGGTATAAAATGGATTAAGATCAACTTCACAGGGTCATTGGGTTGATGAAATACTGGATGACAGAGTGATGATAAAAGGAGTCAGGTACTCTGCCAATGTTCACCCATAGGTTTGTTATTAATAGTGATAACAGTAAAGTACTGACAATAGCTCACATTTATGGAGCTCCTAATACTGTCAGTCTCTGAAGCTTAGAGCAGTTAAGACACACAGCTATGAGAGCTGAGACTCAAACCCAAGTCTGTCTGTCTCCAACCAAACTGTTGGATAACTTGCGTTTTTCACCTGATAGTCTGTAATTGTGGACAATACATGGTTTTACCTCCTTCCCCTTTCCCCTCTTTTTGGCCGCTTAGTAGTACATGGACACTGTATAATTAAACTATTTGCCCTATTGTTAGATACTTAGTTTCTAATTCTTTGCTATTAACAATGAGGCTTCATGGAGCATCTTTGCTGCCCAGGCATATGCCCAGAGCTCACCACGTACCAGGTGCTGTGCCAGGTAACTGACGTATGTACCTTGTTCAATCCTCCACCAGCCCAAGCACATCAGCTAGGAAATGACACTTTCAGGCTATCATTCTGTTGTCTAACAGAGTGCCTTTTATAAGGATTGAGAATCCCTTGCTTTCTCACTGCTGAAGTTCCTTATTCCAATAGGGCCCCCAAGGAGTACCTGTGTTTCCTCTGCAGCACATTCCTGGGAAATCAGAGGGCTTGGAGTCTGCAAACACACGTTTAACAGAAGGACAGGCTCACAGCAACAGGGGCTCCCCAGACACAGCCCTGTAATAGACAGGATTGGCCAGGTTATGCTGCAGTGGCAAACAACCCCAAGACAGTGGCTTAAGACACCCATTGTGGGGCTGTGACGGGCTCTGTTTTTGGTGGGTTTTTTTTCAATTTATTTATTTTATTTTTATTTATTTTTGGCTGCGTTGGGTCTTTGATGCTGTGCACGGGCTTTCTCTAGTTGCGGCTATCGGGGGTTACTCTTCATTGCAGTGCACGGGCTTCTCATTGCGGTGGCTTCTCTTGTTGCAGAGCACAGGCTCTGGGCGTGTGGGATCAGTAGTTGTGGCGCACGGGCTTAGTTGCTCCGCGGCATGTGGGATCTTCCCGGACCAGGGCTCAAATCCGTGTCCCCTGCGTTGGCAGGTGGATTCTTAACCACCGCACCACCAGGGAAGCCTAGGGGCTCTGTTTTGTGTTGTCCTTACTCCAGGCCCTAAGCTGATAGAGCAGCCACCAACCTGAATACTGCCACTAGCCATTCCAGGAGGCAAGACAGAATGCAGTCATTTGCACACTGGCTCCTAAAGCTTCCACCTGGAAATGACTGCTTACTTCCTCTCACTTTTTTTTTTTGACAAAGCAAGTCACGTAGGCATGCGTAACTCTGCAGAGATGTACATCCTACTGTGTGCCCTGAGCAGGGAGAACGAGAATATTTGGTGAACAGCACTGATGACCACCACAGGCCTTTTCTTCTGCTGACCATTTAGAAGGAGTCTGACAATCAGAACCATGCTTTGGAACAACTGAGTCCAGGCCAGAAGCGCCCAAGTGTGTCTTTGCCTTCTGTCTTGGAATAAAGACCCTTACTTCGCAACCCTCTTTACTCACACTGTGAAGCTGAGCTGGCCCTGAATCTCTGGGGCTCCAGGAGGGAAGGAGAACAGAGAAGTGTGGGTCCAGGGAGATGGACCGGGGGTGACTACGGGTGGAGCTCTGTATTCTGAACTGTATCAGCCATGGAGTGACTGTGCGTCTGTGCTCTTCGGCAGTGGAAAGGGCATTTGACTCCTGTGTGACCTTGGAAAGTCATCTGGAAACAACCTAAATGTACTTCACAGTGAAATGGTTATACCAGCCAGGTATATAGAGCTTTAGTATTTATATAAATACTAAAGAGAAATGATAAAGAGTGTTTATATTTATACAGATGTACCTTGAAAATATGATGTTGAGTGGGGGAAAAAAGCAAGTGGCAGCATGATATGTGCAGTCTGATACCATTTATGTAACTCTGAAACACATACACTGAACACTACTACACATATTGGTCTTTGATGCATGTGCTGTATATGACAGTGGTGGTGGGGTTTGGGGGTTGGGGGAGTGGGGGGGAGGGGCTGAGACAGAGAATGAAGGAGACAAGTGGGGCTTCAACTCTATTTGTAATTTAAAATAAACACACAGGATAAGCACATATAATAAACTTTTAGTAGCTGTCAATTCTGAGTAGGAAGACTTGGATGCCTGTGATATTATTGTTTGTATTTCTTACGTTTTTAGAATGAAAAAGGGGAAAGCTTGCTTAGCCTCTTAGGTCTCAGTTTCCTCATCTCTCAAATAAGGTCATTGATCTAGAATGGTGGGTGGTTATCACAGACCAGTAAAATTTCAGGAAAAAAAATGGGGGATAGGGATGTCCATTTTAAATTTTGCCCACAATGGGTTTTAAGAAAACTGAATTATCTATTCTGACCATGATTTCATAAAAAGAAGGAACATTTTTAACATGAAATTAGTGGGAAGGACACACTCTCAGAATAGAGAGCTGAATAAAATTTTGTTCTCATTTTCCAATAACTTATTTAGTAAAAGAAACACATACTCATTACAAAACATTTGGAAAATTTATCATGAACAGAATAAACTACTCACCCCTATTTTCACCACCCAGAGAAAAAATTGCTGTCATATATATATTTATATATATTTATATATATATATGTTTATCATGTGTGTGGTATTTCTAATTTATATATGACTTTTGCTCCTTTTTTCTTATTGTAAAATTAATACATTAATTGGGATTTGCAAAAAAAGATAAATAGAAGAAAATAGAGATATTAATAAATTAAGCTTTCCATCCATAATTTATTTTTCTCATTTCACCTTGAATCAAAGAAAACTTCTCAGACTGGCATTTGGGAATAATAAGTAGAGGGAATAATAATAAATGATATTTATTGAGCCCTTACTACATACCAAGTCTTGTGCTAAATGCTTTACAGGGCTATCCCACTTAATCCTCACCACAACCCTATGAGCTACATATGTTTACTGCCCCCTTTCGCAGATATGGAAGCTGAGGTTCAGAAAGGTGAAGTAACTTGCTCCTAGTAACATCTCCTAGAACCTGATGTCCAGAAAGGTTAAATAACCTATGTCAGTTCCCGCATCACTTCCCAAGCAATTGCTCTCTGCCCACCCTGTGCCCTGAGAACCAGCGGCTGGCCTGCTCAGAGTTTGAAGTTCAGCCCAAGGTCAGGGGGAAAAGGAGCTCTTGCTCAGGTCCCAGTGGCATATGGCTGGGAGGGTAGTGGCCCTTCTAGGAGAGGCGTTTTTGTGGCTTGGTGATGGGGGTAGAACTTTTTCTTCTCCTCAGCCAAGGCCAAGGCCACAGCTGTCTCATCCCCTCATCCCTCTGAATCAGTCCCCGGGTCCTTGGTCCAGGGTCAGCCCCGCTCAGGAGCCACGCAGCAGCACCCTTCATTCATCTGTCACGTGTTCGCTCGTTCACCTCCTTTGGACCGAAGGCCTGCCACGTGTCAGGTGCTGTGGTGAGTGGAGCAGGTCTGGTGAGGGGTAAGAAGAGATCCCTGCCTTATGGAGCTCACTCTTGGGGAGACAGTCTGAAGGTGGCCAGAGAAAGGGTCCCTGGCACCTGCTCTTTGCTCACCTACATGCTCCAAACCAGGCGGGTCTGCTAGCAACACACCCCACTCAGCCCACCAATGGGCAGATTAGGACAGTGAGTGCCACCCAGCCAACAGGCACAGGTCTGGTGAACCTCACACGATCTTAGCAGGCTTCTTTAGGAAAAAGAGTACAAAATCCAAAATTATAAATACAAAATTAGCACAACACGAATGTTTACTTAGCCCGTGAAAAGAAAGCACAGCAAATAGCAAATTGTAAAAACCTACCAGGAGTTCTCTGTCGTCCAGTGGTTAGGACTCGGTGCTTTCGCTGCCAATTGGCCCGGGTTCAATCCCTTGTCGGGGAAGTAAGATCCTGCAAACAGCAAAGCACGTCCGAAAAATAAAAAACAACTACCAATTCCATAAACATCACAAAATTCAGAGAAATAAAGTAACACTTTATGAATTAACCATTTGACACAGCTCTCTCATATTTCGTCCTATGTTTTTGGCCACACGCCCTTTGATCATTGTGTGGACACATTTCCAGGGCCCCTTCCAGGGGAAGTGGCAGGGCAAGTGAGGGCCCCTGAAGTTTAAGCTTCATTAGCTTCTCTGTAAATCCACCCCTAGATTTAATTCTTTACCTCACCAAATCCTCAGAACAATCCTGTCTTTTAGGCTCTGTTGTTACCCCATTTCATGGATGGGGCAACATGTTCAGAAACAGAATGGTTTGTCCAAGGTCACCGGCTCTCCACTGTGACCTTCCCACTACCCTGCCCTGCATACAACTCCTGGGTTTGGTAAATAGTCTCAAATACATCCCCTGCCCAAAGTCCTCCCAAGCTGGAAGGAAAAGGCAAGACTTGAAACCCAGAAGAAACGAAGCTCTATCACCAGGCCCCCTTGTCCCTTCCCTCTTTCTATCTGGATCTGATCAAACTTCCACCTCCTGCAGGAAAACTCTCAGGGCTTCATGGGCCCACTCTCTGGCCTCTTCCTCTTTGCATGGTTGAATGAATTTATGTCCCCGCTTTGCTCTTCTTTCACCATGGAGGGGGCGAGTCAAGGTCCCTCTCTGGGATACAGTTTCCCCAGCTGGAAAATGGTTTCTAAGGTCTCTTTCAACTATAGAAACTCAGGAATTTTTTTTTTTTTTTTTTTTTGAGAAAGCCTTGGATCCTTCTGGTCCAGTATCAAGGCTGCAGCACCATCCTATACAATCTCTCACCAAGCCCTTTGCCCTCTCTGACCCAACCCCCAGCTATGGCCCTGGCCAAGCTGCCACCCTTTCTCACCCGGATTATGGCAACAGCCTTAGTCTCCATACAGCTGCTTGAGTGATCTCTTAAAAGTAGAATAGGGCTTCCCTGGTGGCACAGTGGTTGAGAGTCCATCTGCCGATGCAGGGGACACAGGTTCGTGACCCGGTCTGGGAAGATCCCACATGCCGCGGGGTGGCTGGGCCCGTGAGCCATGGCCGCTGAACCTGTGCTCCACAACGGGAGAGGCCACAGCAATGAGAGGACTGCGTACCGCAAAAAAAAAAAAAAGTAGAATAAAGACAAAAATCCCTGCGATGGCTGCCGGGCTCCTGGGCCCCAGGTCATCTCTCTCTGCTGCCCTCCAGCCCCACTGCCATATGGCAAACCCTTTATCACCTCAGGCCTTCGCACATGCTGTTCCCTCTCTCTAAGACACTCTTCCCCCACACTTCCCCAGGCTAACTCCCATGCATCCTTTCCATCTCAGGTGCAATATCTCTTCTTTGGAGAGGACTTCTCTGACTCCTCAGTTTAAATGAAGTCCCTGGAAATAGAAACCGATGTCACCTACTATATGGTAGGCTGAGAAATGGCCACCAAAGAAATCAGGGCCTAATCCCTGGAACTTATGAATATTACCTTAATCGGCAAAAGGGTAACAGCTGCAGATTGATTAAATTAAGGACCTCAAGATGGGGAGATTATTCTGGATTATCGGGGAGGGCCCTAAATGCAATCCAATATATCCTTATAAGAGAGACGCAGAGGGAGACACACATACAAAGAGAAGGTAATACAAAGATGAAGCAGAGAGAGATCTGAAGGTGCTGGCCTTGAAGACTGGAGTGATGTGGCTACAAGCCACCAGAAGCTGGGAGAAGCAAGGAATGCATTCTCCTCTAGGACCTCCAGGGGCAGTGCAGCCCTGCTAATATCTTAATTTCAGTCCAGTGATACTGATTTTGGACTTCTGGCCTCCAGAACTGTGAGAGAATAAATTGTCAGTTGTTTTAAGCCACCAAGCCTGTGGTCCTCTGTTACAGTGACAACAGGAAACTAACAGACCCACTCAGTATCCTGTCTCTCTTTAATTCTTACAGAATTCTTAATTCATTCAGGATGCCCAGCTCAATTCTTCATTTACCAGCCTCCTTTCCAGCCAGCTGTGCTATGTGACCCTATTCTGGCCAATGAGATATAAGCAGAGATTGCGTGGATTTCTGAGAAGCCTCCTTAAAAGGGGATAGAGAACCTAGGTGTGCCCTTTTGCTCTTCCATCCTTCCTGCTTTCTGTCTGGAATACGCATGTGAAGGCTGACACCACAGTAACTCTCTTGGGAACATGAGGTACAACCGAGGCCCCCATCCCTGAACTGCTGAACCAACACCAGCAGCCCCTACCTCCAGACTTCTCATTATGAGAAGAAAAGAAACTTACATGCTGATGCCACTGTCCTCAAGGTCTGGGTTAATAACAGCTGTTCATAATCCCCCCGAAATATCTTTCCTACTATTCCATCTCATTCCATTTTTTTTATGGAAATCATCAGAATGTATAATAATACCTTACTTGAGTGTTTAGTTATTTAGTGTCTGCTTCCTCTGCTAAACTAGAATTTCCATGAGGGCAGGGCCTGTGTCTGCTTTCTTCATAGCACAGGACCTGGTGCAGAGTAGGTGCTCAATAAATATTTATTGAATGAATGAATGTATAAATGCATGAATGAACAAGCCCTCTCCTAGTGAGGTCCCAGGCTCATTATAAGACAAAGACCACACTTTTCATTTCTCTTATCTCTAGCCCAGCCCTGGGCCCCAAGTGAATGTTCCTGGAATCCTGATTAAGTAGAATGGAATACAAAGAAGTGAAAATATCTGGGCTCCAGTCAGCCCTGTGGCTTGGTGACAGTGGGTGCTGAATAAAGGTTTGTTGAGTGACTGGGGAACAGCCTGGCCCTCTGGAGAAGGACAAGGGTGTTGGGGGATGGCATTTCAGCTGGGATACGAGGTCCTGAGAGTCCAGTGCCTGCCAAATCTCCAACCAGCCATCAGATTTACAGGGTAGCAGAAGCCAACTCAGCTCCATCAGGCTGTGCCTATTTTAAATTCCTGGGAGTCGAGGCTCAGAGAGGGGCAGGGACTTGCCTGAGGTCACCTGGGAAGTTGGCAGAGCCTGGATTAGGCCATGCAGCTCCCAATTCAGCTCTTCCTCCTGTTCGTGTTCTCACCTCTGCACCCTGCTGCCTTCTAGGTGAGGAGACCAAGGGAAAAGGAGGCCTGCATGCCTAGGGCTTCCCCAGGGAACATCAGCTGCAAGCGTTCTACCTTCCCACTTCACAGATGCCATCACTGAGGTGCCGTGAGGCTGCGGGTCCTGCACCAGAGTTTGCAGGGGTTGGAAACTGCGACCAGGTGACCCCAGTGCAGAGCTTTCTCCACAGTCACATCCTGTCTCTTGACCTTGCTATAGGGAATCTCACCTCTTCAAGCTGGGGGCGGATTGTGCGTTCCCACTGGGGTTCTCAAACTCCAGCCTCGAGGCTGGCAGGTTTAGGACTTACTGTTCACACTTGATCCACCAGTTTAAGGTACCTGAGAAACTTGCTTGGTTCACCATGCCTGTCCTTCATGTGGAGAAGGGAGAAGCTGAAAGTGTCTCAAGGTCTAGTCCAGGGTCACAGAGCAACCAACCTTTGTGGAACCATGTCTCTCTTGGCCAGTGTTCAGCCACCTGCAGTTCAGCAACGATCTCCAGCAGGGCAGGCAGAGGAGTGGACACTCGGCCCTGGAGACAGAAAATGATGCATGTTAGTGAGTCCAAGGTCAAGGGCGCCTCCTTCCACAAACGCAGCCAGTGCCTTGCACTCACATAGCCGTTCTCAAACTTTTTGGTCTCAAGACCCTCTTTAAACTCTTAAAAATTACTGAACCCCAAAGATTTTTGTTTATGGTGGTTACGTCTATCAACGTTTACTGTATCAGAAATAGAAACTGAGACATGTAACAAATATTAAATGATGTAAAAATAATGATACGCACTCTAACATAAATATATATTATGAAAAATAACCATATTTTAGAAAATAATTAGGGCGAAGAGTAGCACTGTTTTACATTTTTCCAAATCTCTTTAACGTCTGGCTTAATAGAGGGCAGCTGGATTCTCACAACTGCAGCTGTGTTCAATCTGCTATGAAATAACACGACACATAGCCTCTGGAAAACTCCACTGTACACTCATGAGAGAAAGAGAGTAAAAAAGGTCTTAGTCTTACAATGAAAACAGTTTTGACCTCATGGATCCTCTGAAAGGGTCTTCAGGGGTCCCTGGACCATACTTTGTGAACCACTGGTCTGCACGCTTGATTTAATCTTCACAACAAGTCTATGAGGTGGATCTGGTTGTCATTCCCATTTTATAGAGGCCCAAGGTGAGGCTCAGTGAGGTTGTGAGGCTTGCCCAAAGACACACAGCCAGTGAACAGTACTGTGAGGATTTGAACCCAAGACCATCAATTCTGGGGAGCTGTGTCTTTAACAGCAAAACTGTACTCCAGACCCTGGCTGATGGACAGATGTTGTAGGAGGGATGGTATCAGGGAGGAGCCAGAGGTTCTGGGATGCCATTAAGTGGGGAGGGAGACGTAGTGTGGTGGTTACGAGCATGGGCTCAGGAATGGTCTGACTGGACCCATGTCCTGGCTCTGCCCTGTACGTGCTGTGTGACTTGTGGCAAAGCATTCAACTTCTCTGAGTATCAGATACTCCTTCTGTGAAATGTGATAATAGATATTTACATCATAGGGCCATTGGGAAGATTAAATATTAAGTCACATAAACTATTACAGTACTCAATAAATGTTATATATAGTGTATACATCTTTCAGTTGCTATAAATTTGAGAACAAGGCTGTGCACACGGTTTCACTGAAGCTGGAGAGATGAAGGCAGGGGCCAGGGGAGTGAGGAGATGGGTGGCCTGGAGCACGAAGGAGAGCCTCGAGACTAGGAAAGTGGTGCTCCCAAGTGCTGGGCATCCCCTGATGCTGACTCCATGGATTTCAGGTGCCCAAGCCAGCAGTGAAATATGCTGTGACAGGAGGGCCACCCTTGCCTGCCCCAGGGGACAGGGGCCAAATCTCTTGCTCAGTTCACCATCCTGGCCACTGGGGACTGGGATCAGGCCTCCAGTTTCCAGCCCAGAAAAGCCCCCGTACCACCTGCCTCTCCTGACCTCCTGCAGGGAGTGAAGCCACAAGCTCTAGCTCCCTCTTCTGTCCTCTCAACTCTAGAAAATATTCTAGAACCACATTGCCAAAGGATCCTGAGGGCCATCTTGCCCAACTGCCCCCTTTCCTTTTTTGTAGAGGAAGAACCTGAGTCCCAGGGATGGAAAGGGACCACCCACATCATAGAGCAAGTTGGGGACAGAGGGCCCAGGCTGCCTGGTGTCTGACTCAAGTTGTACCGTGGTGACATACGCCACCTTCCTTGCTCAGCAGGTACTCAAGACCAATGTGCCTCTGAGTGTGGTGGCTCTGGAGCTCCCCTGCCTGGTTCAAGTCTCAACTTTGCCACTTTCTGACATGTGACCTCATGCAAGATGCTTAACCTCTCTGTGCCTCAGTGTCTTTATCTACAGAATGGGAATAATAATTTCACCTCCTTCAATTGGGTATGGCGTAGATTAAAGTGAGCTGATCCATGCAAAGCACTTAGGACACTGCCTAGCATTCAGTACCGGCAGTTAACACTGTGACACCATCACCACCACCATCACCACTATCATCATTGTCATCGTTGAGGTCCCGAACGCCATTAGGGGATATGCTGGGGCCGTTCCTTACAGAGTGCCCACCCTGCTTTGTGCAAAGCCCCGGGGAGTGGTGGGTCAAGGCAGAGGTAGGTTCTGGCCTCTGCATAGAAACTGATCCACAGGCTGATTTTAGGCACATTGTCTGCCATGTCTGGGCCTCTGGGTCTCCAGCTGGAACAAAGAGGTCTATTGAAACAAATTTTTTCTAGGTATTGTACCTCCAGCTTCATGACGTTCCCCTGGCAATAATGACCATAGAGACGTGTAAGGCTGCTCCCTACGGTATCATTTATAAGGTAACAGTAAACACCTGGAAACAATCTTAATGTCCTTCCTCATTGCAGTTTTAAAAATAAGACATTAATAGCCTCGAGGGGAAATAATCCAAATGTCCATCAACATTTGGAAACGGTGAAGGGAAACCCAAACTGGCACATCCAAGTGGTGGAACACTGCTGCAATGAAAAGCAATGAACTCAGAACACAACAACACAGGTGAATCTCAGTGAGGAAGCCTTGCCCCAAAGACTGCCTGCTGTATAATCCATTCAAATGAAACTCTGGAAAAGGGAAATCTAACTGTAAGGACAGGAACTAGTTTAGTGGTTATCCGGGGCTGGATATGGGGACAAGAGGTTGGTTACAAAGGAGCATGAGGGAATTCTGGGGGTGATAGAAATGTTCTATTTTTTTTTTTTTTTTTTGGCTGTACCACGTGGCACGCGGGGTCTTAGTTCCCTGCACCCCCTGCATTGGAAGTGCGGACTCTTAACCACTGGATTGCCACGGAAGTCCCTTTTTTTTTCCCTTTTTTTTAAAGAAATGTTCTAGATCTTGATGATGGTATAATTTTTGAAACTCATTGGACTGTGCTCTTAAAATGGGTGCATTTTACTGTATGTAAATTATACCACAATAAAGTCTGTTAAAAAATAAATGATGGGGATTCCCTGGTGGCGCAGTGGTTGAGAGTCAGCCTGCCAATGCAGGGGACACGGGTTCGTGCCCCAGTCCAGGAAGATCCCATGTGCCACGGAGCGGCTGGGCCCGTGAGCCATGGCCGCTAAGCCTGCGCGTCCGGAGCCTGTGCTCCGCAACGGGAGAGGCCACAACAGTGAGAGGCCCGCGTACCGCAAAATAAATAAATAAATAAATGATGACTCACACAGACAAGGAGACTTTGAATTTGTCAAAAGGAGTGGGCTACATCTTTGGCACCAATATGGGAAGATGTCCATGTTGTGTTGTCAAATGAAAAATAAAGGCAGTTATGTAGCAATGCAGGTGACACTGACGGTTACTGAGAGCTCTCTGGGGGCTGGGCCCAGCCTGCTCGCCTCACGTGCATTACTTTGTGTAATACTGACAACATCCATGCAAGGTTTTATAGATGAGAAGAAAACTGAGGTTCACAGAGATGAAGTAACACGTATGAAGCCAAGAAGCCACACGGTTGGAACCTACTGTGACTCCAATCCTATAAATAATTGCCAAGGTTAGTCTGTGTGTACAAAAAAATCTGGAGAGACAACCCCAAACAGGGCCTGGGGATTATGTATAGGAAACACATTTATAGGCACTTTCGCTTTCAATACCATCTACTTCTGTTCTGCTAAATTTGTTGTAACATGCCTGAACCTTTCTAATCAAGAGAAAGCAATATAGATTTTTTTCTTAATTACTAAACAAAGTCCCTGTCCTGTATCTCACCTGGGCATCCCATCCTCTCTGCTCCCTCCTCCAGACGGGCCACATGCCTGCCCAGAGCCCCAGGCCCCACTGATAAAGCCAGGGCCCACCAAGCGAGCCCATATCAGGCCCGAGCAGCCCCTACAGTCCCACCCATCTGGTGCAGCCAGGGAGGGTGGGCCCAGACCCAGGAATCAGCAGCCTCCAGGGCCCTGGAGATAACAGGAGCTGCGAGGGGTGGGTGATGAGAACCATTGGGGCCTGGGTCTGCAGCAGGGAGGTGGGGTGTGAGCCAGGGATGTTGATGGACCTCTCTCCACTGGACAGACAAGGCTGATAAGACCCAGAGAAGGTGTGACCAGCCTGGTCTATGTTTGTGGACCTGACTTGGTCTGCTGTGTGGCCCTAGATACATATCATCCCCTCTCTGAGCCTCGAGTTTCCTTGGGATTCTTTGGTTCCAAGCTGGTCCTCTTTTAGGAAGTAACCTGGGCCCTGAAAACATCCTTGAAAGCCCCCAATGTATGGGCCACATCAGGATGGACACAATGCCCTTGGGCCCCCAGGATCAACTCTGAGTGATAAGTGGAAGCCCAAAGGCCACGTGACCCTGAGTCCATGTGCACGTGCCTGCCTGGTCATGCCCACGTCTGCAGGCCCCAAGGACAAGCCTGGTCACCCCGGGCCAGGCCAAGGCTTGTTTACATTTCCAAAGGTCAGATGTTGCCTTCCAGGGAGGGGCTCAGCTGGTGAGAGTATGCAGCTGTGTGCCCAGGACACAGATAACGTGTGCCCCGGGGAGGGGGGGCAGCCCCAGGAGAGGGTGGAGGAGAATGACACTCAGCTCGCCCTCCCTGGGAGAGCCCCTGCCAGCTCTGCTGCTGGTCCAGGAGCACCCTCATGGCCACTGAGCTCGGTGTTCCTGAGGCTAGGACCGCCCTGTACTGCCCACCACCCCATCTATGCCACGGGGTGCATCCACCTCCCCAAGCCTCAGTTTCCTCATCTGTACAATGGGCGAATCACTGCCCTTAGCTGATAGGGTGCGGAGAGGAAGGAGGAAGCTGAGGCATGATCCTGTCAGGGGAGGGGCGGGGACTTGACACTGAAGTCTCATTTGAGCAATAGCCCCATGTTCTGGAAGCCCCCCCTCTACTGTAAGGAGGCTGAAGAGATCGTCCCTCTGAGAGTCTCGAAATCACAGGGTGGGGCCTACAAGTCCTGCCTGTCCCCTTTCTCCCTTGAGGTATTTTCCAGCTGTTCTCAAATCCCACCTCCTCCCCTCCCTGCTGCCCTGTGGTGTCAACAAAAGCCTAGGGGCTTCTAGTCTGGTTGTGATGGGACTTGTACATTGAAACCTAAAAAGTGGCATCTTGTCAATGTGCCCTCTGCACACACAGGGGGTGTCCACTCAGCTGGAGCCTCTGCCTGGGAGGGGACGGAAGCCCTTTTCTTCTCTTATCTCTCCCTGCCAGGACACTCTTGGTCACCCAACCTCTGACCACTCACCTGCAAGGAAGGGGGAAGCTGAAGGGAGCCGCGTCTGTTACCAAAATCATTAGCAAAAGTTTCTTATTTTAAACTGGCAGAAGCATGAACACTGATCACCCCAAGGTTGGCATTCATATTCTCTGCAGGCGGGAACGAAACAGGCACAGCCTGCCTGTGGGTAATTAGCGTCTCTATCCACACACAGCCACATACACAACTCACAACCCAGGGTCATACTCCTGGGAATCGGCGGGACACAAATTCTACCACAGAGGCATCTGTTCACAGATGTTTGCAGAAGCTTTTTTTCTTTTTTAGTAGGAGCATAACAATACTGGAAGATTTCAAATGACTATCCACGGAGGTTTGATTACCTAGACATTTTGTGATCCAGCCACACTATGGAATACAATACAGATGTCAGAAGGCTCGGGACTCCCTTGGAAATGTTTCCAAGATTCATTGTTTTTCACAGGTGAAAAAGGACGTTGAAGAATAATATGTATGAACAGAATTCTGAAAACACACACATAAACAAAACTATTCTCTCCTTCTTGATAAAGGTAAATAGCAACTCAGGTATACTGGCATGGGAAAGTTCTGACAGGAGTCACACCAAATGACTAACTTAATTCTTGCCATTTTCTAGCTGTGTGACCTTGGGAAGTGACTTAACTCTGCCTCAGTTTCCTACCTAGTTAGTAATAACAGACCTCATAGGGCGGTGACGAGCATTAATACAACTAATTATTGTAAATCATTTGGCACATAACAAGCATTCCATACATAGTTAGGGAAATAAGGTAGGAGTCAATTTTCAGCTAAACAAATTTATTTTCAGGAATCAAATTTTCACATACGCTTTAAGTGGTGGATGCTCGTCTGCCTGTCTTTGCTGCCACCTGGTGGTCACAAGTGAGAAAGCATCCATTGGAATGCTTGCCTTCTCTCTTCCTCCCTTTCATTCAAGTCACAATTTACCCAGGGTCTACAAAGAGGCAGGAACACACGAGTCCTGTGCCTTGGAGTGTGGCTGGAGTCAATGGTCCCAGGCCTCTATAAGCCTCAGTTTTCTCATCTCAAGAAGGTTGGTAATAACAACTTACCTTATATGTTTGTGCGGATAAAATGCAATAATGCATGTAAGGTATTTAACACTGGCCCTGACACCAAAGAAAGTTCTAGAAATGGTAATTATTGGTATTTACACCCATTATCTTATTTAGGAAAGCAGTATTTTAAAAAATTAACATTTATTTGTGGCTGCGTTGGGTCTTCGTTGCTGCGCGTGGGCTTTCTCTAGTTGCGACGAGCGGGGGCTACTCTTCTTTGTGGTACTTGGGCTTCTCATTGTGGTGGCTTCTCTTGTTGTGGAGCGTGGGCTCTAGGCACACGGGCTTCAGTAGTTGCGGCACGTGAGCTCAGTAGTTGTGGCTCTCGACAGCAGGCTCAGTAGCTGTGGCGCACGGGGCTTAGTTGCTCCGCAGCATGTGGGATCTTCCCAGACTAGGGTTCGAACCTGTGTCCCCTGCCTTGGAAGGCGGAGTCTTAACCACTGCACCACCAGGGAAGTCCCAGGAAAGCAGTATTATACCCATCTCATGTCTGAGGATCTTGAAGCTTAGAGGAGTCAAAGTAACTTGCCCAAAGCTGTTTAGTTAAGCAAGAAAGGGCTGAGTTAGAATCCAGCTCTGTCCTGGGGCTGCCTCACCACCCTTAAGATACCACCTTACATGCTTATCTGAGAAGAGGTTGTAAGGACCTGTTTTTACCACCAGAGGCACCTGAAGTTTGGACCCCACAGGTCAGGAACATTAAAAAAATACTCAGCTGTATTGGTTATCTATTGCTTCATCAGGAAGCGCCCTAAAACCCATTTGCCCCTACACGCCCCAATTGCCTCATGCTAGTCCGGGGCCTGCAGCCGGGCTGTAGTAATCTCAAGGATCCACTGGTGAGCTGTCTGCTTCCACGCCCATGCGGCTGCTGGCAGGGTTCATCCTCAGTAACTGCTAGACTGACTTCCTTCCAGCTGCTGGCCAGAGGCCACCCGCAGTTCCTGGCCACACTGTCAGTCTCTCCGAAGTCGCAGTTTGCTTCATCAAAGTGTGCATACAAGGCAAGAAGACATGAGCAGAGTCACCCAGCGAGATGGAAGTCACATCTTGTGCCACCTAATCATGGAAGTGAACTGTTGCTGTATTCTAGTCTTAGAAGTGAGTCACCTGGCCCAGCCTATCCTCCAAGGCAGGGGATGATACAAGGGCTTAATACTAGGAAGAGGGGACCCCAGGGAGCCATTCTAGAACTTTCCTGCCACATCAGAGTTGCCAGCTTTTCATTTCGCCAACGAAGAACATTTAGAAAATCAACTACTCCCTCTGGTTACCATCCCATTAAAAAAAAAAAAAAAAGAACTTTTTACAATTTGCTTGTGGTTAGACAAATGTAGCTCTGTGAGAAATGTGCCACATGGTCCTGAGTTTTCTCACTCTGCGGTGCTCTGGTGCTTGGCTTAGCACTGGGAACCTCCCTCCTGGAGTGAGACTGCCCGCCAGCTTGGGGGAAGCAGAGAGGAGGAGATGGGGTCTGCCTGAGCATGGCTGGGCTCCCAAAGCGCCCAGCACCCCAAAATACACTGGCTGAATGAATGAACATGGCAATGAAACACCTCATGCAGAAGTGCCCCCAAACTCTCAGAGAAGAAGCAGCGCTCTGTAAGGCTAAGGAACAGGTGGGTCTAAGGCTGCATGGCAAGAAAGGAGGTTAATATCCGCAGGGTGGTTTCTTTGACATTAATCCCTTCCACATCTATTAGCTAAACCCATAGTCTCCACAGTCCCCAGCAGAAGGAAGAAGATTCCATTTCCCATTTTAGCACTGAGCAAACAGATCCAGAGAGGTTAAGCAACGAACAAGGAGGGCCTCAGTGTGGCTGTGGGAAAATGGACCCAGAGGAGGCCCAGGGAGGTTCAAAGGGAAAGCAGCAAGGGGTCACCAAGCCCGGAGCGTCAGGCCTGGGGTCATCTGGCCCGGCTCCCAGACCAGGAGTCAATCCTGGGGAGGGGGTGTGATTCTGAAGCTGGTGCTCTTTGTTACTCAGCCGAGGCCACCAGCCAGCCCCATCCTTCCCAAGAGGGATGGAGGTGGCATTGCAGCAGACGGCAGTCAGGGTACCTACCCGATCCAGACGGCCCTGGGGCAGGGGGAGGCAGGGGACCCTAGAGCGAGCAGCCAGGTCAACCTCAGAGCTTCTTCCCTCCCCTCTGCTGGGCCAAACCTGCCTGGTTCATTGCCAGCCCTCCACAGCTCAGCAACCCCACCCCGGGGGTGGGCCCTCTGCAGCAAGGGCTGCTGCTTTCCCAGCTGGCCCTTTTAACAGCGTACATATCCCCTTATTTACGCCTTCTCTTCCTGAGGAACCCCTCGGGGTTTCCCTCTGCAGCCCCCAGCAGAGGACCTGACCAGTCACATCACTGGGTATGGCATGGCCACACTGTCCAGCATTTCCCACAACCAGGAGGACCCACCCTCCATAAACCCACACACAAAATCCCGAGGTCGGCGCTGCCGTTATCACCGCTTACAAAAAAAGGAAACCCAGCAACCGAAAGGTTGGCCGATACGGCCAAATCACGCAGGGATAGTCTGTGGTGTCACAGCTGGAAGGAGAAAAGGCCACATTTTACCATCCTTGCTCCTGTGCTCGCTTGGGTGGCACATACACTAAAATTGGAATGATACCAAGAAGAGCAGCACGGCCGGCCCCTGTGCAAAAGTGTGAAGAATTTCATATTTTTAACCAATGTTACCCCAATTTTAAAAAATGAATAAAAACAAACAAATAAATATGGTTAAGATGGTGACAGATTTTTAAAAGAAAATCCTTCTTCCTGCATGCCAGGCATTGTGTTAACACTTTTATAGGCATTATCTCACTTAATCTCCAGCACATGGTGGCCGATACCATTAACCCCACTTTGTCCTCGAGAAACTAAAGCTTAGCGAGGTCAAGGGACCTGCCCAAGCTTGTCAGGATGGAGCCTGCAGCTGGCCCTCGTCACAGAACACTCAGCTGCCTGTAGAGCTGTGCACAGACGCACGTGGCTACTTCACCTATTAGGAGTCGAGGTCCTGGTTTTCAACACTTGTTTTGTGGTTGTTGTCTTTGCAGTCCTTGCCTTGTGCTGTGGGTAGAGGAAGTGAACTCTAGAATCAGCCTGCCTGGTTTGGGACCCTGACGGTCATTCCAGGTCTGGGACACTGGGCAGGTCACTCAGCCTCCTTCAGGCTCAGTTTCCTCATCTGTAAAATGGGACTAGCACCAGTACAGACCTCGTAGGGCTGTGGTGTGACCTGAGTGAGGTAATGCATGTGTATGCTTAGCGCTGAGCCTGGCTTCCAGCAAAAGCTGAAAATAAGCTGTTGTTGCTGTTAATTATTCTTACAGCTTATAAAATACTTCTGCATACATTGTTCGACTGGGTTCTCACAACAGCGTTGAGAGGGTGGGCAGGGTAGGACTTATTATTCCTATTGTTTCACACGAGGCAGCCAAATACACTTATTCTAGAGTTACATGGAAGTGTAAACAATAGTCAACAAATTAATGAAACTGGAAGACCTAGAAGGGACACTTCTATCAAATAGCAAGACTTAGTATAAAGACTATATATAATTAAGAGAGTACCGTCCCTGGAACGCATATTAAGAGGAGGAAAAGCATAAAGAAAACGTGTCTTCCTATGTCACCACTTAGGTCATGAAAGAAACACAATTTAAAATGAGACAGTCGGGCTTCCCTAGTGGTGCAGTGGCTAAGAATCTGTCTGCCAATGCAGGGGACACGGGTTCGAGCCCTGGTCCAGGAAGATCCCACATGCCGCGGAGCAAGTAAGCCGGTGCGCCACAACTACTGAACCTGTGCTCTAGAGCCTGCAAGCCACAACTACTGAGCCCGCGTGCCACAACTACTGAAGCCCACGTGCCTAGAGCCCGTGCTCCACAACAAGAGAAGCCACTGCAATGAGAAGCCCACACACCACAACAAAGAGTAGCCCCCTCTCGCCACAACTAGAGAAAGCCCACGCACAGCAACGAAGACCCAATGCAGCCAAAAATAAATAAATTTCATAAATAAATAAAAAATAAATAAAATGAGGGAGCCTTTATACGTACCAGGCTGGAAATATCTGGAATGACAATTTTCAGTGTTGGAGGTTAAGTGGGAAAACACACATTCTCTACACTGCTAAGTGTGTGGGGCTTGTGGTGTAGGAATTGAGAAGGAGTCAGACTTTTGGGGGCAGCAGTTTGGTGAGATATATATCAAAATGTCACGTGCCACGCTCTGATCCAGAGGTTGCCCTTCCAGAATTTATCCTTGTGCAATGAAAGATGTTTATCACAACATCATTTGTAATAGGAAAATATTGGAAGCTGCTTATATGTCCATCAATAAGGAATTGCTTCAATAAATTACATGTCCATAGACTATTAAAAATGACAATATAGACCTACAGTATTGACACAGAGTATTGAATAAATAATAAAGATTGCCTTAACCCTATCACTCAGAAGCAACTCTTGGTAAAATTTTTATTTTCCCAGCCTTTTTTTGTGTGTGCACACACATTATTTTAAGAAATGGAATTATACCATATATATTACTTCACAACTAGCATTTTACTTAGCCGTATAGTGAGTACTGTAATTTTTTCAAGTAGCATAAATTAGTACACTAAACAAGCGACTTTTATTATTTTTTAATTTCACATAGTGCATTCTCATCTAACAATGCCAACACTGCAGGTAAAATTAAAATCTCTTTGCCTCTCTCCCTCCCCAGAAGTTATCGTGTTGGGTGTGCATCCTTTCAGATCTTTCCCCAAACTCTTCGGGCCGTTTACATTCATATATATGTGCATGTACACATATGGAGTTACGAGTTTATATTATTCAGTAGCTCGGTCTTATAAGTTAACAGTATGACTTGGAACTCTGCCACGAACTAGACAAATTTTAGTATTTTATTCGTTGTCTCATACTCTATTTCCTTTAAAAGTAAAGGAGGGGGAAAAAGACACATAAAACTTAAAAATAAAGCAATGATGAGGAAGGAAGGGAAGGAGGGAGGGACAGAAAAGGAAAACAAAAAAGGAATATCTTCCTTGTTAAAAAGGTTGTAAAACTCCCTTGATTTCCACTAGGGGGAGACAGAGAAACACGGACGAGAAGTGTCCCATTGCACAGTTATTGCTGGGAGGTTCATCAAGTAGACAGTAGCCTTCCCGGGTATTCCATCACTCTCTACCATCCCTCCTCCCACCATATCAGCTTTTCAAATGCGTCATCTCTTTCTCAAGATTCGGGACTAGGAGTCTTCAGGGGGTGTTCACCTTGTTCACCCACATACACAAACTCTGGGGAGCCCACACCCACACTCACACCCACTGACCTTGGGGACCGCAGCCGGAAGAGCCGTGGGACCGTCAGCAGATGCGCGATCCGAGGTCCGCTCGTGTCGGGTTAGATGCTCAAAGGTGAGCGAATCTCAAAGAGCCTGGCCCCAGCACTGCGTCTTGGTGTTTATCGCCCCATCCTGGCGGGATTTATTAGCGCGGCCCACTCACACCCGCGCGCTCCAGAGCTGGTGCAGCAGGTGCCGTCAGCCCCAAGAACAACGGAGGTCACAGCGATCCTGGCGCCTCAAACACACCGGATCGAAGAAATCCCTCCACTTCCCAAGATTCCCCGAAGGAGATGTGCAGGGACAGCAGAGATACCGAACACCACCCCCCTAGGCGTGGTGGGGCGCCGTCTCTCTTAGCCAGAGAGAACAAACATGTCAGCATGCGTTTATCTTCCACATTTCCCATGTGCCCAGCTCCGTGCTGAGTCCATGGGTGTGTGTCGGAGGCGGGGTGGGGTGGAGTGGGGACTACAACGTAAGATCGGACTCTACCTCTGTCCTCTAGTGGCTTCTGGTCCTCAACAGCTTTTATATTTTGACCGTTTGTTCTCCTCCACTCCCTCCCCCACCCTCAGGCTAGAATATCTGCCCTTCTGAGAAGTGGAACAGGTGGCTAGCTTCTCTGCCCTCTGATCCCAGGCCTGGCTGACCCTAATCCCAGCATCCCCCAGTATGGGGACAGAGAACGGTAGCAAGTCATCTGTGGGGTTTCCTGGGGGAGTGGAAAAAGCACTGCACAGGGAGCCTTCAGGTTGCTTCGGACCCCAGCTTGGCGGTTCCTTGCTGTGGGACCTCACTTTGGTCTGGCCCCTACCTGGACCTCTGTCTCCACCTCCCTTAGAGATTCCATCAAGCTTTCACACTCCTAAGTCACCTCTCACCTAAATGATCATATCTGGAAGCAACTGTGGTCCATCCTTGGACTTGTCCTTGCAGTCTGAGCGAGGCCAGGACTGGCCCATTGTCCCAGTGGGCTTATGTCCAGGGAGGGAAGTTGGGGGTGTGTGGCTTAACGTAATCCAGGCCGTGATTAGACAGGTTCTCCCGTTATTGCCGTAAATCTCTCCCGCCCCTGTGAGGCTGATTAGCACTCCCAGGCAGGGCACTCACTCTGGTTTCCCTGCAGCCCCTGGAAGGCTGTGCTCACTCCTCTCCTCCCAGGGAGAAGCCACTTGGGCAGGCCTGGCTCAGGGTGCCAGCCTCAGCCAGGCCTCAGGGAAACCCAGGCGGCTCCCAAGCCCCTCCTGACATTTACGAGGTGCTGCTGAAGCAGGGGACACCCCAAACCCCAAAGGAATGTTAATTGGCTAAAATTGTTGCCCATGCACTCACTGGGATCCCAGTTATTACGGTTTTGCTTTTATTTGTCTTCCCTTAGAGGCACCGGGTTGGGCTGTGCATCTGGTTGGCCACCTCTCCGCACTGGAGCCAGAGATGGGAAGAGGCTGAGGACAGGGGCCGGAGGTGTGATGGGGAACAGAGCACCCTCAATTGCCCCCAGCTTCCACCCAGCTTCTTCCACTTGTTGGGGTCTCAACTCAGGGAGGGGGTGAAGAGAAAGAAAGGTCTGGAAGGGGAATGAGATACAGATGTTGACAGTGCAGCTTTGGTGTCAGACCCATGAGGGTCCAAAGGCTGGCTCTGCCCTCCTTTGGCTGTGCGGCCCCGGGAAGGTGTAGCCTGTGTATGAGCCTCCATTACTGTGTCTGTTATAGTATTGGTAGCATTAAGCTTTCTGTGTCATCCTGAGGAATAAGGGAGAAGATGTGCCTACCCAGAACATAGGGGTTACAGTTATCACAGGAAAGTCTCTGGGGCAAGTTTGAAGACATCTTACTGGGTGAGTCACAGCTGTGTAGACCCTTCAGAGGGTCTGCCTTAGGGTCCAGGCGGAGAAACTAGCTCAGACAGGGAAGGAGACCTCTGGGGTTCTCTTTGAAGCAGACATGAACCTGGGGGCCAGGCCTTTCTGGTCTGAGTCCAGCTCCATGTTTACCTGAGTCTGAGGGAGTCAGCCACCAGAACCTGGGGGGTCGCATTGACAAAATGATACCCCTACCTTCTCCCAAGAGGGTGATCTAAGGGGGAGGCATGGAGAGGGTCTGGACTTGAATTTGCCAAAAAGATTCCTCACTTCAAACCCTCAACGGACTTCTGGATCAGAGCCACACTCTTGGGCCATCACAGATTGCCCCTTTCTTCCCCTCTTCCTTCTTCCCTCCCTTCTTCTCTCTTCCTACCTCTCTTCCTTCCCCTTCTTCTCCTTCCTTCCTTTTTTCCCCTTCTTTCCTCCTTTCCTTTCCTTCCTTCCTTCCCCCTCCCTCCCTAGCTTACTCACTAATTGATTACTTCATCCACTTACTCAGTACATATCGGATGCCATAGTAGGCCGTTTCCTCCATAATTTCTTGGCCTGTAAAAAATTGTGTTGAATTTCTAGTTTTAAAAATCTGACTAAATTTTAAATTTTTTCATATAATGAGACATTGAGAGCCAGGCAGTCTATGACTGGGATGGCCATATTCTATGATACCATCAAGAACCTAGACTCCTTCTACTCTGTAGTCTTTAGTGTGTGATTTTTATCCTCAAGGTCACCCCATGTTCCAAGATGGCTGTTGAAGCTCCAGCCATCACATCTGAGTTCTAGAGTTCTATATAAGGAGAAGGGTAAAAGGCACCATTCTCATCCTAGTCAGTTGTCTTTAAAGAGACTTCCTGGAAGTCCCACCCAGTGACTTTTGCTTAGACTTTAATGGTCTCTCTACCTGCAAAGGAGGCTGGGAAATTCCACTTTTCAACTGGGCACACAGAAAATTGGAATTCTGTTACTAAGGAAAAAGAAGAACAGATAATGGAGGTAGGACACTAACAGTTTTCTCCACCATTCCCGATGACCTTCGCTTCCTATGGTCTTGGGAATGTCTTGTCTCCTATACCCTCCCTGGGAGTGGACAGGTTTCCCCACAGGCATAGCTGAAGCCTCCCCTTCTCTTCCATCTTCTTCCCCAAGTGTCTCCATGTTGTGCTTTAGAGGGGGAAACCACAACTGTCAGACCCTGGTGGAACAGTTAAAAGACACTTAGAAATCATGAAATAAAAATCACTTTTATCTGCTCTGCAACAGTGTAAAAGTTGTTACGTTTGCATCAAGAATGAAGAGCAGCAACATAGGCAAAAATAAACAAGTGGGACTACCTCAAACTAAAAAGCTTCTTCTGCACAGCAAAGGGAACCATCAACAAAATGAAAGATAAGCTATAGAAAATATTTGCTAATCATACATCCAATAATAGCCAAAATATATAGAGAACTTAAGCAACTCAATATGAACAAACAACAACAAAAACCCCCAAATAATCTGATTTAAAAATGAGCAGAGGGGCTTCCCTGGTGGTGCAGTGGTTGAGAGTCCGCCTGCCGATGCGGGGGACGCGGGTTCGTGCCCTGGTCCGGGAAGATCCCACATGCCGCGGAGCGGCTGGGCCCGTGAGCCATGGCCGCTGAGCCTGCGTGTCCAGAGCCTGTGCTCCGCAACGGGAGAGGCCACAACAGTGAGAGGCCCGCGTTCCACAAAAAGAGAAAAAAAAAAAAAAGAGCAGAGGACCTAAATAGGCATTTTCCGAAGAAGATATACGGATGGCCAACAACCACATGAAAAGATGCTCAACATCACTAATCATCAGGAAAATGCAAGTCAAAGCCACAATATGACCTCACATGGGTCAGAATGGCTGTCGTCCAAAAGACAACAAATAGCTAGTGTTGGCAAGGATGTGGAGAAAAGGGAACCCTTGTACACTGTAAGTGCGAATGTCAACTGGTGCATCCACTATGGAAAACAGGACGGAGGTGCCTTAAAAGATTAAAAATAGAACTACTGTACGATCCAGCAATTCCACTTCTGGGTATTTTTCTGAAGAAAACAAACCACTAATTTGAAAAGATACATGCATCTCTACGTTCACTGCAGCATTATTTACAATAGCCAAGATATGGAAGCAACCTAAGTGTCCAGTGATAGAAGAATGGATAAAGGTGTGGTGTATACATACAATGGAATATTACTCAGCCATAAGAAAGGATAAAATCTTGCCATTTGCGATGTAACATGGATGGTCCTAGAGGGTATTATGCTAAGTGAAATAAGTCAGAGAAAGACAAATACCGTATGATTTTACTTACATGTCGAATATAAAAGACAAAATGAATGAACAAACATAATAAAACAAAACTCCTAGATACAGAGAACAGACTGGTGGTTATTAGAGGGGAAGGAGGTTTGGGTGGTGGGTGAAACATGTGAGGGGGGTTGACTATATGGTGATGTATGGTAACTAGGTTTATTGCGGTGATCACCTTGTAGTGTATACAAAGATCTAATTATTATATTGTTCTCCTGAAACTAACATAATGTTATATACCAATTTTATCAATATGTCAATTAAGAAAAAAAAAAAGCAACAACAACAAAAAAAGCAAAGCAAAGAAAGACCATGCCTGCCATGTCACAGAGGTGTCTACCCTGCTGCACCCAGTTGCCCATGGCTCTGCTCCCATCTTTTTTTTTTTTTTTTTTCTGCTCCCATCTTTGCCTTGCTACCCTAAGGCCTGGCAGCTCACTGGCACTGGCCTTACATTCCAGAAGATACTTGCTAGCAATTCTTTGCATTAACCTGGGCTAATCAAAGTCCTTCCAAACATTAATCCTGTCAGTCCTCAGAATACTTCTGGGGGTGTAAATAGGAGTATCGTCATGTAATAGAGAAGAAACAGAAGCTCAGGAATCACAGGAGTAATAGTAATAAGAGGAATAGCTATAATTTATTGAACACTTATTATGTATCCATCCAGTATATATTTATCAAGGGGCCCATTACATCAGGAACTGGGCTGGGTGCTGGGGACAGAATGGCAGATTAAACAGAGCACAACCACCTAGAGCTTAGATCTGGGGGAAGGGCTGGGGAGGGACAGGGGAAATAAGCAAACGATCAAATCAATGTGTCATTGCAAACTGGGCAAGTGCTGGGACAGGAGCAGAAATCAAGTGGGACCCCCTTTGGGAGGTCAGGAAAGTAGCACTGGATCAGACCCAGGAAGAGCTGCCTCCCCACTTGACAGACAAGGAAACTGAGGCTCAGACAGACAAAGGAAGTGGCTGAAGGTCACCCAGTTAGTGAGCAGAGGAGCCTGGATATCACTTTTGTTCCCCAGTGGTTGGCACCCGCTCTGTGTCCTGTCTGTGGGACTCCAGAGGACCCCTCAGGATGGGCTCGGGCTCCTGACTCCTCACTCACTGCTCTGTTTCTTATGATCTAGCCAGGAGCTCTCCAGAGGCAGTTTAGGGACCCCTGTGACCCACAAGGAGCCTCTGGGTGTCCGTGGAGAATTTCTCACACACCAGGTGCTTCTGACATGACTGCAAATTCTAGCCATTGTCATAAACAACTGCTTCACAACGGGCCTCTAGTCTGAGTAATAATTTACTTAGGAAGTTTCATCAAAACCAGCCCTCATCTTGGGAATTCCCTGGTGGTGCAGTGGTTAGGACTCGGTGCTTCCACTACAGGGGACACGGGTTCCATCTCCGGTTGGGGAACTAAGATCCCGCAAGCTGCATAGTACAGCCAGAAAAAAAAAACCCTTAACAAAACCAAAAACAACAACAAAAAACCCCCAGCCCTCCTCTAATTAGATGGTTCATCAAAAGGAGCCCTGGCACAGATGTAGAGAACAAACGTATGGACACCAAAGGGGGAAGCGGTGTGTGTGTGTGTGTGTGTGTGTGTGTGTGTGTGTGTGTGTGATGAATTGGGAGATTGGGATTGATACATATATACTAATATGTATAAAATGGATAACTAGTAAGAATCTGCTATATAAAAAAATAAATTAAATAAAATTCAAAAAAAAGAAAAAAGCAGCCCTGGTTTCCCGCTAGTCCTGGGGCCAGTTTTGTGTGTGTTTGAGAGTGGGTGGGGTGTCAGACTGTGTGGCTCCCAGATGGGAAATGTCCCCACCAGGAACCCTGGCTACCAGGATATGTGTGGCTGAGTAGCCCTTGTCGCTGGGATCCAGGAATCTCTGGGCTGTAAACTTACAAACAGCATTTAACTCACCCCAAGTCTGTGTCTTAGTGCCCACACCAAGTGAGACCCAGGTTCCTGAACAAAGAGTAGAGGCCAGCTTTCTCTCGGGCAGGTCAAAGTTGATTCAACTTATTTCTTTGTTTTTAAGCCTTTTTTTTTTTATTGTGAACATTTCCAAACATACACAAAAGCAGAGAGGGGAACTGACATCCCAGCTACAAGAACCATCTATATTTTGCCAGACTATTATTTTTTTTCTAATTTTTAAA
Source organism: Phocoena phocoena (assembly GCF_963924675.1). NCBI lineage: Eukaryota > Metazoa > Chordata > Mammalia > Artiodactyla > Phocoenidae > Phocoena > Phocoena phocoena. The sequence continues at coordinate 131,161,920 of NC_089221.1, read as the reverse complement.
TTTTATTTTTTTATACAGCAAGTTCTTATTAGTCATCCATTTTATACACATCAGTGTATACATGTCAATTCCAATTGCCCAGTTCGTCACACCACCATCCCCACCCCTCCGTGGCTTTCCCCCCTTGGTGTCCATACTTTTGTTCTCTACATCTGTGTCTCAATTTCTGTCCTGCAAACCAGTTCATCTGTACCATTTTTCTACGTTCCACATACATGCATTAATATATGATATTTGTTTTTCTCTTTCTGACTTACTTTACTCTGCATGACAGTCTCTAGATCCATCCACGTCTCAACAAATGACCCAATTTCATTCCTTTTTATGGCTGAGTAATATTCCATTGTATATATGTACCACATCTTCTTTATCCAGTCGTCTGTCGATGGGCATTTAGGTTGCTTCCATGACCTGGCTACTGTAAATAGTGCTACAATGAACATTGGGGTGCGTGTGTCTTTTTGAATTATGGTTTTCTCTGGGTATATGCCCAGTAGTGGGATTGCTGGGTCATAGGGTAATTCTATTTTTAGTTTTTTAAGGAACCTCCATACTGTTCTCCATAGTGGCTGTATCAATTTACATTCCCACCAACAGAGCAAGAGGGTTCCCTTTTCTCCACACCCTCTCCAGCATTTGTTGTTTGTAGATTTTCTGATGATGCCCATTCTGCCTGGTGTGAGGTGATACCTCATTGTAGTTTTGATTTGCATTTCTCTAATAATTAGTGATGTTGAGCAGCTTTTCATGTGCTTCTTGGCCACCTGTATGTCTTCTTTGGAGAAATGTCTATTTAGGTCAGCTGCCCATTTGTTGATTGGGTTGTTGGTTTCTTTAATATTGAGCTGCATGAGCTGTTTATATATTTTGGAGATAAATCCTTTGTCCGTTGATTTGTTTGCAAATATTTCCTCCCATTCTGAGGGTTGTCTTTTCGTCTTGCTTATGGTTTCCTTTGCTGTGCAAAAGCTTTGAAGTTTCATTAGGTCCCACTTGTTTATTTTTGTTTTTATTTCCATTACTCTAGGAGGTGGATCAAAAAAGATCTTGCTGTGATTTATGTCAAAGAGTGTTCTTCCTATGTTTTCCTCTAAGTGTTTTATAGTGTCCGGTCTTAAATTTAGGTCTCCAATCCATTTTGAGTTTATTTTTGTGTATGGTATTAGGGAGTGTTCTAATTTCATTCTTTTACATGTAGCTGTCCAGTTTTCCCATCATCACTTGTTGAAGAGACTGTCTATTCTCCATTGTATATCCTTGCCTCCTTTGTCATAGATTAGTTGACCATAGGTGCGTGGGTTTATCTCTGGGCTTTCTACCTTGTTCCATTGATCTATGTTTCTGTTTTTGTGCCAGTACCATATTGTCTTAATTACTGTAGCTTTGTAGTATAGTCTGAAGTCAGGAGGTCTGATTCCTCCAGCTCCACTTTTTTCCCTCAAGACTGCTTTGGTTATTTGGGGTCTTTTGGGTATCCATACAAATTTTAAGGTTTTTTGTTCTAGTTCCATAAAAAATGCCATTGGTAATTTGATAGGGATTGCATTGAATCTGTAGATTGCTTTGGGTAGTACAGTCATTTTCACAATGTTGATTCTTCCAATCCAAGAACATGGTATATCTCTCCATCTGTTGGTACCACCTTTAATTTCTTTCATCAGTGTCCTATAGTTTTCTGCATACAGGTCTTTTGTCTCCCTAGGTAGGTTTATTCCTAGGTATTTTATTCCTTTTTTTGCAATGGTAAATGGGAGTTTTCCTTAATTTCTCTTTCAGATTTTTCATCATTAGTGTATAGGAATGCAAGAGATTTCTGTGCATTAATTTTGTATCCTGCAACTTTACCAAATTCATTGATTAGCTCTAGTAGTTTTCTGGTGGCACCTTTAGGATTCTCTATGTATAGTATCATGTCATCTGCAAACAGTGACAATTTTACTTCTTCATTTCCAATTTGTATTCCTTTTATTTCTTTTTCTTCTCTGATTGCCATGGCTAGGACTTCCAAAACTATGTTGAATAATAGTGGTGAGAGTGGACATCCTTGTCTTCTTCCTGATCTTAGAGGAAATGCTTTCAGTTTTTCACCATTGAGAATGATGTTTGCTGTGAGTTTGTCACATATGGCCTTTATTATGTTGACATAGGTTCCCTCTGTGCCCACTTTCTGGAGAGTTTTTATCAAAATTGGGTGTTGAATTTTTGTCAAAAGCTTTTTCTCCATCTACGGAGATGATTATATGGTTTTTATTCTTCAATTTGTTAATATGGTGTATCACATTGATTGATTTGCTTATATTGAAGAATCCTTGCATCTCTGGGATAAATCCCACTTGATCATGCTGTATGATCCTTTTAATGTGTTGTTGGATTCAGTCTGCTAGTATTTTGTTAAGGATTTTTGCATCTAAATTCATCAGTGATATTGGTCTGTAATTTTCTTGTTTTGTAGTATCTTTGTTTGATTTTGGTATCAGGGTGATGGTGGCCTCATAGATTGAGTTTGGGAGTGTTCCTTCCTCTGCAATTTTTTGGAAGAGTTTGATAAGGATGGGTGTTAGCTCTTCTCTATATGTTTGATAGAATTCACCTGTGAAGCCATCTGGTCCTGGACTTTTGTTTGTTGGAAGAATTTTAATTACAGTTTCAATTTCATTACTTGTGATTGGTCTGTTCATATTTTCTATTTCTTCCTGGTTCAGTCTTGGAAGGTTATACCTTTCTAAGAATTTGTCCATTTCTTCCAGGTTGTCCATTTTATTGCCATATAGTTGCTTGTAGTAATCTCTCATGATCCTTTGTATTTCTGCAGTGTCAGTTGTTGCTTCTACTTTTTCATTTCTGATTCTATTGATTTGAGTCTTCTCCCTTTTTTTCTTGGTGAATCTGTCTAATGGTTTATCAATTTTGTTTATCTTCTCAAAGAACCAGCTTTTAGTTTTATTGATCTTTTCTTTAGTTTCCTTCATTTCTTTTTTATTTATTTCTGATCTGATGTTTATGATTTCTTTCTTTCTGCTAACTTTGGGTTTTGTTTGTTTTTCTTTCTCTAGTTCCTTTAGGTGTAAGGTTAGATTGTGTATTTGAGATTTTTCTTGTTTCTTGAGATAGGCTTGTATAACTATAAACTTCCCTCTTAGAACTGCTTTTGCTGCATCCCATAGGTTTTGGATCGTCGTGTTTTCATTGTCATTTGTCTCTAGGTATTTTTTGACTTCCTCTTTGATTCCTTCAGTCATCTCTTGGTTATTTAGTAATGTATTGTTTAGCCTCCATGTGTTTGTGTTTTTTACATTTTTTCCCCTGTAATTCATTTCTAATCTCATAGCGTAGTGGTCACAAAAGATGCTTGATATGATTTCAATTTTCTTAAATTTACTGAGGCTTGATTTGTGACCCAGGATGTGATCTATCCCAGAGAATGTTCCATGCACACTTGAGAAGAAAGTGTAATCTGCTGTTTTTGGATGGAATGTCCTATAAATATCAATTAAATCTATCTGGTCTATTGTGTCATTTAAAGCTTGTGTTTCCTTATTAATTTTCTGTTTGGATTATCTGTCCATTGTTGTAAGTGAGGTGTTAAAGTCCCCCACTCTTATTGTGTTACTGTCGATTTCCTCTTTTATAGCTGTTAGCAATTGCCTTATATATTGATGTGCTCCTATGTTGGGTGCACATATATTTATAATTGTTATATCTTCTTGGATTGATCCCTTGATCCCCTGAGCGAGATATTATTCCCCCCCACCACGAGTCACAGACACCAGAGAGGCAAGTAATTCGCCCCCAAGTCAAATAGGTAGCAAGCAGCAGAATTGGGTTTTAAACCAAGCACTGCTGGCTCCAGAGTTGTCCTTTTCCCTGCTTCCCATGCTGCCTCTAGAGGCAGAGGAAGATTGCATCCTCAGTGGGAAGGAATTTGGGGGGATGATTTATGGAGAAGGGCTCCCCCAAGGCCAGGGTGAAAGCTCAATGAAAGATTGTACCTTCATTGTGATTAGCTGGAATAAATTCTGCTTCCCAAGATCATGTGAAATGGGGCTTAAACAAGGGAGAAAGAGATGGGAAAGGTGAAACACTGACCTCGTTTTATTCTTAAGTGTATATGTCTCTTTGTTTTATTCAGGGTCACATGAGAGCTGGGAGATGAATAGTGGGTCAGAATATGGGGCTTTACAACAAAATTTTCTCTGTGGATTAGCCATATTATTTGAGTCGTAAAGGACAGAAACTCACCTCTGATGGACTTAAGCAAAACTTATTTACTGGCTCAGTTAACAGAAAAGTTGACAGGTATAGTTTCAGGCACAGCTGGATCCAGAGGCCAAACAAATTGAGCATCACCAATATACCAGGCACCAAGGCAAGCTCTTTACACAAGCTCTTTGTGATACTCTTAACATCCTTCCAAGTAAGTATCATCATTTCCTATTCTACAGTTGAAGAAGCTGAGGCTCAGGAAGATTAAGTGACTTTCCCAAGGTTGATGCAACTAGAAAGTGGCAGAACCAAGACTTGAACCCACTTCTGCCTTGAATTTGCCTGATTTCGAGGCTGGATGGACCTCTTGCCACTAGGCAAATACTAGCTCCCTGACTGATGTAAGTCCCTGTGACTATACTAGAGGCACCATAAAAGCCCATGGCAAGGCTCGCTTAACAGATCTACATGTTCACCCCAAGGAGCTTCATCCTAATCCAGTTTCCTTGCCCCCCAGGCTATGGAAAGCACAGGCATCCTCACTCCATCCATTTCCTAACCTCTGCTAACCATGGCAATTTTCATTATTCTTTAGGGGCATTACGTTCTGGGGGAAGCAAAGCAAAGCACCAGTTTGCCATGCTCATCTGGTGATTCACCTAACAATCATTAATCGAGCACCTACTGTATACCAGGCACCTGTACTAAGTGCTTTCTATGTTGTAACTCAGATCAGCCCCATGAGGGCTGATCATTGCCCCCATCTTACAGATGAGACAGAGAAGCCGGGAACTTGCCCAAGGTTGCACGGCTGGTAAATGGCAGAAACGCAATTCGAACCCGGGAGTCTGACTCCAGAGCCTGTGTATTCTTTCCAAAGAGCTGACAATCTAGTGAGAAAGATGGAGACGTGAAAAACAAGTGTGAAGGGGAAACTTCATCAACACAGGGATGGCGAAGCCAGCTGGGGTCTGGGCACGCTCTGCTATGCCGTGAAGTAGATAAACAGAACATGGTGGGTATTGTCACAGATGGAGTTTCTAGGCACGCTATCAGTGGAAAATCAAGCTGCAGAACGACATGCACAGCATGAGACCACTTACGTAAAACTAAATACTCTGGTTGAGTATGTTTGCAAATGTACTGAAACAAATCTGGGGAAAAACACATCAAACAGTGGGGCTGGTTGTTAAGAGGATTTAAGGCTCACCTGCAATATTTTCAGTTTTTACAAGAAAAATGCATTCGTAATTTTATTTTGTTTTTTATTTTATTTATTTTTGGCTGCACTGGGAGGCTTGTGGGATCTTAGTTCCCTGACCAGGAATTGAACCCGGGCCCTGGAAGCTAGAATTTGGAGTCCTCACCACTGGACAGCCAGGGAATTCCCACATTCTTTATTTTATTATTTTTTTAAAATTTCTATTCAGATTCTCTGCCCATCTTCTTTTTCTTTCTTTCTTTTTTTTTTTTTTTGCGGTATGCAGGCCTCTCACTGTTGTGGCCTCTCCCATTGCAGAGCACAGGCTCCGGACGCGCAGGCTCATCGGCCATGGCTCATGGGCCTAGCCGCTCCGCGGCATGTGGGATCGTCCCGGACCGGGGCACGAACCCGTGTCCCCTGCATCAGCAGGTGGACTCACAACCACTGCGCCACCAGGGAAGCCCCTTTTTTTAAAAAAATATTTATTTGGCTGTGTCAGGTCTTAGTTGCAGCACATGGGATCTTCGCTGCAGCGTGCGGGCTTCTCTCTAGTTGTAGTGTGCAGGCTCCAGAGCGTGCAGGCTCAGTAGTTGCGGTGCACGGGCTCTCTGGTAGTGCCATGTGGGCTCCAGAGCAGGCAGGCTCAGTAGTTGCAGCATGCAGGCTCTCTAGTCGTGGCACATGGGCTCTAGAGCGCGTGAGCTCAGTAGTTGCAGCGCACAGGCTTAGTTACCCCACGCCATGTGGGATCTTAGTTCCTCAATCAGGGAGCGAATTCACGTCCCCTGCACTGGAAGGTAGATTCTTTTTTTTTTTTTTTTTTTAACATCTTTATTGGGGTATAATTGCTTTACAATGGTGTGTTAGTTTCTACTTTATAACAAAGTGAATCAATTATACATATACATATGTTCTCATATCTCTTCTCTCTTGCGTCTCCCTCCCTCCCACCCTCCCTATCCCACCCCTCCAGGCGGTCACAAAGCACTGAGCTGATATCCCTGTGCTGTGCGGCTGCTTCCCACTAACTACCTGGAAGGTAGATTCTTAACCACTGGAGCACCAGGGAAGTCCCCCACGTTAACAATTTTAAAAGGACAAAAGACAACCTTCAGAATGGGAGAAAATATTTGCAAATGATGCAACCAACATAGAATTAATTTCCAAAATATACAAACAGCTCATACAGCTCAATATCAAAACAACAAACAACCCAATAAAAAATGGGCAGAAGATCTAAATAGACATTTCTCCATACAGATGACCAAAAGTCCCATGAAAAGATGCTCAACATCGCTAATTATTAGAGAAATGAAAATCAAAAGTACAATGAGGTTATCACCCCACACTGGTCAGAATGGCCAGCATCAAAAAGTCTACAAATAGGGGATTCCCTGGTGGCGCAGTGGTTAAGAGTCCGCCTGCCGATGCAGGGGACACGGGCTTGTGCCCCGGTCCGGGAAGATCCCACATGCTGTGGAGCAGCTGGGCCTGTGAGCCATGGCCGCTCAGCCTGCGCGTCCGGAGCCTGTGCTCCGAAACGGGAGAGGCCACAGCAGTGAGAGGCCCGCGTACCGCAAAAAAAAAAAAAAAAAAGTCTACAAATAATAAATGCTGGAGAGGGTGTGGAGAAAAGGAAACCCTCCGACATTGTTGGTGGGAATATAAATTGGTACAGCCACTATGGAGAACAGTGTGGAGGTTCCTTAAAAACTAAAAATAGAGCTACCATATGATCCTGCCATCCCACTCCTGGGCATACATTCAGAGAAAACCATATTTCAAAAAGATACGGGGACTTCCCTGGTGGTGCAGTGGTTAAGAATCTGTCTGCCAATGCAGGGGACACGGGTTTGATCCCTGGTCTGGGAAGATCCCACATGCCGTGGAGCAACTAAGCCTGTGTACCACAACTACTGAGCCTGAACTCTAGAGCCCGCGAGCCACAACTACTGAGCCCGTGTGCCACAACTACTGAAGCCCGCGTGCCCAGAGCCCGTGCTCCGCAACAAAAGAAGCCACCTCAATGAGAAGCCCACTCACCGCAATGAAGAGTAGCCCCCGCTCGCCACAACTAGAGAAAGCTCGCACACAGCACGAAGACCCAACACAGTCAAAAAAAATTAAAAATAAAAATAAGTAAATAAATAAATAATAGAAAAGATACATGCACCCCAATGTTCATAGCAGCACTACTTACAATAGCCAAGACATGGAAGCAAACTAAATGTCCATCAACAGATGAGTGGATAAAGAAGATGTGGCGCATATATACAATGGAATACTACTCAACCATTAAAAAGAACAAAATAATGTCATTTGTAGCAACATGGATGGAGCTAGAGATTATCATACTAAGTGAAGTTAAGTCAAACAGAGAAAAACGAATATTGTATATCACTTATAAGTGGAATCTAAAAAAAGATACAAATGAACTTATTTACAAAACAGAAACAGACTCATAGACATAGAAAACAAACTTATGGTTACCAAAGGGGAAAAGGTGGGGGGGAAGGGATAAATTAGGAATCTGGGATTAATATATACACACTGCTATATATGAAATAGATAAACAACAAGGACCTACTGTATAGTACAGGGAGCTATACTCAATATTTTGTAAGAACCTATGTGGGAAAATAATCTGAAAAATAATCTATATCTATATAACTGAATCACTTTGCTCTATACCTGAAACTAACACATTATAAATCAACTATACTTCAATAAAAAATTAATTAATTAAAATAATTTTAAAGGACAATCGACATAATATGCTATATATACTAAGAGAGAGGGGGAAACTCAGAATGCTATGGGTACCCAATCCAGTTAGGAGGAGGTGGTAATCAGGGAAGGCTTCCTGGAGAAAGGGACTCTGTGCTGGGTTTTGAAAAATGAGTAGGTCTTAACCAGTTAGAAGCCTGGATGAAAAGTGTTCCAAGCAGTGGGAGCAGCATGTGCAAAGGCCCAGAAGGGATATTAGACACAATGTCAGACAGGACCAGGCTAGCCCTTCTTAAAGTATACTGCTGAGGGTTAAAATGCAGATTCCCAGGCCTCACTACAGACTCTAGGGAGGCGGGTCTGGGAATCAGCATTTTGACAGATGCTTTAGATACACTTTTTTTCGATATTCAAAAATCAATTGTGTTTCTATACATCGGCAATGAGAAAGATGAAAAGGAAATTAAGAAAACAATTCTACTTACAAAAGCACCATAAAGAATAAAATACTCAGGAGTAACTTTAACAATAGGGCAAGACACTGCTGAAAGTAACTGTAGACCCAAGCAGAAAGACATCCTATGTTCACGGATAATACTCCACCAAATTGATCCACAAACTCAGTGCAATCCCTACAAAACCACAGCTGGTTTCTTTTCAGACAAGCTGATCCTAAAGCTCATATGGAAGCTCGAGGGACCCAGAATAGCCAAAACAAGCTTGAAAAGTATTAAGCTGGAGGACTCATACTTGTGGATTTAAAAATTTACTACAAAGCTATAGTAAAAGCAGGGTGGTACTGGCACCAAGAGACATTTCTCCAGAAAAGATATGGAAATAACCAATAAGCACATGAAAAGATGCTCAACATCATTTAAGAAATACAAATCAAAACCACCATGAGAGACACACTCACACACAGTAGGATTACTTTAATCAAAAACAATTATTGGAGAGGATGTGGAGAAACGGGAATCCTCTTACACTGCTGGTGGGAATGTAAGATGGAGCAGCCCCTGTGGCAAACAGGTGGGCAGCTCCTCAAAAAATTAAACACAGAATTACCATATGATACAGCAATTCCATTTTTGGGGTAGATACACTAAAAAACGGAAAGCAGGGATTCAGACATATTTGTACATCCATGTTCACAGTTGCACTACTCACAATAGCCAAAAGGTGGAAGCAACTCGAATATCCATCAAGGGATGAATGGATAAAGATTACGCGGTATAGCCATACAATGGAAGAGTAGTCAGCACAAAAAAAAAAGAAGAAATTTAGTACTGATCCACGCTACAACATGGATGAACCTTATAAACACAATAAACGAATGAAGCCAGACACAAAAGATCATTTAACTGTATAGTTCCATTTATATGAAATGTCTGAAACAGGTAAATCCATAAAGATGGGAAGTAGATTAGTGGTTGCCAAGGGATGGGAGGTATTGTGGGAAATGGGTATGAGACCGCTGAGATGATAAAAAATATTCTAGGAAAAGATAGTGGTGATAGTTGCGCAACTCTGAATATACTAAAGCCCACTGAATTGTACACTTTAAAAGGGTATGTGAATTATATCTCAATACAGTGTCCTTCCTTTCTTTCTTCCTCCCGCCCTCCCTCTCTCCTTCTTTCTTTTTTAAATATCTGTGAGCCATCAGGAGAAAAGGGTCTGGAATTAAAGGCTAGAAGAGAGATTTGGGGGTTCTTAATTTGGAGGTCAGAGGCCCCAGGGAGCCCTGTACAGCCCTGATATTTTGTCTCAATAGCGTCCTAAGAATAATCATAGTAAAGACTCTGTACTAACTGTAACTCTTATTTTTTGAGCATTTTACAAGTGCCAGGCATGGTGGTACCGGGCTTAATACGTTATCTCTTTGCATTCTCACTTATTCCAGGGGGAAGTAAGTACTATTACTAGTCACATTTAGCAGAGGAAGTCACTGAGGCCAAGAAAGGTCAAGTCACTGTCCAAGTGGTCAAGTCTACTTGACACCCACTCGGTCTGAGCTGAGCTAGGACTCGGACACTGGCGGTCTAAGTTGCGGTGGTGGCGTGTGTGCTCGCTAGGTGCTTGGTCCCATTTGAATTACGGTGATTAGCTCGAGAACTAAGGCGTGGGGGTGAGCACAGGGTGCGGAAACACTTACGCTCCAGTGAGAAGGAAGGCAACGCTGGGTGAGGGCGTGGGATTCGCTGGGGGAAATTTAACACCTGCATGTAGGTAAAATCCTTGCGCCCGCCTGTCAGTCGTTGGGGGCGCCTCCCAACTCCTTCCTCCGACAGCCTCAAAAGGACCCGGGTACCGCAGGAGGACGGAAGCGGCAAGGCTGAGATGGAAACCAGACACTCTCGCCGCGCGCAAGCGGCGTGCGCACGCGTGCGCCAGAGCGTGTGTGTATCCTCGACCGTACGCGGGTTCGCCTACTTCCGTGACCGCGCGTGGAGCGTTAGCGGGAGTGGGGAGAGTAAATCATCGACACGGTGTGCGTGCGGGTGGAGGATGTGATTGGAATCGGGCGTGCCTGTGTCGTGAGTATAGTTCTATTTTTTAACTCTACAAGTGGTCGTGGAGAGCTCGCTCTGTGCCAGTCCCGTGCGGGGTGCCCGGGATACAGGGTGAGAAGGCAGTTGAGGACCTTGCCCTCCCTGCAGGAGCTGACACTAAGGGGAGGCAGAGTGTTGAGGGGAGAAATGGGAAACAAATCAAGGCAGGAAGAAACATTAACTTCCTGGGTACAGGTGTCTGGGTCTGGGAGATTGTGTGTGAGCGCGTGTGTATGTGTGTGCGCGCACCTGTGACAGGTGAAACGGTGGTTCTGGAGCATCCACTGTCCAGGGTTCTGTCAGCGCCACGGAGTCGGAACCAGCAGCTGTGGATCTTGCCTTGGGGAGGGGAGAGGCCGAGCCTTGAACCCGTCTTAAACCCCAGAGGTCTGGGCCCCGCGTCCCGCGACCACTCGCCTGGAAACTGCTCCTCTACGGCGGACTGGATGTGACCGTCGTTCTACACAGCACCCCCATGTCCGCCTTAGGGATCTGCCTTCTGAGCTCAGGCTGAGCCAGCTCCCCAAGACTCTCTGAAGGCCTCTGACTAAGCTAACATGGGGGCCGAGGGACACCACCATCCGCATTTAACCTGTGAGGCGCACAGAGGGTCGGGGCCTGTCTGCATCACGTGGGGAGTCAGGGCGGATCTGTGGCTTGCACTCGGGCTCCTGTGTCCTCCACTCCGGGACTGCAGGGTGCGTCGTTCTACTTTAGGGCCAGTAGGTGGCGCTAGAGGCCAGGGCTAGGCAGGCGGCCCTCAGGCCTTGGGGCTTTGGACTCGGGGAAAAGACCAGACAACACCGGGGCAGTCACAGGCCGCTTGCTGTGTGCCGGACAGACGCTGTGCTGGGGCCCTTCGCGCATTCGCTTGTCTAACCCTCCTGTTATCTTGTTCCCCATCATCCCTTTTTACAGATGAGGAAACTGAGGCTCAGAGATTCCTTTTGAATGACTTTCCTATGGTCACTCAGCTTTGTACTGGCAGGACCGTGGTCCAAGCCCAGTTCAGAGGACCAAGTACAGGTGGGGGAAGCAGGGGTTGAGAGGTGCCCCACGTCTTGCTGGGAGTGGGTTGGAGGCAGGCTATGAGCTGGTCTCTGATGCCAGCGGATGTGAGCTGAGGGGCAGAACTGCTTCTGGAGCAGAGGATGGGATCCTGGGAGGAGGGGTGGCGGGAAGGAGCAGCAGGGGGGCTGAAGCCAGGCCCAGCCTCCCCTTTCCTGGGCCTCCCTGGGTCTTACCACATCCCACCTTGGGGTCTTGGACTTGAGGGCAAGGGGCGGTGCTCAGCCTTCCCTGTGATTCCCACCCCATCCGCCGATCTCCCCGCCCAGATGTACCTGTGTACCCTGTTCACAACACAGCTCCCCTGGGAAGCCTTCCTTGGCCACCGAGGCCCAAGAGTGCCTCTGCTCCTACCTGCTCCTGGAGGGGCGGTCCAGACACCGTCTCGTAACAAGCTCCGCCACGTCCTAACACACGGCCGGGGTGGCACCACGTCCTCCACGCCAGTCCCTAGAGTTTCACTGCTTGCCTTTCTAAATACACCCACCCAGTCTGCTCTACCTCAGTGAGAAGCACATGGGCTCCTTAGCTCAGGGATCCTGGCTCAGCTGCCCTCAACCTGCCCGCCCCCGCCCAGAGACCAGGACGGTGGCTCGACAGGTCCATAACCTCATCCTTTCGCCCTGCAAATTGCTCTTGAGCCCCCATCAAGGGCCAGGCACTGTCCTAAGCACTGGAGAGGGACACTCAGCTCCCTTCCTCATGACAGAGGCAGACAAGAAGCATATGATACAAATTTCAGTCTGTGATTAAAAAATAAAATAGAGAGGGACTTCCCTGGTGGTGCAGTGGTTCAGAATCCGCCTGCTGATGCAGGGGACACCGGTTCGAGCCCTGTTCCAGGAAGATCCCACATGCCATGGAGCAACTAACCCTGGGTGCCACAACTACTGAGCCCATGTGCCACAACTGCTGAAGCCTGCGTGCCCTAGAGCCCGTGCTCCGCAACAAGAGAAGCTACCAAAATAAGAAGCCCGTGTGCCACAACCAGAGAAAGCCTGCCCGCAGCAACGAAGACCCAACGCAGCCAAAAATAAATAAATAAATTTATTTTTAAAATAAAATAAGTAAAACAGAGATATGCTAGGGTGACAGTGGGGTGGGAAGGCCTCTCTGGGGCGTGACTTTTGAGAAGAGACCTGGAGGAGGAGTCTTTTGAAGATCTTGGAAGGGGCTTCCAGACACAGGAAAAGCCAGTGCCTCAGTCCCAGGGTGAGAGCATGGGGGTGGGTGCTGTCTGGAAGGGAAAGAAGGCAGGCGTGGCCGGAGCAGGCTGAGTTCAGAGAGGTAGGCAGGGCCATTTGGGCAGGGCGCGGTTTGGAGTTTATTCTAGAGTAGAGGACGCCCCCTGGAGGGTCGCCAGCAGGAGAGTGAGGTGCTCCGTTTAGCGTTAATCTCTCTGACTGCTGGTAGTTCCGTTGAAATCAACCTCCCGCCCCCACTTCCCGCTAAAAGAAGTCTGAAGCTGAGAACCCTGGGGCAAAGCTGGTAGTCAGGGTGCCTGACCCGGGCCAGCCCAGGGTCTGCAGAGTTAATCCTCTGGGCCCCGAGCGGCCTCTGATTAGTAAGCCCTGCCACTCCTGGCTGATAAAGCCCCAGGCAGGCCTCTGGCTGGGAGAAGAGTGGAGAAATCAAAGCAGGCAGAGGAGGGGCACACTCCAGGAGCATCTTAGGCGGGCTTGCCTCTCCCCTGTCTTAGGTGGTGAGTTTCCTGGGTGAGAGGCTACGTACGCATTTGCCGCTTGCACTGCCCTGTCTCAGTCAGGGCCCCGTGTGCATTTGATGGGGCCCTGCTTAAAGAAGAGAAGGCAAAATTGGGTGCAGGGCTTCAGAAGGGGCCCTGGGTGGATGGGGGACCCTGGATAAGTCTCATTAGCTGCACGGTTGGCGTCCCCCTCTGATCTTCCATCAGGGGAGGAAGCCCCACATGCAGATGGGGAAGCCTGCTAGATATAGAGGGAGCAGAAGCATCTCTGTGGCAGGTTTCCTGACTCCCTGTCCTCTTTCCACTACCCCAACCCACCCAAAACACGGCTGCCCTTTCTCCTCACCTCAGGCCACAAGGGGGAGGGTAGCCCAGGGCATCGTGGAGATGGGTGGGCAGGTGGCTTCCTGGGGAGGGAAAGGGCTCATCTTGGGGCCGTGTCACTGTTGCAGACAGGGTCCTGTGTGGCCAGGACCCCCATCTGCCTGTCAGACGTTCCAAACCCGCACATCTGAACCACCTGGGTTCAGGGGCCCGAGGACCTCGCTGAGGATTAGAATCCCCAGGAACAGGTTAAAATGCATTTCCTGGGCCGAATCCAGACCTGCCGGGAGAGGCCCAGGACTCTTTCTACTGAACACACTCGCCGGGTTCTTCTTCAGCACAGCCAGCGCTGGGGACCACTGATTTGGCCATTGGCCCTGAGTCCTACGTGTGTCAGGTGGGGCCTCAACAGGGGTGACGAACAACAGAGGTGGTGAGAGAGAGAGAGAGAGAGAGAGAGAGAGAGTGTGTGTGTGTGTGTGTGTCTAGGGGAGGAGGCCAATTGTGCACACTTACAGCACGGCAGCCTCTGCTGTGGCCAGGATGGCAGTGGGCAAGGAGGACCAGGAGCCGGGCTTGGAAGCAATGGACTTTGCCTGGGCTTGAATCTTGCCTCTAGTGCTCAGAGTGGAACCATGTGGTGTTCTCTCTCTGCTCACCTCTGGACGGTTCATGAGACCCAGCACAACTATTAAAACAGTCATTATCCTTCTGGTCACCCTTTAGAGAACGTGTGCTGTGTGCCGACATCGTCTCATGGGGCAGGTGAGAGAGACTGTCGTTCCCAAGGACAGATGAGGAGGCTGGGGTCCTGAGAGGGCAGGGAGCTTGTCCGACATCACCCAGCTAGTAACCATCAAGACTAGAATTTGGGGCTTCCCTGGTGGTGCAGTGGTTAAGAATCCACCTGCCAATGCAGGGGACATGGGTTTCATCCCTGGTCCAGGAAGATCCCACATAACGCGGAGCAAATAAGCCCGTGTGCCACAACTACTGAGCCCGCGCACCTAGAGCCCGTGCTCCGCAACAAGAGAAGCCACGGCAATGAGAAGCCCGCACACGGCAACAAAGTGTAGCCCCCGCTCGCCGCAACTAGAGAAAGCCTGCACACAGCAACGAAGACCCAACGCAGCCAAAAATAAATTAATTAATTTTTAAAAAATGACTAGAATTTGAACCTAAGGCCATCTGATTCCAGAGCATATTATGTTTAGGCCATTCTGTCCTGTTTGCACACTTTTCACCTCCGGTCTTTCTCTCCTCAGCGACGTGCACCGAACACCTCCTATGTGCCAGGTGAAAGGGGAGTGTCAATCCTTCACCCCCACCCTGTCTCTGTGAGGGCTGAATCAGCTAGGGTGCATGGCTGGGCTCTGGAATGGCTCACCATGCCTCATTCAGAGCCTGACTGGGCTGGGGAGGGCTGTCTCTGGCAGAGACGGTCTCAAAGTTCAGGGGGCATCAGGGTAACCTGGAGAACTTGTTAAAATGCAGATTGCCAGGCCTCACCCCCAGTGATTCTGATGTAGTTGGTCAGGGCAGGGCCTCGGACTGTGTATTTTTGACAACCACCCAGGCTCTCTGTGGCAGGTGGTTTGAAGGTCACACTTTAAGATTGTCACGCTGTACTAGAAAGACTAATGTCAGGAGAAAGGCATAGAATCTGATGGCCTAAGTCTCAGATGATGCAAGGTAAGACTTTCTTCACTGAAAAATAGACAAACCCATGTATATACAAGATTTTGCAGTTTCAGGGGCTCCAGGATCCTTGAAGGTCAACCATGGGTCCTGGACCCCAACGTAAGGACTGCCCACTGCTCTAAATGCCAAGTCTAGGCTCTCAGGTCACCTCTGCCATGCAGCCTCCCCAGACAGCTTGACAAAATTGCTTCTCCCTTGTGCTCCCACACGCTTGGTGAGAACATAACTCCACTGGGATAGCTGTTTGCATATTTGCCTCCACTCCTGGACTGCGGGCTTGTGGGCATCATTTTCCTTCTCCCTCTGGGCACTTACTTTTGAGGTTGGGCAGAACCACGTGATTTACTGTAGCCAATAAAATGCTGATGACACAAACTTTACAAGCAGGTGTGTGATTTGCCGTATACTCTCTGTCATCCTGCAAATGCACGTCACCCTGTGGAGGGTCTACCAGCTGCTGTCCTTGAGTGACTGGGTGAACAGAAACTCCTGCCCACCTGCACTGGACATGTAGCATGAGTGCAAACTAAGCCTTTGTTGCCCTAAGCACAGGGACATTTGTTATTGCAGCCTAACCTGGCTTGTCCTAACGGTGCTTTGAAGGAAGAGCCCCTCTTCGCCAAGCTTCGGGTCTCCGGTTCCTAGCACAGGCTGGCACAGAGTAGGTGCTCAAAAATCACAGCAGCTACTGTTTATTAAGAACTTGCTAAGTGCTGGGCACTGTTCACTGTTATCTCATTGAATGCTTTTCTCCCAGGCCAGCTGTGGCATGTAAAGTGTTCTACACAGTGCCTGGCATGTAGTAAGTGCTCTGTTAGCTATTATTTCTAATTATGATGCTTCTCTGCCTCGGATGAAAATTGTTTGGAAGAACAAATGAATGGAGAAGGGTGGAGTGAACTGGCAGCTGGGATAAGGTGTCTGAGGACACATGAGGGGCCAAAAAGGAAACTTGGCTTTTTAGTTCTGTGTCCTCAACCAATATTGGTGGTCAGCTTCTGTCTGCTGAGACCCTACTGGGTGCCTGGTTCTGTGCAAGATGTATTGCACTCACTGGCTTATTTAATTCTTACTGGACCCCCATGACGGAGGTGTTGTTATTCATTCCCATTTTACAGATGAGGAAACTGAGGCTCAGGGAAGTCAAGGATCATTCCCGAAGGCTCACTCTAAGAAGAGGCAGAGCCAGGGGACCGGCTGACTCTAAAGCCTGGAATATGAACCTCTTATTACACGTGCTGCCCCTTCCTAGGGGAAAAAGAGGGGAGAGCAAGACGGTGGCTGAGCCCAGGTCCTGGGCTTCTAGTCCATTGCTCTTTTTCCTCTACAACTTCTCTCCTCTTACCTGAAAAGTGTGAAAGTGCACACGCATCCCCCCTCAAAAGAAAGCAAGCCAAGGAAACCCCCTAGTGGCTGTGGGGCGGCCCCTCCCTGCCCAGTGCCGGCAGCAGCCCTCCCCATGCCAGCACAGACTCCATGTCACCACCGTGATTGGTAGACTAAACAGCTGGAGCAGAGCCGGCCTCCTCGCTCCCTCTCGCCAGGGCGGCCGGGGGGCTTTCAAAGACCGGCCTCGGCTGCTATCTCCCCCATCAGCTCCAGCAGCATTTAGCCACTTTCTTCAAACACCCAGCCAGAGCATGATGGTTAATGTCAAATCTGGCAGCAAGTCATAACCTATAGGGCTGAGACATTTATCATGGCCCTGGGGCCCCTGGGGACTTCAAAGGGGCCTGAGGGGTGGGAGTGGGGGGGGAGGGGGCTCTGAACAGGGATTTTCCTCCACCCGGAGCCTCAGATCCCTCAGAGCTGGAGGGATCAAGGGGCTACCTCGGTTGGGCAGCCCAAATAATAATAACAATAATAATAAATATTAATGACTAATAATAGCTGTTCTGTATTGAGGGATTATTACCTCCAGGGCACTTTACATGTCTCATTTAATGCCCATAGCCACCCTGTGGAGCATTTATTGTTATTTTGATCCTTGCTTTTAGAGATCAGGAAACGGGGCACAGAGAGGCTAAGCCACTTGCCTAAAGTCACACGAGTCATAAAGAAAATGACATCAACAATGATAATAATATGTCATTTATAGAGTGATTACTGTGTGCCAGGTGCTTTGTGTGTGACCTCATTTAATCCCTCAAGTTCTCTCTGAGATAAGCACTTATTGTCATTTCAGAGGTGGGAAAATAGTCTGAGATGTGAGGTGGCTTTCCCAAGGGACACAACTGGTAAGTGGCAGAGCTGGGATTCAAAAGCAGACCTTCTGCTCCAAACCTGGCTCCCAACCATTGCACATTACGGGCCTCCGGGGGCTGGGGGCTGGGGGTGGCCGACCTCATCCTTGTCACCGCCTCTGTCAGGCATCCGGAAGCAGGAGAGCGGTCCTGCTGTCAGCTCCCGGGCCTGATGGGAATCCTTGCGTATCGTGGCACCTTCCACCTGGGGAGTTCGAGACTCCCTGGGGGCAAGGTAGAGAAATGGAGGGGCCGGTGCTGTGCCTCCATCTAGCTGCCTGCCCAAGTCTGGGGGTTGGGGGGGAGAGCCTCTTTCATGCAGGTGGTCCTCAAGGCTTTTTCTGGCTCTTGGCCGACAGTAGGGTAGTCCCAGCAGGTGTGGGAGAATGCTGTGGGGCTTAACACCCGCCCCCCCCACCCCCCACCCCCACCCCCACCCCCCTCCACTGGCTGGGATTCTGCCCCAAGTCAAATTCTAGTGCGGGGAGAGAGCTCTGCCTAAGGTGGGGATGAGCTTCCTTACAAAGCTCCCTGGGGCCAGTGCACAAATTGATCAAGCTCCACAAACACTATGTTATACCCACAAAGCCCAGCTATCCCAGCGCCGCTGAGAAAGAGCAGAGTTGAATGGGTGTTTGAAGCAGGGAGCAAAAATGGTCCCTGCTCACAAGGATTAAACTCCCTCTATGAGGCCATATATGGCGAGTGTCCCACGAGAGAATGCTCCAGATGGCTTCCTGGAGGAGGTGATGTCTGGGCTGAGAAGAGATGGGGATAAGGTCTATGCAGAGGAGCAGGGCTAGTGTATTAGTCAGGATTCTCTAGAGAAACAGAACCAATAGGAGATATATATATATATATATATATATATATATATATATATATATCCTTGGATGAGACCCACCTACATTATGGACAGTAATCTGCTTTACTCAAAGTCTCTGATTTAAATATCAATCGTATCTAAAAAATACTTTCACAGCAATATCTAGGCTGGTGTTTCACCAAACAACTGGGCACCACAGACTAGCCAAGTTGACATATAAAATTAACCATCAGAAAAGACAAAAATTATATGATTCCACTTATCTGAGGTCCCTAGAGTAGTCAAATTCACAGAGACAGAAAGCAGAATGGTGGTTACCAGGAGCTGAGAGCGGGGAAGAATGGGGAGTTCTTATTTAATAGGTATAGAGTTTCAGTTTGGAATAATGGAAAAGTTCTAGAGACGGACTGTGGTGAAGGTTGCATAACACTGTGAATGTGCTTAGTGGCACGGCATAGTTAAAATGGCAAATTTTATGGTATCTATATTCTCCCCCAATTAAAAACAAAATTAGCCATCACAGGCAGTGAGGGCCTGAGCAGCAAAGGGTGATGGGGAAGCAAGGACCCTTGTGAATGAAGTGAACTCATTAATTTCTCACCCACCAGATATTGAATGTTAAGCCTGCATGTGACAGCACTGTGCTAGGGCTGGAGAGACAGCAGTGAATGACAAAGTAACTCCCGCTACTATATGCTGCATGTGGTACCAGGCCCTTTACATTCTTTATCTCATCTCATGATCACAAACAGCCCATGAGGGAAGCATGTCAATGGTCCCATTTTACAGAAGAGGAAGCTGAGGCTCAGAGAGGTGCTGTAACTTGCTCAAGGTCACACTATAACCCAGTGGTAGAGTGAGGGCTGAAATCCAGGTCTGTCCAACGACCAAGTCATTCAGGGGGCCGCTGGCTGGAAAGGACACATAGAATCCTTTCTGCCCCAAGAAATTTGGTGGTGAAATAAAGGAGAAAGAGAAAGTGGTAGCTTGAAGGAGAAAAAGAACTGGGGAGGGTTTTCTTTGGAGAATGGGGAAAACTGGAGAATGTTTGTGGACCTTGGGGTAAGAGCTTGCAGAGGGGGAGGGAGAAGGGGTAGGGTGGGTAGCTGAGGGGGGCACAGTTGAAAGGAAGATGGTAGTACATGAAGAAGCAGGGAAGTCTTGAAGAGAGGTGCGGGGCAGCGGCAGCCACTTTGGGCCAAGGCCTCTCCTCGGTCAAGTAGAAGCCCAGGGCTCCAGCACAGAGTGTGGGGGCAGGACAGGGCTGGGGTTGAGGAGAAGGGACCCAGGGAAGGGATGTGGGAGGAACAGGGTAGGAGCATGGGCTCCAGAGTCAGAGGGATATAGGCTCAGAGTTCAAGTCGCAGCTCTTGCTGCCCCAAACTCTCAACAGTGAATATCTCAGAGCAGAGAGGAGGGTGAGAGGCTCATGGGAAGAATTTCACTTTATATTTCTTACCCTTCAGTTGGAAAATTAGCAACACTTTGTGATCTGCAAAAATATTTCTGTTGTGAGAAAAAAAATTACTCAACTGTATTTCCTGCCTACTTCAAGGGCATGCAAATGCGATCATGGGTGAGAACGTCCTGTCTGACATGTAAATTGTGAGAAAACAAATGAGAGAAAATATCAGCATTAACATTGGTAGAGCACTGTTTCAACACTGCAAAGAGGTTTCAGAGATTAAAATCGGACCCCACGCTTCCACCAAGCTGCTTAGTACACCTTTCAGTTCATTCAACAAATGTTTATTGAGCGCCTACTGTGTGCCAGGCCCTGTACTAGGTGCTGGCAACAGAGGAGTGAGCAAAGCAGAGAAAGCATCTGCTCCCATGAAACTTACATTTGATGGGAGGGAACAAACAAGCAAACAAATATCTACGAAGCTAGGGAGTACTAAATACTGTTAAAAATATAGGAGGGCACATAGTCAAAGAGGGTTCTATTTTAGATTGAGCCGTCAGGGAAGGCTTCCCTGAGGAGGTGATATTTGACCAGAGCCTTAAATGAAATGAGAGAGCTAAGCCAAGGGAATATCTTGGAGAGTAATCCAGGCAGAGAGAACCCCAAGGGCAAAGGTCTGGAGGTGGGAACTCACTAGGCAGACACCATTCATGCACCCGACCTCCAGCCACACTCTCATCCATCCACCTACCTACTCACCTGTGTTTCCATTCTGTTTACCTGTCCATCCATCTATCTATCCATTCATCCATCCACCCACCAAACCACCCACCTATTCACCTGTCTATTCATTCTATTTACCTATCCTTCCATCCATCTATCTATCCATCCATCCATTCACCTCTCCCATCCATCCATCCATGTATCCGTCATCCATCCATCTATCCGTCCATCCACCCATCCATCCATACAACATGTACTGAAGATCTGTTACCAGTCAGTCATGGGGAGGCCTAGGGGAGACTTTGTGAAGAATTAGATACCATCTCTACTGATATGGAGAGACAGGTGCAAACCATTAGTGTACGGGATGGCAGTTGAAAGGGCATCCTCCATCACTCACCATGCACTTTTGCTAAGGAAGCTCTCTCAGCGTTTCCCCACTTTCATAGTTGTAGGAAACCTTGCTTGGGTTTCACAGCTTAAGTCCCAGCCTCTTTCTCCATGAGGTTTCTGGTACTTCCTATTAAAATTCACCACCTCTTTTAGTTTGGACCTTCATCCTGCACAAGAATGCTCCATCCTCATTGGAGTTCCTTGTGTGAATTTGTGTCCCCACCACTGGTTCATGAACTCCTTAAGATCAGGGTAAAAATTAATCAATCGATAGGCTACCACTTACTGAATGCTTAACTACACATTTGGCATTGTGCAAAGCATATCTTTAATACACTGTTTGTTACTCAAAACATACAGAAGGGGACCTGCCCTCATAGGAAGGACTTGTTATTATTAGTGCATTTTACAGATGCAGAATAACTGAGGCACCGAGAATTAAAGTGATTCATCCATGTCACAAGCTAGTAAGTGGCTGAGCTAGGACCTAAATCCTGGCCTTTCCAACTGCAAAGCCCATATCTTAAATGCGCCACTTTACCGCCTTAGTCAACTCCTCTCCCCATCACACCCCTGCCTGTGCACTGAGAGAACAGAAGGAAGAAGTAAGTTCCTGGCTCTAGCAGCAGACTGCCTGGTTTGAATTGCACCTTCATTACTGGGATTCATGTTTTGTGACCTTGGCCCTGGTCAAGTCAATTCACCTCTCTGTGTTTCAGTGGTTTCATCTGTAAAATGGGGGTAATCTTATACGTCTATTGTGGTGTAAAATGATGATTCATGTTAAAAAAAAAGGTCGACAGGTACCTGGCACATGGTATAAGTTAGCCATGCATTTTGTCTAATACAGATTGTAACCTCAGTTCCCTCACAGTTTGGTTTCTTTGTTTTTTCGCAATTTGCCTGTCATATTTTATCATTCTTACTTTGCACTATTTGATGGAGACGGGCCCTAAGAGCACCAGATGCTTTGCCTTTGAAACTCTTCAACTAGGCCAGGAGCCTGCAAGAAGAGCAGCAGATTTGAACAGGACCGTGGAGTGACTCACCGGATGGGGGTGGTAGAGCAAGAGGTCCCCATCACCAGCCCTCACTGGGATGGGGACGTGGGCCGAGGGGGCTCAGGCGGCACTTATCTGCCCCTCCCAGGGATCCACGTCAGCCGGGCCTTCAGACCTTCCAGGGCCTCCCCGTAAATCACCCTGGATGATTTATAGGGAGACGCCCAGTCCGCTAATCCAATAAACAGGATAAGCAGGGTCCAGCTGGATTTATGGGCTGCCAGAAGGGCCTTTCGCCGAGGGAGACGTGCGCACTGTGACCCTTCTCCTGACCGCCAGCCTGAAGCACGCTGACGGGCAGGGGTCACACGGCCTGGGCTCTGGGCCTCACGCTGCTCCTTCAGCGGCTGCTGGTGATGTTGGGCGTTCCCTCTCTAGGCTCCAGGTCCCCGAGGCTCAGGTGTTCATCGGGCACTTGGCGCATGTGCAGTCAGCACACAGGGAGCCTAAAGGCACTGTAAGCCGGGCCCTGATGTCCCATGGCCGGGGGGGCATGGTTTGGAGCACAGGGATGCGGCTTACAGGTGCCAGAGCCAGGCTGGCCTGCGTTCAGATGCTGGCCGGGATATTTCCTAACTTCTCTGAGCCTTAGTTCCCTCGTATGTACATTGGTAAATAATAGTAATACATTTTCCACAGAGATGTTATTATAATAATAGAATGCAGGGCTTCCCTGGTAGCGCAGTGGTTGAGAGTCCGCCTGCCGATGCAGGGGACACGGGTTCGTGCCCCGGTCCGGGAAGATCCCACATGCCGCGGAGCGGCTGGGCCCGTGAGCCATGGCCGCTGAGCCTGCGCATCCGGAGCCTGTGCTCCGCAACAAGAGAGGCCGCGATAGTGAGACGCCCGCACACCACGATGAAGAGTGGCCCCCGCTTGCCGCAACTGGAGAAAGCCCTCGCACAGAAACGAAGACCCAACACAGCCAAAAATAAATTAATTAATTTTAAAATAATAATAAATAAATAATAGAATGCAGACCAAGTGCTCACACACCACCTGGCAATTAATAAAGGGTCCATAAGTATTAGCTAATGACAGTTATATCTCATGGATACGTGCACTGGCAATATCACAGAGCTCTTCATGCAGACAGGCTGGCCCAAGGGGGTGTGTTGCAGCTTTGCTGTGTTCATGTGAAACTGGAAGGAACCGTATGTCCTTCAAAGGGCAGAGGATGGGTAACCATGAGTGAGCAGCAGAAGTTAGATATGACGAAGGCAGACCCAATGCTCACATAGCAACATGGATGGATCTTGAAAGTAAAGTGAAAAAAGATACAGCAATGACACAGCACCCATATAGATTCAATACAACACCTATAAAAATCTCAACAGTATTTTTTACAGAAATAGAAAAGCCCGTCCTCAAATTCATATGGAATTTCAAAGGATCCCAAATAGCCAAAAACAATCTTGAAAAAGAACAGGGACTTCCCTGGTGGCGCAGTGGTTAAGAATCCTCCTGCCAAGGCAGGGGACACGGGTTCGAGCCCTGGTCCGGGAAGATCCCACAAGCCGCGGAGCAACTAAGCCCGTGTGCCACAACTACTGAGCCTGCGCTCTAGAGCCCGTGAGCCACAACTACTGAAGCCCGGGTGCCTAGAGCCCGTGCTCTGCAACAAGAGAAGCCACTACAATGAGAAGCCCGCGTACCGCAACAAAGAATAGCCCCCACTCCCCGCAACTAGAGGAAGCACACGCACAGCAACGAAGACCCAACGCAGCCAAAAATAAATAAATAAATAAATTTATGTATTAAAAAAAAAAGAAGAACAAAGTTGGAGGTCTTGTACTTCTTGATTTCAGAACGTACAAAGCCACAGTAATCAAATCATTTGTGATACTGGCATAAAGATAGACATGGAAGCCAGTAGAATAGAAAAGAGATCCCAGAAATAAACCCTAACATATATGGTTAACTTATTTTCCAACATGCCAAGACCATTCAACGGGAAAAGGACAGTCTTTTCAACAAATGGTACTAGAAAAACTGGATAGCCACATGCAACAGAATGAAGTTGGACCCTTAGCTCCCACCATGTACAAAAATTAACTCAAAATGGATCAGAGACCTACACTTAAGAGCTAAAACTACAAAACTCTTAGAAGAATATACAGGGGGAAATCTTCATGGCAACTATTTTTAAAATATTACATAAAAAGTACAGGCTATGCACATACAAAAGAAGATAAATCAGACTTCATCAAAATTAAAAACTTTTGTACATCAAAGTACACTATCAAGAGAGTGAAAAGAAAGCCCACAGCGTGGAGAAAATATTTGCAAATTATATATCTGATAAGGGATTAATATCCAGAATATATAAAGAACTACAACTCACCAGTAAAAAGACAACCCAGTTGAAAGATGGGCAAAGGACCTGAATAGACATTTCTCCAAAGATGATATACAAATGGCTAATAAGCACTTAAAAACATGCTCAACATCATTAGTCATCAGAGAAATGCAAATCAAAACCACAATGAGTTACCACCCATACCCACTAGGATGGCTATTTTTAAAAAACCAACACCAAAACAGAACAAAACCAGGAAAATAACAAGTGTTAACAAAGATGTGGCGAAATCTGAACCCTTGTGCATTGTTGGTGGGAA
Organism: Phocoena phocoena; assembly: GCF_963924675.1. NCBI lineage: Eukaryota > Metazoa > Chordata > Mammalia > Artiodactyla > Phocoenidae > Phocoena > Phocoena phocoena. The sequence continues at coordinate 131,137,167 of NC_089221.1, read as the reverse complement.
TGTAAAATGGCCCAGCTACTGTGGAAAACTGTTGGCAGTTCCTCAAAAACTTTAACATTGAATTCCAATTTGACTAGCAATTCCACTCCTAAATACATAGCCAAATAATTGAAAACAGGAAGTGCAACAGATACTCGTACACCAATGTTCATAGCAGCATTATTCACAATAGCCAAAAGGTGGAAAGAAGGCAAATATCCGTCAACAGATAAATGAATTAAAAAAATGTGGTGTATACATACAATGGAATATTATTCAGCCATAAAAAGGAAAGAAATTCTGCATGCTACAACATGGGTGAACCTCGAAAACATTATGCTAAATGAAATAAACCAGACACAAAAGGACAAATATTGTATGATTCCACCTGTATGAGCTATCTAGAATAGGCAGGTAGAGAATTCATAGAGACAGAAAGTAACATAGTGGTTACCAGGGGCAGGGTGAGGGGAAAGTGGGGGGTATTGCTCATGAGTACAGAGTTTCCTTGGGGTGATGGAAAAGTTTTGGAGATGGATACTAGTGATGGCTACCCAACATCATGAATGCACTTAATATCACTGAATTGTACACTTATGTCACTGAATTGTACACTTTAAAATGGTTAAAATCGTAATTTTTATGTTATTTCTCTTTTATCACATAAATATGCACACAGGCAAAATAACAATGTATATTTCATTTTAAAAAATGGGTAAATTAAACCAACAGAACATTTGCCTTTGTGTGTGTGTGTCTTGTGTGTGTGTGTGTGTATGTGTGTGTAGGATAGGAATGGGCAATGAGGATAAAAGGGAATAGAGAAAACTGGGGCTTCCCTGGTGGTGCAGTGGTTAAGAATCCGCCTGCCAATGCAGGGGACACGGGTTCGAGCCCTGGTCCGGGAAGATCCCACATGCCGCAGAGCAACTAAGCCCATGTGCCACAACTACTGAGCCTGCGTGCCACAACTGCTGAAGCCCGTGGGCCTGGAGCCCATGCTCTGCAACAAGAGAAGCCACCACAATGAGAAGCCTGTGCACTGCAGGGAAGGGTGGCCCTGCTCGCGGCAACTAGAGAAAGCCTGCGAGCGGCAACTAGAGAAAGCCTGCGCACAGCAACGAGAAAGCCCGCACAGAGCAACGAAGACCCAAGGCAGCCAAAAATAAATAAATAAATAAATAAAATTTAAGAAAAAGAGGCCAACTGGCCGTCCATTAGGGAGATGCCTCGGTAAGAAGGGAAGATGGGGCCTCCCTGGTGGCGCAGTGGTTGAGAGTCCGCCTGCCGATGCAGGGGACATGGGTCGTGCCCCGGTCCAGGAAGATCCCACATGCCGCGGAGCAGCTGGCCCCGTGAGCCATGGCCGCTGCATCTGCGCGTCCGGAGCCTGTGCTACGCAACGGGAGAGGCCACAACAGTGAGAGGCCCGCGTACAGAAAAAAAAAAAAAAAAAAAAAAGAAGGGAAGATGGATTTTTGGAGGCCACGACCAAACAGGTTTAGGATTTAGGATCCAACCATAAAATTAATAACATAACCACTGAATACTAGTTGAATTAGTAACTGAATAAATGATCCCTTCAACTCCCGTTTTCTATGGTTCTGAGTTGCTTGGTTGACCCCCAAAAGGTCTGTCATTGGGCCCCGAGATATGAAGGTCCCCGACACGTTACAGTCTCAGACTTGTTCTGGGGAAGGAGCGTTGGCTGGAAGTAACAACCTCAAGCATTTCCTTTCCTGCCATCATGGGTTTCAACAAATAGTTCCTGAGCGCTCACTGTGTTCTGGGCTGAGCAACAGGCACTGAATTCTCACCACAGCCCTGTGAGAGGTTCTATAGTAGCTCTGATTCTAAGAAACTTCCTTCTGTCATCCTTTGTGGTCAGTGTGAGGGGGCCTTCGAATTCTCTCCTGAGGATCTCAGGAGATTTTCACTTGCATGAGTATTTCTGATGGAGGCTGAGCTTAGGAAGTTCTGGAAGAGAACTTGCCAAGTTCTCTGAAAGTTCTGAGGAAACCAAAAGGGGGTCTGGGGAGGCTGAGGAGAGGGCTGTGTGAGGAGGGTGTCCTGGGAGCAGAGTGGGGTGTGTGTGCATGTGTGTGTGTGTGTGCGTGTGTGCGCATGTGTAGGCATGCGCACAGGTGCACTGGCCATGCTTGGAGCACCATGTCATTCAATGACACAGTCTCCATTTCCAAAAATGGACTCCAGGTCACTCCAAACACATCCAGAATTCAACCCTGTGAAGCAGAACTGGTAAATAGCAACAAGAAGGTTAAATAAAGACAGCGGTGGGAATCATTTTTTGCGCTTTCCAAACATTGGCAACAACTCTTAACACTGCGGATGGATGGCAGGGTTCTAGTCTCCATGCATCCCTGTGCTTGCTTCCCTTCCGCCTACTCAGCGCTGAGTCCAAACCCACAGTCCCCAGAGTTACATGGGGCTCGTTTGCCACATTTTCTGGTCCCCAGGTTTGGACAAAGCTTCAGTGCATTTCTCCTTGATTCTTTTGACCAAATTTGTGGAGAGTTTTGTATTTTAACTTGGAAACAAACTGTAGCTCGGGGGAGAAAGGATGTTGCTTAATTTCAAGCTCAGTTCTGTTTTTCTAAGATTTAGTTCTCTAAAAAGGTAAGATAAGGGACTTCCCTGGTGGCGCAGTGGTTGGGAATCCACCTGCCAATGCAAGGGACACGGGTTCTAGCCCTGGTCCGGGAAGATCCCACATGCCGCGGAGCAACTAAGCCCGTGTGCCACAACTACTGAGTCTGCTCTCTAGAGCCCGTGAGCCACAACTACTGAGCCCATGCTCTGCATCTACTGAAGCCCGCGTGCCTAGAGCCCGTGCTCCGCAACTAGAGAAGCCATCACAATGAGAAGCCCACGCACCGCAACAAACAGTAGCCCCCGCTCCCCGCAACTAGACAAAGCCCGCGCGCCGCAACGAAGACCCAATGCAGCCAAAAATAATAAATTAAAAATAAATAAATTAAAAATTTTAAAAAAAGTAAGATAAAACAAATATCTATTTACCACAACTAGGCTTTCTAGTTAGCTCCCCTGTGCCCTCCGCTTAAATTCAAACCACCTGTCTCCATATAAAATCTCCCATAGGTTCCTCCACTAACACCCTTCTGAAGGAAGGTCCAGCCCACAGCTGGCAACCCCTGGCTTGTGGGCTGCAAGCCATGGAACGTGTGGGGCTGGGACAAAGGTATGTGCAGATGGAGTGTGGGATCCCGGCTGCTTGAGAAGGCTGCTTTGTTGAGGTTGCAGAAGTCACTGACAGGGAGAAAACATCTGGGGGACACAAAGGGCCTCAGGCCCAGGGCTGAGAGGTCCCAGAAACTTCGAAGCAATCTTGGCAGAAGATGTTCGGTGCTCAGAGGGAAAAGAATCCATTTCCACATTCTTCTGCCCTGGACGCCCACTAGATGTTTATACATCCCTGGGAGAGGTTATCTGCTTTTGACTTGAGGCAGGCCCCAAACCAGGCCTCCGATGGTTGGACCTGGGGGTTGTTGTGAAAGATGCCTGGGAGTGTGAGTGTGTGTGTGTGTGTGTGTGTGTGTGTGTGTGTGTGAGAGGAGTGTGTGTGAGTGTGTGTGGGGGGGTGTTAGTGTGAGTGTGTGTGTGTGTGTGTTGGAGGGCGGGAGTTCAGAAGAGAGGCTCCTTGGAATCCAGAGACCCACAGAACCAGCTCGATGGCAGGCCCTTCTCCATCCACCCCTGCCAACAAATGAAGGGGTCTTCTCGCGGAGATGTCAATGTTTGGAGGGGCCCACCTCCGCCCTCGTTTAGTTGTGTGACCTTGAAAAAGTCACTTTTCCTTGTCCTAGGCCTCATTTCCCCAACTCTGAAAAAAGCCTGTTGGGTGATGGACTTGAACTAGGGGTTCTTAGCATTTTGGAGACACCGGCCTTTTGGCAGTCTGATGTCAGAGTGTCTCTCTAGGAAGGACATTTTACAGGTGCAGATTCCAAATTTTACCTTCAGGGGTTCTTAGGGCCCTGGAAGTCCCTCTGAGGACCGGCCATTAGAGCCCCCCGTGGTGGTCTCCAGGGTCCAAAGGCAGACTACACATGGTTGGTGCTTGGGAAATGTCTATGGAATGAACAGATGATCCCTTCCAACTCTCACTTCCTATGAGTCTATGACTCTAAGTGCCTGGCCTTGATTTGCTTGGCCACATTCTGCAGATGGAGACAGAGGTACGCAGGAAAGACTCTTGTCTGACTGTCAGAGGCACACACACACACACACACACGTACACATGTGTCCCCCGACCGACATTCCTTTGCCATACATATTTTATCAAGCCCCTATGTGTGCTAGGCACCGGGGTTACGGTGATGAGGAGGATAGACCCCCCGTCCCTGCCCTCAGTCTAGCCGTTCTGGGCAGAGCTCTGTGCTTGACCTGGATGCACAGAGAGGCACAGACACAGCCCTGCAGTCAGGGCCGCGTTAGGACTTCCGTGGGCCTTGGGCACTTCTGCCTTCATGAGCCCTTTCCTCCATCAAAAAAGATTCTAAAGTACCACTGTGTTGGTATAAAGATGAATTCATTGTTTTATATGCTCATTATTAGTATTTTCATGTTTTTCTTCTCATTTAAAAAGATATTAAAACGTTTTTGTGGACCTTGACATATATCGTGAGCTCTCAGTACTGTGCCTAGTGGATGAGTCGGCCCTGCCTTCAGCTCAGCTTTACCCACCAGATGATGCAACATCTCAGGCTGCCAAGCATGGGTTTCACAAAGAGAATCCATAAGATGTCAGGGGAGTAAGAGGTCAGGGAAGACTTCCGGAGGGATATGGCTCTTAGACAGAGTCCTGGCGGGTAAGCAGGACTGAACTGATGAAGCAGAAGAGGCATCTGGACCGGGGAGAGATCAGAGAGGGCAAAGGCCTGGCAGGAGAACCATGCAGGCAGCAGAGGCAGCCAGAGTGCCAGTGCCCCTCAAAGCTGGACCTGGGGGGCGTTCAGGGTCTTGCCAACAGCCCCACCCTGACGTGCACCTCATGGCTCCCACTCCCACTTGTGGACTCTCAGAATGCTGAGGAGGAAGAGATAACCCCCACCATAACCCCCGTTTACCGAGTGGGACCAGGTACATGGAGCACTTCATCATTATCCCATTTTATAGATGAGAAAACCAAGGCTCAGGGCGTTAAGTACCTTGCCTGCAGTCAAACAGCCAGGAAGAGTCAGCTGGATTCACACAGGTCCATCTGACCCTAGAGCTCTAAGCTCTTACCCCTACATCATACTGTCTCTCCAAGAGGCTGAGGGAGCACCCCCCCATCATCCCACAGATGGGCCAACTGAGGCCCAGAGAGGAGATATGATTGGCCTAACAGCACAGCAGTTTTGCAACAGAGTTGGGAATAGAATCTAGGGATCCTGGCTCCAGCCCAGGGGTCCTTCCCAGCGGTCAGGGAGATCAGTACCCTCTGAATGATTACATTAGCATCATCAGCCTTCTTCATCCTCTCGGCTTAAAAAACACAAACTTGTTTCCACAACAGCCTTGCCCCTTCCTGGTAAGTCCTTCCTACCTGACCTGTCCATGCGGATTCCTGAAGACCCAGTTTCTGTAAGAGTCAGGCCGAGATCCTCCTTTCTCAAAAGTTTGTCCTCAGAAAGGGGAGCCTCTTTTCTTGATGTTCCTCCACTCCCCGCCACAGGACAGAATAGGTTTCTCTGTGTCCCAAACCCACCCCTTCCATGCAAAAAGCACCTGCCCCTCAGGCTGGCTGTGCAGATGTTATCATGGGCCCCAGCTGATTCACCTTTGCGACAGCTCAGCACCCTGGGCAGGAACGCAGTTCTGGGTGCCACAGTCTTCCAGGGGTAGAGACACACTGAGACCCCCTCCCAGGGGCCTCCATGCCATGTCCCCTGGGAGGAGGCGTAATTGCAGGAACTGGGCTGTAGAGTCTGGGGGTATAGAGCTGTCATCAGACCCTGGGAGAGCATCCTGTAGAAGGGTGATAAAAATTGGGGATCCTCAGGGAGAATTTGGATTCTTAGTGGAACCGACGGGGTACAGGTCCATTCAGTTCAAGATGTTATCACAGTCAATGCTGACCAAGGAGGAAGTGGGTTGTCTAGGGCAGTAATGAGCCCCCATGTACTGGTGATGTGGAAGCAGAGGCTAGGCAGGGATGCTGGGAGGAGATTCAGGTGCCAGATGGGAGATGCAGGAGTCCATGGCCTTATGGATTGGAGGGCTTTATGAAGCTTATGCCTCTTCTCATTTTCTAGTGAAGCAACATAGTTGAGTGGAAAGAAATACCTCAACCCTTGAAATCAGAGAGTCCCTGTTTAAATACCTGGTTTCTACTACTAAGAAATGCTTCACCTCTCTGTGACTCAGTTTCCTCTCTGTTAAATGGAGACAAACGCAAGGGCTGTTGTGAGAGTTAAGTAAGAATGTATATAAAGGTCCTGGCAGGGACTTCCCTGCCAGGGAAGTGGCGCAGGGGTTAAGAATCTGCCTGCCACTGCAGGGGACATGGGCTCGAGCCCTGGTCCAGGAAGATCCCACATGCCGCAGAGCAACCAAGCCCGTGCACCACAACTACTGAGCCTGCGCTCTAGAGCCTGCGAGCCACAGCTACTGAGCCTGCGTGCCACAACTACTGAAAACCATGCACCTAGAGCCCGTGCTCCGCAACAAGAGAAGCCACCGCAATGAGAAGCCTGTGCACCACAAAAAAGAGGAGCCCCCGCTCGCCGCAACTAGAGAAAGCCCGCACACAGCAACGAACACCCAACACAGCCAAAAATAAATAAAGTAATTAATTAATTAAAAGAAAAAGGTCCTGGCAATAAATGAGTTTCTCTTGCCATTTTACTGGGGGAGGGAACAGAGTTTGGAGCTGTTAAGTGACATACTTGGCCAAGGTTAAATGGGTGGTAGGGGCAACTGATTTAGAATGGGAACCCAGGTCTGTTCCAGAACAGTGGGCTGTGTCCTACCTGTTTAGGTCCTATTTACTGAGCACCTACAAATGCTTGAGCTGAATGGTGCTCCACTGAGTACCTGCTCTGTGACCAGGTACAATTATTATCCTCATTCCACAGATGAAGCTCAAATAATTTTGCCAGTTGCTCAAGGTCTCACAAATGAAGAAGCAGCAGAGTTGGGGTGCCAATTAAAGTCTGACTCCCAAGCCTGACTCTTAATCGGGAGTTGGTAAACTACGGCCCATGGGCCAAATCCTCCCTACTTTCTGTTTTTATAAATAAAGTTTTATTGGAACACAGTCATGTTCACTTGTTTACGTGTTGCCTGTGGCTGCTTTCACGGTACAATTGCAAGGGGAATCATTGACTTGCAAAGTCTGAAACATTTACTATCTGGCTATTAACCAAAAAACTTTGCCTAGCCCTACTCTTAACCACCATTTTATATAATAGTTTTTTCTTGAGGATTTAAAAGGAGAATCTGCTTAACACCAAGACACATTTTCAGGCAGGTCAGTAAGTATTTGACATGAATTCTGTGATAAATAGAAACTGAATTACCGTCTGGCTCTCCTTGCAACTTTCCTCCATCTCCCGCTAAGCAGATCTTCTTGGTCGAGGGGATGGGCTGAGTAAAACAAAGACAAAGGCATGTGTCAAACACATTAACAAGGCCCTGTGTTTTGCATCTGTATATTGTGATTTAATCAGGGGATTTTAATTGTTTAATTTAAAAATTTTTATTATTTAAAATGATTTAATTGTATTACTTTTTTTTTTTTTTTTGCAGTACGCGGGCCTCTCACTGTTGTGGCCCCTCCCGTTGCGGAGCTCCGGATGCGCTCCGGAGCGCAGGCTCCGGATGCGCGGGCTCAGCGGCCATGGCTCTTGGGCCCAGCCGCTCTGGGGCATGCGGGATCCTCCCAGACCTGGGCACGAACCCGTGTCCCCTGCATCGGCAGGTGGACTCTCAACCACTGCGCCACCAGGGAAGCCCTGTATTACTTCTTAATTGATGTTTACATCTTATTATTAATGCTATTTATTATAAATGTCAGAACTGTATCTTTTCTCCTTTAAAGTATTTACTTATTTATTTGGCTGCTCTGCACAGCTTGCAGAATCTTAGTTCCCCGACCAGGGATTGAACCGGGCCCTCGGCAGTGAAAGGACGGAGTTCTAACCACTGGGCCACCAGGAAATTCCCATCTTTTCTCCTTTTAAATATTACATGATTTCCATTGTGAACGTATAATATCTCAGGACCACTTCCTTCCCCAAGCGAACAAGCGGGATTTTTAGCCACGGCCAGGGAGATAGTAGATTTCGATATGCTGGAATTAAAGAACAGAATCAGTAAACGAATAAAAATATCAATCTGAGCAGAAAGAGTACTGAATCAGGAGTCAAGAGACCTTGGTTCTAGACATAGCTCCATCCAATCAGCTGGGTGGTTTGGGTTTCTCATAAGCCCTCCTATGTCTCAGTTTCCCCTTATAAAATGGGGCTACTGGACCAGATGACTGCTAATGGCTCTTCCTAGTATAGCAGTGTATTCCCATTAAAAAACGCACCAAAATAAAGCCTTTGGGGCAGTTCTGCCTAGAAGGAGAGGCTTCACAGAGATGACCATCGATCCCACAACGGGGTTCTCTATTCTGAACCTAGCAATCCCTTTGGGAGTAGGGGACAGTCGGCGTGCACCAGGCACCTTCCCAATCATTTCTGGTTTTGTCACAGGATCCAGGACTCTTTTATCAGAAGAAGGGGAATTTAGGTCTGATGAGGGAGGAGTGTCCCTGGTGGGGGCAGTGGGTCAGAAGACGCCAACAGTTGGAGGAGGAGGGGAGCTGAAGGAAGTGGTGACCCTGTCCTGTCATCTTCCCCTGTCCTCGGGATGGCTTGGGGAGCAGGACAGGATGGACAGGTCATCGCTGTGAGGGGCGTGGATGTCCCCACCTTCCTGCTAATCCCTAATCATGATTACCCTCTCCCTAGGCAGGAATGAAAGAAAACCTTTTGGTCTTTATTTCATATCGCTTTTTACAATTTTATAGGCAAAAAAGGAAATTTCACTGCTGTTTTAATTTGTCTCTATTTGATCAAGAAAAAGATCTTTTTCTTGTTTAGCTATTTGTAGTTTTACTTTTGTAAACAAAATTATTTGCAGCCTTTGCTTTAATTTTTTTCCTATTAGCAATATTTATCTTTTCTCTTTTGATTTTTTGAGGTTACATACTTAATGTGTAAATGTATCTTTTGTTCTGTCAAGCTTTTAGAAAACCAGCAAAGCTGGGTGTAGTAGGAAATTGTTAATAGCCTTTTTACTTCCTTGGCAATTCTGAACTCCAGAGGAGTCCATTGATAATGAACATTTGCTGAGTAACTGCTGTTAGTTTTCTGTATTTATACAAACTAACTCAAATACATATATATGTATATATATACTTTTTCATTTTTTTATGAGTAGAAACCTGCTATATCTTTTAATCTGAAAACTGTTTTTAAAAATTCTACGTTGTAAATTGAACTAGCCCTGTCTTAGATTCCTATGCCTCTTGTGTATTTCACAAACTCTTTTCTTGTCATCATCACTACATGAGTTAGTCAAGAATCATTAGGCCAGAGTTATAGATTAGAGAAACTGAGGCCCAGGGAGGAAACGTGATTTACCCAGATCCTTCAACAGTTCAATACTGGGGGGCTTCCCTGGTGGTCCAGTGGGTAAGACTCTGCCCTCCCAATGCAGGGGGCCTGGGTTCAATCCTTGGTCAGGAACTAGCTCCCACATACTGCAACTAAGACGCCCACGTGCCACAACTAAGACCCAGAGCAGCCAAAATAAATAAATTTAAAAAGCCCCAAAAACAATTCAATAGTGGGACGAGAACCCCAGGATGAAACCCTCCTGATTCTGGAGGCAGACGCCTCTCTATGCAGAGTGAATCAGACCTTCTGTCCCGAGAGTCACCCTCCTGAGGGGCACAGGCTGGAGTTGGGAGTCAGAGAAAGTGTAGGTACTAAGAGAGTACATGACGGCAGAAGAATTCAAGCTACCCCCAAGGCTCTCCTCAATTCCTGATGTGCTAGGTGACCTTGGGACAAGCCGTCGGCCCTCACTGGGGTCCCAGTGCTCATCTACGAAATAAAGGCTTGGGCCTAATCAGAGGATTTCAAACTGTGCTCTTCGAAACTGCAGGGAGACTCCACAAGTTACTGTCCCTCAAAAGTGAACACGGGGAGCACGTTCTGGGATGCTCATCACAGCACCCGCTGTGTCGGTGAAAAGTTGGAAGCAACTGCAATGTCTTACATGCAACAGGTCATGCATGTGTTCATCCCTTCTTTCGTTCGTGGGACAGTTATTGAGTAACAACTGCCAGGCCCTGTTTTAGACACTGGGAATCACCGCTGAACAAGATAGACCAAGTCTCTACCCTCTTAGAGCTTATCCGAAAGGCCGGGCCACCCAACCGTGAGCTGAACCCCAGTAAGGTGTAACCAGATGTGTCCCTATGTCACAGCATAGATGGGTCTCCAGGCCACAGGGCTGAGTGCTAGAGGTGGTACCAAGACCTGGGTAGGCTGATTCCTTTGATATAGACCCCACCCCTTCTGGATATCTGGCTGTAGGTGGACAGATACATTAAAAGGTGCTGAGGAGGCTTTACGGGGTGCATCTCCAAACGATGGTTTTGTTTCTGGAAAGAGAGGGGAGTAGTCCAGGATTGAGGGTACCTTGTGTCGGGCACTTTATCTGTATTTTTTAAACAAGGAAGACATTCAAATATTGTTTGCAATTAAATATATATATATATATGTGTGTGTGTGTATATATATATATATATATATATATATATATATATATATATATGTCCAGAGAGAGAGAAGGACAAAAAGAAACTTACAAGTTTCAGTCTCACAGAGTCCTTCAAAATCTAACGTGTTCAGGCTCCACGATCTACCCAAACCTAGTAAGTGTCTTGGTTTGGGGATCAGAGATTTTAAGTTAAACCAATGACGAATATTGCCTGGATCCAAGGCTAAGCCAGCTTAATCATCGAGGCAGCATCCACTGTGTTCAGTCCCAGCTGATTCTCCCTTAGCTACTTAAAATCTCATCTTGGCATTGCTGGATGGGAAAGCCTCCCCCAAGATTTATTTTACAAGTGAGGAAACCTCTTTTCTTTTTTTTTAAATTTGTTGAATATATTTGACCTATGACGTTATGTAAATTTAAGGTGTACAACATGTTAAATGATTTCTTATTTTGCCAAGGACTCGATTAACGGTAGAGCCCAGATTACAAAGCAGGAAGCCAGCCTGCCCTGCCTCCAGATCCTGGGCCCAATGCAGGGGGGAGGGGTGGGGTGGGATGGAGGGGGAGGCCATCCTCCAGACTCCCACTGGAAGCTCCAATGATGAGTCCTGGTGTCCAGCACATGCTGAAAGGAAGCCTTGTCAACATGGAAGGAGATCAAGGTGGCCAGGGGGTGCTGAAACCTCCTGTCGGGTCCAGCATCTCTGAGGAGATAGGGACACTTCGTATGCTGCCCCTGTCCCCGCCCCCTCCTCGAGCTCTCTCCACTCGAATTCCGAGGGGCTTTGGAATCACTAGACTGTCTCCTGCTCCCAGGAAACCCCAGGCTTCAGTGGAGCCAGGCGACTGGCCATCCATCATCCTTATCTCCCGGCTCTGGCGGCCCCAGGTCCCTGGCCTGGATGGGCCCAGGGGGCCAGGAGGGCGGGGGGGAAGGATGGGGGCAGGGGGGCCTCGATAACAAGAAAAGCAGCTGTTCCCTGGGGGAACTTCAAAGTGCCTAGAGCTGAAATTTATGGGCAGAGTTGTTCACATTAGGGGCCAGAGGGCCATTCATCCTGTAAATATTTATTGAGCACCTACTGTGTGCCAGGCACTGGGCTGGGGGAATCTTATGGGCCCAAAGAGATTTTGTTGTTTGTTAGGTTAACATGTCTACCTCAGTGGACTAGGTTTGATGAATGAATCAGTTCATTAATTCATTAAGTATTTATTAAGCACCCACTGTGTGCTGGGGGTTGCTGGAAATCCAAGGCTGTAGGAACAGTTAAATAAATACGCCCCCCTACTGTGGGCAGGGTCTGAGATCCACTAATGCAGTTGTCCGGAGCTTCAGAGTCAGGCAGACGGGCAAGTTACTAAACCCTCCTTGGTCTTTGCTTTCTTAGCTGTAAAACCAGGATAATAATCGTACCTATCCCATAGGGTTTGGGAAAGGAGGAACTGAAACAAGAAACTATAGGTCTAATTCTTAGCCTGAGCCTGGTAAACGGTCATCTTGTACCAAAGGTGGCTATTTTTGTGACTGCAAATGATCGGCACCACCATTTATTTATTATGTGTGTGTTGAGTGCCTGCCATGTGCTCGGCAGCTGCTGTCAAGGCAACTGGCAAGTTGGCTTGGGGGGGTTTGCCAGAGTCCCTACCTCTCCCCTGAGGTCTCTCATTGGCTGAGCCTTCGAGGTGTTAAAGAGGGGTTTATGTGGCCCAGAAGAGGAATTTGGACTTAACCCCTCAAATCCCTGTCACCCCAAGACTCTAAGGGCCCATGATCTTCCTTCCAGGCAGGGTCCTGGATGGGTACCTCCCTACCTTCCAGGCAGCCCATGAGAAAGGCCTTCCTGCTGCGGAGCTGAGATCTGCCTTGTGGAAATTTTCCCCATTAGCATCCCAGCTTTGTCTTCTGGGCCCTACCCCAGCTCTTTGAGCCTCAGTTTATTCATCTATAAAATGGGAATAGCAATAGTTCCTATCCTATAGGGTTACTGGGAGGGTAAAATGAGACGAAGATGGTAAAGCACTTGGGACAACCCCTGCAAAATGAAATCCGTGATAAGGGGCAGCGAATAACAGCAAACAATAAAATAACGAGAGCCTCTGGGAGTCAACGAAAAGAGGAGGTGGAGGAAGAGGAAGACGAAGGAGAAGAAAGGGAACCAGAGCTGTACTTTCTGGGGTAGGAAGTCGTCCTCAGGAAACCTGAGTTTGGCAAAGGAGAGCACACACGATTCCCAAAGATGTTTCCCAGCTCACAAAGTCTGGTAAGCATGGAAGGGAAGGCGCTTGGAGTTAGCGTTCTTCTCCACGCAATGGGGGCAGTGTTTCCACTTCCACTCACAGAAGAGCAAGTGAGGCTGCTGAAGGGGACTTGATTTCCCAGGGTCAGGGAACAGGGGGCACTGGGCATCCCCAGAGCTCGGTCTCCTCTCTCACTCCCCTCAAGGGAGCAGTGGAGGGGGGCTCTCCATGGACAGTGCTAGGGGTTGAATTGTGCCCTTGCCCTAAAATTCATAGGTTGAAATCCTAACCCCCAGCACTTCAAAATATGCCTTTATTTGGACACAGGGTCTTTAAAGAGGTAATCAAGTTAAAATGAGGTCATTGGGGTGGGTCCTCATCCAATACATCTGGTGTCCTCATGAGAAGGGGAAATTTGGACACAGAGTGATGCAGAGACAAGAGACAGGGAGAAGACAGCCATCCACGACACAGGAGAGAGGCCTGGAACAGAACCCTCACAGCCCTCAGAAGGAACCAACCCCGCCTGCACCTTGATTTTCGACTTCCCGGCCTCCAGAACTGGGAGAACACATTTCTGTTGTTTAAGCCGCCAGTCTGCCGCACATTGTGCCAGCAGCCCTGTGGCAGTGTGTGGAGTGCCGCACAGAATGCTCTGAGGGCTTGCTTCCCTGCCTGTCCCAGGGGGGTGGCTCTTCTCCAGAACCCTGGGATGTTGGTCAGAAGGCGCGTGGCAGGCCCGGCAGTGTCTGACCACAAGGCCGTGGTCTTCGCATTGATCTTCCTTGTTCTCGTCGCTCCCTGAGAAGTGAAAACCCATTTTCCTGGTGCCTTCCGGTGATGACTGGATTAACCTCACTGCTGCTGTCCTCTGCGAAGACCTGCCAGGCTTGCTCTGGTCTCCCTGGGACTGGGGATTTGTCAGAGATTCTTGGAATTACCAAGTCAACTGCATCCACTTCCTCATCTCTCTGTGATCTTTTCCCTCTTCCCTCCTTCCTTCTTCGGCACCCCTCCTCCTGGCCTGTGCTCACCCCACGCCCACCCACATCCCATCCCACGACTGCTTCCTCCTGATTCCCCATCCTCCAGGCCACCCTCACCTGGTGGCCCTCAGCAGAGCAAGGGGCAGTCCAGAACCCAAGGCTGCCCTGGAGACAGAGGCAGGAAAAGTCTAAACTCACTTCTTTCGAGCCGAGAAGAAGTTATCCAGAGCTGGTTTCTCCTCCCACCTTCCAGGAAGCCTCGTTCTTGTCCCTGGCCTGGATACATTATTATATTTTGCTTTAATTGCATTAAGGCAAATGACTATGTCACCCTGTGGTTTCGATCAGGTCAGGGATCTGATAATCGATCCTGGCACAGTCTAGACAGGAGTCACTTTGAAGCTGTTTTTAGCAGGATGAGAACAAACAATTTTTCCAAAGTGGTCACATTAGGCAAACAGGCTGGTGGGTCATCTCTTTGGGAGGGAGTGTGCCCTGGCTCCAGGCAGCCTGCTGACTGATTCCAAGGCCCCTGGGGAGGAGACAGGACTGCACCCCCTGGGATGCAAGGAGCTTGAAGTAGAGATGCCACAGGCTTAGGCCTCCCTATATGTGAAATCTGGTCCAGGTGCCTCTTCCAGGAAGCCAATCCTGACTGACACCACCTGGCTCAGGGCACAAAGATAGCATAGTGCAGTGTGAGATGGCTGGCTGGAGAGATGGCAGAAAGATGGAATTCATACAGGGCACTGGTAGAGGTGGGACCACGTCCTGCAAAATTACTCTCTCTTCAACTCTCTTTCGATTCTTTGAAGTTCATCAAGAGGAAAGCTTCAGTGTGGTCTAGTCTGTCTCTAATATGGTTCTAATGTTTGCTGATCTCCCCTTTTAACAAGGAGAGCAGGCCTTGGCTCTGCAGGGTTATAAGATATAGCTAGATTTCAATAACACTGTTTTGTTATCGTTGTATTTATTTCCTACAGTCTCTTTCAAGCAATACTGGTTTTCCCCCAACAGAAAGTGAACCATTGTTCGAGCACAGTAAGGTAGAGATCCTGAAGGTGGGAGCTGAAGGAGGACTTTGGGAGACAGTGCTGGGGGATCTTATGCACAGGACGCATGCCAGCTCTGCACTCGCTTGCTGTGTGACTGCAGACAAGTTGCTTTGCTCTCTGAGCCTCGGTTTCTCTGTGTAAAATGGAGTTGATGATGTACTGCGTGGGGCCATAGTGAGGATTTTCTGAGAACGTAGGCATGTAAAGCATCCAGTGTATGCATGGCGGGCGTGGGGTCTGCCCTCTGCCTGGTGGCCTTGTTCCTTACATGGGCCACTGCTCCCCTCAGCCAGTCTCAGAGCCTTTGCTGGTCCCACGGGTGAAACTGACGAGATTCCAGGTTCAGAGGAAAGGAAAGGAGCTTGGAGGCCCGAGCTATGCCCTGGCTCGAGCTATGCCCTGGCTTGAGCTCCCTGGCCTTGGGCTTGCTCCATCCCTCCACTGGCCCACAGTTTCCCCACCTGTCAGCAGAGGCTCTGACCAAATGATTTTAAGACCCTTTGCTCTGACATAAGGAAATGATTTTAAGACCCTTTGCTCTGACATAAGGATATTTTGGCCACAATGCCACAACAGAAGAATCTCTGTTTTAACAAATATATCTTGTGGTCCTCCCTACTTGCAGACTTGGCCATGGACAAGTGGCATCGGCCTCACTTGAGAGCAGGTAGAAATGCAGATGCTCAGGTCCCACTCAGATCTCCTGAATCAGAATCTGCATTTTAGGACTTCCCTGGTGGCGCAGTGGTTAAGAATCCGCCTGCCAATGCAGGGGACACGGGTTTGAGCCCTGGTCCGGGAAGATCCCACATGCCGCGGAACAACTAAGCCCGTGTGCCACAACTACTGAGCCCACGTGCCACAACTACTGAAGCCCGCACACCTAGAGCCCGTGCTCCGCAACAAGAGAAGCCACCGCAATGAGAAGCCTGCGCACCGCAACGAACAGTAGCCCCCGCTCACCACAACTAGAGAAAGCCCGCGCACAGCAATGAAGACCCAACACAGCCAAAAATAAATAAAGAAATAAATAAATTTAAAAAAAAAAAAGAATCTGCATTTTAACAAGATGCCCAGTGCTTGAAAAGCACTGATTTATATCACCCAATCTGAAATGAAGAGTTTTAAATGCTTTTACATCTTCAAATATATTTATATATATTTATACATTTCTCAGGGATTTAAAAAAACAATGAACATGTCATTTTTTTTCTGAAACAATAAAGGTGTTATGAAAATGGTAAATGAACCCAGGCCAGTTCAGAGACGAAATGATTTATGTAAATCTGGTGAACAGTTTTTCCCAGGAAATTTTCCTTCTGAGTAAGGTAGGGTCTCCCACTTTCCATAAGTTGGCCTCTTCCCAGCAAGTGTCTCCCTCATGCCTGATTCCTGGAAGGCTGTGTGTGCGTGTGTGTGTGTGTGTGTGTGTCTGTGTGTCTGTGTGTATGGTGTTGTGTGACTGTGTCTTGCAGCTGATCCACTGAGCAGGGACTTCAGCCAAGTCAGCAAAACCAGGATGGAAAAAAAACTAGATTCCTAAAGGCTTCAGGGTAAGCCTGGGGAGCTTGGGCAACCATCCCTCAGATAAACTGAAGCAGCATGTACTGTGGATTAGTCAGGCATCCTGGCTTTCCAGTTGGGCCCACCTCCTAGAGGGCTTCCTGCCTAACCCTCCTGTCCAGCTGGGATTCTCTGTTTCTCCTCATCTCCAAAACAAAAGCCCCAAACACCATCCCATCCACTTCGGGAATTTATCCCAAAGAAGCGATCTCGAGGTAGGCAAAGATCTTCCTAAAAGAATGATCATCACATGCTGTTGATAAGAGTGAGAAGCCAGAAAAAAAATCCAAGTGTCCAAGAATAGGGGCCTGAGGTTACTTCATGATGTATTTCAATCCTGTGCCTGCCTGGGAGCAGGTCAGCAGTTATGGACAGGAGTCGGCAGGTCTGGACTCGAGGGATAATTTAAGCAGTTTATTTAGCCTCTCCAAGCCTCACTTTCCTGAGCTGTAAAATGGGAGTGATAATAATACCAAATGCCTTCTCTTGTTTTGAGGATTAAATGAGGACATACACGGAAAACATTTAACACCACGCCTGGTGCACAGTAAGAACTCGGGAAATGGTTGTTTGCTGTGCGCCGGTTCAGATACAGACAAATGTTGGCGGTGAGTATCAATGACAAGGAAATATATATATGGCACAGTGAAAGTGAAAAAAACATATTATAACTCAGCACGATCCATTTTGTAAACATATGTGTACATATTCACATTTAGCCTTGTATGTAATTGATAAACATGAAGTGGAGATGTAGTTGCTACAAGAACAGGAAATGTCCGGCCACTGGGGAACCCTTTCTCATTTCTCAGGCTCACTTCCATACTCTTTGCCTGAGAGTGCCAGGGGAAATCAGATTTGGACCTATCGTTGATAAGGACCATAATGAAAAAACAAAAGTGGTACCACTTGAGTGCTTTCTAACAGACAGGCGCCTTCTAGGTGTACTACTAGCTCATTTATTCTTCACAACCACCTATGAAGCGATACTATTAATATTCTCATTTTACAGATAAGGAAACTGAGGCACAGAGGGGCTGAGTAGTAATCTGTCCAAGGTCTAACAGCCAAAAAGAGGTTAGAAGATAGTTTCAAACCTGGGCTCTAATTACTATGCTATCCCACCCCCCCAGGCCTCTCATTGACAAAGAAGGAAACTAAGGCCCAGAGAAGCAGGACACCGGCCCAAGGCCACACAGCAAAGCAGTGTCAGAGGAGGAACTAGTACTAAGCCTCCTGAAGCTTTGAGGCTCCTCAGTGCCCCCTTCAGGCAGCCTGAGGATGCACTGGCTACCTGATTCCTCCAGGCTGTAGGAAGGGCACCTGCGCAGCTCATCGTTTGCACTCTTCTGCATTCAACCGGCTGCTATAGGGAAGTACAGGTCTTTGGCGAGCAAAGGAGATGACCCACAAACTGCCTGCACCTTCCCCTGAAGCCCTGCCTCGTGTCACTTAAGGCAAATGTAATCCATATGGCTCTGATTCATTTACACGTAAATCTGCAAGACACTGGGTTCTAAGTGCTGTTACTTACAAAGCCTTCAGAACCTGTTAAGTGAGATTCAGCTCCCCAACTCCTCCTCTCCACCCCTACCCCCAATCCAGTCTTCCTCCCCTTCCCCCACCTGGACCAGAGTTCATACCAGCATCTGGCAGGGCTGAAAAGAAACTCACAAACTCAGACTTGGAAACTGTGTGTGGGGTCACAGGACCAGTTATTAGGAGGTTCAGAGTAGCATTGTTTGTAATCCCAAAAGTTGGAAACAATGTATATGTCTATCCATGGGAGAATGGATGAATAAAGTGTGGCAAATTCATACAATGTGATACCACAAAGCAGTAAAATGGACAATCTCACAAAAATACTGTTGAGGGAAAAAAACAAGCAAGTTGCAGATTAATTCATAATATGATACCAATTGTTCAAAATTTAAAAACACTGAAAAATCATTATATGCAAATATATAAACTACCTTGGTAAAGTTTTATTTTTTAACCTGGTAGTGGGTACATGGATATTTGTTCTAGCATATATACATTTTTGTATAATTTTGAAAAGGTACATAATAAAATTTTCAATAAACCCCTAGATTTCACATCAGCAAAGGAAGTTAGCCTATGTGTTGAGTTCAACTCCCTTATTTCACAGAAGGGGAGAAGGAAATAATTTGATATTTGTTAACTACGTAACACTTACTAAATACTCACTTGTCAAGCACACCCTCATTTCATGTAAGTTCCAATCCCCTGCATGGTAGCATATGCTATTACTATTCTCATTTTACGGATGAGGCAGCTGAGGCTCAGCAACTTCCTCAAGGTCATGCAGCTTGTAAACCACAAGGCTGGAATACAAGTCCTGGCCTTCTGGCTCCCAAGGCTCACACACCAGACCACATGCTGTTGAGGCCAGCACTGCTCTTTTTTTTTTTCTTTTTACATCTTTATTGGAGTATAATTGCTTTACAATGGTGTGTTAGTTTCTGCTTTATAACAAAGTGAATCAGTTATACGTATACATATGTTCCCATATCTCTTCCCTCTTGCGTCTCCCTCCCTCCCACCCTCCCTATCCCACCCCTCTAGGTGGTCACAAAGCACTGAACTGATCTCCCTGTGCTATGCGGCTGCTTCCCACTAGCTATTTTACGTTTGGTAGTGTATATATGTCCACGTCATTCTCTCACTTTGTCACAGCTTACCCTTCTCCCTCCCCATATCCTCAATTCCATTCTCTAGTAGGTCTGTGTCTTTATTCCTGTCTTTCCCCTAGGTTCTTCATGACATTTTTTTCCTTAGATTCCATATATATGTGTTAGCATACAGTATTTGTCTTTCTGTTTCTGACTTACTTCGCTCTGTACGACAGACTCTAGGTCCATCCACATCACTACAAATAACTCAATTTCGTTTCTTTTTATGGCTGAGTAATATTCCATTGTATATATGTGCCACATCTTCTTTATCCATTCATCCAATGATGGACACTTAGGTTGTTTCCATCTCCTGGCTATTGTAAATAGAGCTGCAATGAACATTTTGGTACATGACTCTTTTTGAATTATGGTTTTCTCAGGGTATATGCCCAGCAGTGGGATTGCTGGGTCATATGGTAGTTCTATTTGTAGTTTTTTAAGGAACCTCCATACTGTTCTCCATAGTAGCTGTACCAATTCACATTCCCACCAGCAGTGCAAGAGTGTTCCCTTTTCTCCACACCCTCTCCAGCATTTACTGTTTCTAGATTTTTAGATGGGACCTAATGAAACTTTAAAGCTTTTGCACAGCGAAGGAAACCATAAACAAGACCAAAAGACAACCCTCAGAATGGGAGAAAATATTTGCAAATGAAGCAACTGACAAAAGATCTCCAAAATTTATAAGCAGCTCATGCAGCTCAATATCAAAAAAACAAACAACCCAATCCAAAAATGGGCAGAAGACCTAAATAGACATTTCTCCAAAGAAGATATACAGACTGCCAACAAACACATGAAAGCATGCTCAACATCATTAATCATTAGAGAAATGCAAATCAAAACTACAATGAGATATCTCACACCGGTCAGAACGGCCATCATCAAAAAATCTAGAAACAGCACTGTTCTTTGATCTCACCCCACAAGTCTCTGAGTTAGGTTTCATTATTACTGGCTTTAGAGGTGAGGAAACTGAAGCTCTGAGCAGTCATTTGCTAATGCTTGTTCAGGGAGTTACTCCACAGAGACCAGACAAGGGAGCTTCCTGACTCCTAGTCCAGTGTCCTTTCTCTATCAGGCTTTGTCTGGAAGACCTGGTGGGGGGGAAAGTATGGCTGTGTTTACCCTTACCTTCTACTCCTTAGAAGCTCTATGCAGTTCGGGTACTGCCAAGGGGAACGAAGCTCCCAAAGTCGCCTTGGCCAGGTTTGGGGCACAAAGTTGTATAGAAGGGGAGGACCTGGTGAACCCTGGGTCTTGCAGCCAAAGAAGCCATCCTTAACTCCACTTTCATTCACAACTGGCATACAATCTATCAGTCAGGTCCCTGCAGGAAACAGGTGGCACACTCAAACTGGGTGCTTTAAGGAGAGTTTAATAAAAGGATATGCACAAATTTACAGGCAGGGTTAAGAAAAAACAACCACTTACAACGTGGTACTCTGGGGCTGGCAAGGGCAGGGAGTTGTCACCACTCAGGTCTGATGGGCAAAGGGAGGAGCCATTATCCACCCCTGAGGAGCAGCTTTTCTGGGTGGGCTGCCTGATTAGAGCTGTGCCCTTGGTAGAGGGCTCAGCCAAACCGAAAGGAGGCAGTCGAGGAAATATACCACAACCTCACACTTCGCCTTCCGTCAGATCCCTTGCCAGTATTCCTTTTGGCCAAACTCAGTGGGAAACTCCTTCGGCCAAACCCAACAGGAAACAGGACAAAGACTCTGGATGGAGTTCATACAGCTCAGTCTCCCAGGGCATAGAGCAGGGTGGGGAGAGCCAGAGACTGAATCCAGAGGGGCAGGCAGAAGAAAACAGAAAACACTGGCTTTCCTTCAGATAGACTCAGACTCTGGTGGTATACTGCATACCACCTCCATGGCTAGCCCCTGGTATGAGCCATCATCACCCCTAGGCTGTATTTCTACAATAGACTCCTAGGTGATTGCCCAGCTTCTACAGTCTGTTCCTAACAGTCAGTGATTCTTGTAAATTACATGTCAAACCATGTCACTCCTCTGCTCAAAATCTTCAAGGGAAGAGCAAAAGCCAAAGTCCTTACAAAACCTCGCAAGTTCCTGCACAGTCTGTCATCTGTCCATCACCCCTTGACCTCATCTCCCTATTTTTCTCCAGTATTCACTCTGCTCCAGCCACATTGACCTTTCTCTTCTTTGATATACAAGGACAGTTCCTGCTTTAGGGCCGTTGCTGATCTCTCTGCCTGGAATGTTCTTTCCCCTCCATCCTTTACCTCCATCAAGTCTACTCAAGTGTCTCCTGCTCAATGAGACCTACTCTGACCCTCCTTTGTAAAACTGCAAACTGTCTCCCCCATCTCTCGCCCACTATCCCTGATCCCCATCAGCCTACTCTAGTTTCCTTTTCCCCATATCACTTGTCATCTTTTAACATGCCACATCATTTACTTATTTGATATTTTTCTTTTTTTTTTTCTTGCGGCTGCGCCAGGTCTTAGTTGTAGCACACAGGATCTCATTGCAGCATGCTTAGTTGTGGCATGTGTGATCTTTAGTTGCAACATGTGGGCTCTTAGTGGTGGCATGCGGACTTCTTAGTTGTGGCATGCAGACTCTCAGCACTTTGAGAGGTCGGGGTCTAGTTCCCCGACCAGGGATCGAACCTGGGCCCCTGGCATTGGGAGTGTGGAGTCTTACCCATTGGACCACCAGGGAAGTCCCCTACTTACCTGTTATATTTATTATCTGTATCTTCCCACTAGAACATAAGTTCTGCAAGCATAAGGCTCTGTTTTGTTCATCAGTGGATCTCCAGAACGTGGAATTTTGTAGGTGTTCAACACATACTTGTTGAATGTTGTTGAATGACTGAAATGGGGATGAGGAAAGATTAGGCTTGGAATTTTCCAGTTAGAAAAGGGTAGAGGATGGGTAGAGCCAGTGAGAAGATTAATGGGTCCTATATGAGGGAAAGGAAAAAAAAAGTCAACATGGAATTATTCATTACTATATACCTGTTAAAAGTTGTATCTTACCAACAGACATCAAAGGCCTGAACATTGTGTAGACCCTTTGTCCTAGCAATTCCATTTTCAAGAATTTGTACAAGGAAATTGTCATCATTTTTTGGTAAAAATGTAGTAATAATGAAATTCTTCACAGTGAAGTGAAGAATAATGAAAAATTGGAACCAAAGTAGCCATCTAACAATTGTGAGATGCCTAACTATGGTACAGCCATAGGTGGAATACTATGCGAACATTAAGTGCATTAATTGACCTGAATGATATTTATGATAATTGCTTAATGAGAAAAGCACATTATAAAACAGCATTACTCAGACTCTTTGTTTTTTTGTTTTTTTGCGGTACGTGGGCCTCTCACCGTTGTGGCCTCTCCCGTTGCGGAGCGCAGGCTCCGGACGTGCAGGCTCAGCGGCCATGGCTCTCGGGCCCAGCCGCTCCACGGCATGTGGGATCTTCCCGGACCGGAGCTCGAACCTGCGTCCCCTGCATCGGCAGGCGAACTCTCAACCACTGCACCACCAGGGAAGCCCTAATCTTGTTTTTTATTAAAATATACAGCTGTCTCTTGAACAACATGGGTTTGAACTGTGCAGGTTCACTTACATGCAGATTTCTTTCACTAAATTTGTCCTATAGGACTACACAATCCATGGGTGGTTGAATCCTCGGATGTGAAATAGTGAATACTGAGGGCTAACTGTGAAGTTACATGCAAATTTTTGACTGCATGGAGGTCAGCACCCCTAGTCCCTGTGTTGTTCAAGGGCCAACTATATATGCATTTTAAAAGTTCGAGAAAGCTATAACCCAAAATATTAATGGCACTTATCTCTGGATGGGCACCATACAGGTATTTTATTTCTTTTGCCTCTATTTCCTAAATTTGCTTCAAGGAACTTAATTATTTTAAAAACTAAATTTATATTTTTTAAATAGCAGTTATTTATGAGCTCTTGGACAAATAACTTGACTTCTCTGTGTAACAGTTTCCTCATTTGTTTGTTTGGTTTTTTGTTTGTTTCTTTTTGGCTGTGCCAGGCAGCTTGTGAGATCTTAGTTCCCTGACCAGGGATTGAACCCCGGCCCTTGGCAGTGAAAGCTCCGTGTCCTAACCATGGGACTGCCAGGGAATTCCCTTCCTCATATTTTTTTTTTTATATTTTTGTTTTTAACATCTTTATTGGAGTATAATTGCTTTACAATGGTGTGTTAGTTTCTGCTTTATAACGAAGTGAATCAGCTATACATATACATATATCCCCATATCTCCTCCCTCTTGCGTCTCCCTCCCACCCTCCCTATCCCACCCCTCTAGGTGGACACAAAGCACAGAGCTGATCTCCCTGTGCTGTGCAGCTGCTTCCCACTAGCTATCTATTTTACATTTGGTAGAGTATATATAAGTCCATGCCACTCTCTCACTTCGTCCCAGCTTAACCTTCCCCCTCCCCGTGTCCTCAAGTCCATTCTCTACATCTGCATCTTTATTCCTGTCCTGCCCCTGGGTTCTTCAGAACCACCTTTTTTTTTTTTTTTTCAGATTCCCTATATATGTGTTAGCATACAGTATTTGTTTTCCTCTTTCTGACTTACTTCACTCTGTAGGACAGACTGTAGGTCCATCTGCCTCATTACAAATAACTCGATTTCGTTTCTTTTTATGGCTGAGTAACATTCCATTGTATTTATGTGCCACATCTTCTTTATCCATTCATTTGCTGCTGGACACTTAGGTTGCTTCCATGTCCTGGCTATTGTAAATAGTTCTGCAATGAACACTGTGGTACATGACTATTTTGAATTATGGTTTTCTCAGGGTATATGTCCAGTAGTGGGATTGCTGGGTCATATGGTAGTTCTATTTTTAGTTTTTTAAGGAACCTCCATACTGTTCTCCATAGTTGCTGTATCAATTTACATTGCCATTAACAGTGCAAGAGGATTCCCTTTTCTCCACACCCTCTCCAGCATTTACTGTTTGCAGATTTTTTGGTGATGGCCATTCTGACTGGTGTGAGGTGATACCTCATTGTAGTTTTGATATGCATTTCTCTAATGATTAGTGATGTTGAGCATCCTTTCATGTGTTTGTTTGTAATCTGTATATCTTCTTTGGAGAAATGTCTATTTAGGTCTTCTGCCCATTTCTGGATTGGGTTGTTTGTTTTTCTGATATGAGCTGCATGAGCTGCTTGTAAATTTTGGAGATCAATCTTTTGTCAGTTGCTTCATTTGCAAATATTTTCTCCCATACTGAGGGTTGTCTTTTTGTCTTGTTTATGGTTTCCTTTGCTGTGCAAAAGCTTTGAAGTTTCATTACGTCCTATTTGTTTATTTTTGATTGTATTTCCACTTCTTTAGGAGGTGGGTCAAAAAGGATCTTGCTGTGATTTATGTCATAGAGTGTTCTGCCTATGTTTTCCTCTAAGAATTTCATAGTGTCTGGCCTTACATTTAGGTCTTTAATCCATTTTGAGTTTATTTTTGTGTATGGTGTTAGGAAGTGTTCTAATTCCATTCTTTTACATGTAGCCATCCAGTTTTCTCAGCGCCACTTATTGAAGACGCTGTCTTTTCTCCATTGTATATCCTTGCCTCCTTTATCAAAAATAAGGTGACCATATGTGTGTGGGTTCATCTCTGGGCTTTCTGTTCTGTTCCATTGATCTATATTTCTGTTTTTATGCCAGTACCATACTGTCTTGATTACTGTAGCTTTGTAGTATGGTCTGAAGTCTGGGAGCCTGATTCCTCCAGCTCTGTTTTTCTTTCTCAAGATTGCTTTGGCTATTTGGGGTCTTTTGTGTTTGCATACAAATTGTGAAATTTTTTGTTCCAGTTCTGTGAAAAATGCCATTGGTAGTTTGATAGGGATTGCATTGAACCTGTAGATTGCTTTGGGTAGTATAGTCATTTTCACAATGTTGATTCTTCCAATCCAAGAACATGGTATATCTCGCCATCTGTTTGTATCATCTTTAATTTCTTTCCCTTCCTCATTTTTGAAATGGAGTTAAAAACAGTTTCAAGTCCTTCCTATTTGATAAGAGCTGTTCTTAGATGTATACTGGAGAAATCGGCCAAAACTATAAGAGAGAAAAAAGAATTAAGAGATGTAAAAATTGAAAGAGATAAAGCTAGCACTATTTGCAGTGACTATATTTATTGACTTAGAAAAATCAAGCTCAAGCTATAAAAATTAATAACCATCTAGAAAATGAGCACTAGCTGCCCTGGATTCCTTGCTTGGCGTCCTGCAATAAACACTGCACTTTCCTCATCACAACCCAGTTGGCTTTACTGTGCGCAGGTGAGCAGACCCAACTTTGGTTTGGTAACACTTTCACCATTTCTATTCAACATTAAAATCGTTATTTTATCCATTGAAATAAGAAAAGAAAAATTAATAAAGGCATACAGCTTGCAAAGGGAGTAAAACTGTTTTTTTTTCACAGATGATATGATTACATGTGGAAAAACGTAAGAAATTTACAACAGAAACTATTAAACTCAGGCACAAGGTCAATATTAAAAAAATTTAATTTTCGCTGTATAGTAGCACAATTTAAAAAATTAAGTAAAAAGTATTATTTATAATAGCTCCAAAACCCATAAAATTCTTAGAAATAAGTGTATCAAAAGATGTGTAAGACCTCTACACTAAAAGATACAAAATACTGATAAAAGAAATCAAAAAGACCTAAACAAAGGGAGAGTTATACCATGTTTATAGACTGGAGAGCTCAACATTGTTGAGATATTAATTTTCTCCAAATGTATGTATAGATTCAACACAATCTCAATCAAAGTTACAGCAGGATTTATTTAAAGTACAAATTAAGTCTAAAATTTATATGGAAATGTAAACAACCTCAAATATTCAAATCAATCTTGAAAAAGGTTGAAGGACTTATCCTACTTGATTTCAAGATTTAACTATAAAGACACAATAGTCAAGAATACATATACGGGGCTTCCCAGGTGGCGCAGTGGTTAAGAACCCGCCTGCCAATGCAGGGGACATGGGTTCGAGCCCTGGTCCGGGAAGATCCCACATGCCGCGGGGCAACTAAGCTCGTGTGCCACAACTACTAAGCCTGCACTCTAGAGCCTGTGAGCCACAACTACTGGAGCCCACGTGCCACAACTACTGAAGCCCACACGCCTAGAGCCCATGCTCCACAACAAGAGAAGCCACTGCAATGAGAAGCCCGTGCACCACAACGAAGAGTAGCCCCCCAGTCGCCGCAACTAGAGAAAGCCTGTGTGCAGCAACGAAGACCCAACACAGCCAAAAATAAATTTAAAAAAATATAATAGATATACAGATCAATGAAACAGAACAGTGTCCAGAAATAGATCCACACATGTATATGGCCAACTGATTTTCAACAAAAGTTCCAAGGTAATTCAATGGGGAAAGAAAACACTTTTCAACATATTGTGCTGGAACAACTAGATTTCTGTGAGGAGAAAAAAAATGAATCTCAATCCCTACCTCATACTATACCCCCAAATCAATTCCAGATGAATCAAAGAACTACTTGCAAAACCTAAAATTATAAAGGCTTTAGGAAAAAACAGGAGAATATTGTCAACCTTGGGGTAGACAAATATCTCTTGGAGAGATCTCAATAGGCAGGATTTATAAAGAGAATGAGAAGACAAGCCACAGACTAGGAGAAAATATTTGCAAAAGAGTTATCTGACAAAGAACTATTATCCACTCTGTTTCTCCAGCCCTAAGAAGAATGGCTAGGATATAATAAAAGGTTTCTTGTGGCTCAGAGTGTAATCTCACAATGATTGATGTGGAAACCGAGTCACAGAGAAATTGAGACTTAAAGATAACACAGCTCATGTGTAGTGGAGCCAGATTTTGAATGCTGCGTGAGACTTCAGAGCTGATAACCACGTGGCCAGTCCACCAGACCATGCTGGAGGTGGTTTTTTAATTACCACTCTACCTCTGCCCCACTTTGCTTGATACCTCAGAGAAAATAATACAGAGATGGCTTTTTCCAGCTGGACTTATCTGAAGCAGACAACCTACTCCTTCCAGGATAGGAAAGGGTACCCAGGACACAGACCTCTTCCCTGGAGAGAAGAAAGTACAGTCCTAGGTACTACTGGCCTGTCTCAGAGGCCAGTAGTTGCCAAAAACAAACCAACCAGCTGATTTCCCTGGGCATGGAAGGTTTCAACATCCTCTGTCCCACTTGCTCTGCTATATGTTAACTGCAGATCTGTGGCAAACTGCAGGGCACTCATTGGAGATGAAGTTGAGGCGGAGCATGGAGAGTGTGCTCTCTCTGAGTTTTCAAACAAGCAGATACAGGTAAACCACAGGGAAAGTGAAAAAGAAAGGGGCCCATTGGAGGTGGCTGATGAGCAGCTGCTCAGTGAGCTCACAGGGGACCCACGGTGGGGTGTGCCTCCCTCATGCCTCAGAGCCCCTCTCTGCCTCTGGCCTGTGCCTGTCCCCTACTTTTAGCCAGTTGAAAGGATCTCAAGCTGGGAGGAACAGAGATCTTTCTTATGTTCTAGTGGGGCGAGGGAATTGAGTTCACTGCAGAGAAGTCGGCAGTGGGAGGCTCATGACTATTTCAGTGACCAGAATATCTCCACCCCAGGTAGAGGAAGGTGCTGTGGGAACACAGGGTTTTAGCCGACTACTGAAGTGTTGGCTAAAGTGTTGTTTGTCTGTGGCTTTTCCCTTCTCTCCATCACAATCTGGGAACAGTACCTTGAAGCACTGTCCTTGATTAATAAAGTTTTCTGCCCTATGATGATCCCCTGGATGGAGGTGGTCAGAGGCAGGAGAGGGTGAGAAGACTGTTCTTGATTATGAAAACCTATTTCCATTTTGTGTATCCCTGTATAATTTTAGTCTCCTAAATTGATCTATTATTTTTCACACTGTACTTTTGTAGAAAATAATTTTCCAGAAGACATATAACACTATCCTTAAAGACCGATGTAATCCCTGTACATAAAACATGTCATATATACACTTATAAATGTATATATAATGCTTAAGAATAAATCATTCTGAGTTTTTGAAAAAAAAAAAAAGAACTGTGATCCAAAATGTACAAAGAACACTTGAAACTCAACAATAAGAAAATGAGCAACCTAGGACTTCCCTGGCGGTCCAGTGGTTAAGGCTCCACGCTTTCACTGCTGAGGGCCCGGGTTCAATCCCTGGGTAGGGAAGGAAGATCCTGCGTGGTGTGGCCAAAAAAAAAAAAAGGGCGGGGGGACTTCCCTGGTGGCGCAGTGGATAAGAATCCACCTGCCAATGCAGGGGTCACGGGTTCCATCCCTGGTGGTCTGGGAAGATCCCACATGCTGCAGAGCAACTAAGCCCATGTGGCACAGCTACTGAAGCCTGCACGCCTAGAGCCTGTGCTCCTCAACAAGAGAAGCCCCCGCAATGAGAAGCCCACGCACCGCAAAGAAGAGTACCCCCTGCTCGCTGCAACTAGAGGAAGCCTGCATGCAGAAATGAAGACCCAACACAAGCAAAACTAAATAAATAAAATTTAAAAAAATAAAAGGAAATGAACAACCTGATTAAAAAATGGGCCAAAGACATGAACATATACTTCAGCAAAGAAGTTATACAGATGGCAGATAAGCATATGAAAAAATGCTCACCATCATATGTCAGTAGGGAATTGGAAATTAACACAACAATAAGATACCATTACATACCTATTTCAGTGGCCAAAATCCAAAACACTGACAATACCAAATGCTGGCAAGGATGTGAAGCAGAAGGAACTCTGATTCATTGTTGGTGAGAAGGCAAAATGGTACAGACACTTTGGAAGACAGTTTGGCAGTTTCCTATAAAACTAAACATGCTCTTACCATATGATCCAACAGTTGTGCTCTCTGAGTCAAAAACCTATGTCCTCACAAAAATCTGCAGGGATATTTATAGTGGCTTTATTCATAATTGCCTAAACTTGGGAGCAACTAAGATGTCCTTCGGTAGATGAATGGATAAATAAACTGTGGTACCTCCAGACAATGCAATTAGTGCTGAAAAGAAACAAGCTATCAAGCCATAAAAAGACATGGAAGAAGCTTAAATGCACATTACTGAGTGAAAGAAGCAAATCCGAAAAGGCTACATACTGTATGATTCCAACTACATGACATTCTGGAGAAGGCAAAACTATGGAAATAGTAAAATTACAGGTCAGTGGTTGTCAGGGGTTAGGGGGAGGGAGGGATGAACGGGCAGAGCACAGAGGATTTTTAGGGCGGTGAAACTATTCTGTACAAAATTATGGTGATACATGTCTTTATGCATTTGTCTAAATCAATAGAATGTACAACATCCAGAGTAAACCCTAAGGGAAACTATAGACTTTGGGTGATAATCATTAACGTGTCCGTGTAGGTTCATTAGTTGTAACAAATGTACCATTCTGGTAGGAGATGTTGATAGTGGGGAGGCTGTGCCTGTGTGGGAGCAGTACTCTCTGTACTTTCCACTGATGCTTTCAGCTTACTTTGCCGTGAGCCTAAAACTGTTCTTAATAAATAGTCTATTAAAAATTGATAAATTAGACTTCATCAAAAATATAAACTTCTGCTCATCAAAAGACATCATTGATAAATGAAGAGATGAGGCAGATGGGAGAAAATACTTTCAATACATATACATCTGACAAAAGACTTGCAACCAAAATATAAAAAGAACTCCTACAACTCAGTGATAAAAAGGCAATCAATCCAAATTAAAACAAAAAGGGCAAAAGACTTGAATAGACACCCTACAAAGAGATATAGAAATGGCCAGGAAGCACATGAAAAGCTATTCAACATCATTAGACATAAAGGAAAAGCAAATTAAAGCCAACATAAGATACTACATATCAGAATGGCTAAAATTAAAAACATGGACAACATCAAGTGTTGGTGGAGCAACTGGAACTCTCTTACATTTCTAGTTGGAGTGTAAAATGGTAAAACCACTTTGGAAAACTCTCCGGCAGTTTCTTTTGAAGGTAAAATACACCTACACTCTGACCTAGCAATACCACTTCTAAGAATGAAATAAATACATATGTTAGAATATTATATTTATAGATAATGAATATATGTATATATAAATATATATACACACATATTTATATATATATATATAAATACATACATACAAAAGGCTTGTATGTGAATGTTAATAGCAGTTTTATACACAATAGCCAAAAGCTAGAAACAGCTCTGATGTCTATAATTCGCTGAATGGATATACAATTTCTTACAATGTTATACTATTCAGCAATAAAAAAGAACAAATTACTAATATATGCAATGACATAAATAAATTCGAAAAACACACTGAGTGAAAGAAGCCAGCCATAAAATGTGTGATTCCATTTATATGAAGTTCTGGAATAGGAGAAGCTAACCTACAGCAATGAACATGAGAACGGTATTTGCTTTTTGTGGGGACTGAGTGGCCAGTGGCCAGAGGGAAATTTCTGGGGTGATGGAAGTGTTTTATATCTTTATTGTGGTAGTGTTACATGAGTGAGGATGTCCAAACTCATCCAACTATACATTTAAAGTCTGCACATTTTTTGTGTGTACATTATAACTCAATAAAAATTATGTAAAGCTAAAAAGCACTCAACACACAGAAAAAGAATATAAATATATCAAAATTAAGGATTTTTAAATGGAGAATAACATAGATGTAGTAAAGAGATGACAGATTGAAGGACGATAAATTGCACTGTCAAAACCTAACAGGGGGCTTCCCTGGTGGTGCAGTGGTTGAGAGTCCGCCTGCCGATGCAGGGGACACGGGTTCGTGCCCTGGTCTGGGAAGATCCCACATGCCACGGAGCAGCTGGGCCCGTGAGCCATGGCCGCTGAGCCTGCGCCTCCGGAGTCTGTGCTCCGCAACGGGAGAGGCCACAGCAGTGAGAGGCCCACGTACAGCAAAAAAAAAAAAAAAAACCTAACAGGAACAAAAAGGAGCTCTTGACAATTGACAAGAAAACGACCCTTAATAGAAAACTGGCCAAGGGTATGGGTTAGCAGTTCATAGTTCTTAGTTAAATCAGGGGTGCATATATATTATCTAACCATTCCATTCCCAGCTATAGATTCTAATGAAATTTTCACACAGGTCCATAAAGGACACGTACTACTACATTGAAGGTGATATTGCTTGTGGGGCAGAGTTGAAGCCAATCTGGAGTCCATCAATTTGATGGTAAGGAGTTACATTAACTCTACCCTTTGTACCTAAAGTCTCACACATAAGCACACACACACATTTATTGAGGACATACTATATTCCAGTTATTACATGTTACAGAAACTAATTTAGGCTTCGTAATAAGGAAGAACTACTGTCACCACTCCCCATTTGATAGAGAAACCGAGGCACAGAGAGGTTAGGTAAGGTTCCGAAGGTCACACAGCTTATCATTATAGAACCAAGATTCCAACCAAGCAAGCCTGAAGCCCACACCACCAACTGCTTACTCTGCCTTTCTGTGCTTCCTCTGTGTGCATGTGGAGGAGGACACTCAGAACTTGAGGCCTAAGGCCCAGGGCTATCTGCCAAGCAACACGAAAGCCCCTAATAAAAGGTTAACCTGGAGCAAGCCGTATCTGTGCCTTCCGCCCCAATAAACATCCCACGAGCATTTCCTCAAATTCAGCCGTCGTCGCAGGGAGGAAGCCAGGTGGAGCCCACGTGGTTTTGACAGAACATCCATTCAAGTGGAGCTTTACTATAGTGGCACTGCTGGCACAGTAAAATTTAAGGATGGCAGTTCATGATGAATTTTTATTTTTAAGGGTTTCAAGTAAGCAGTAAACATTCACTCCAGACTGAAATTTCCCCCATTTGACACCTGGAAGGGGCAGGGTGGGAGAGCAGGGGTGTGGGTGGGGGGGAATTGAGCAGGGAAGAGGTGAGAAAAGGCCGGGCACCGCGTCGGGGGAGACTATTCCCACCAATATCTCCAGGCAGGGGTGTGAGGGGCTTCGTGCCCCATAATGAGGGAGGCCGAATGCTACATCAAAGGGAGCAGGGCTGCTCTCTTTGTGGCCCAATTCAGTTTTCCTTTCCTGCTTCCCAGCAAAGCAGGACCGTGATGGGCATTTAAGAACCACAATCCTTTGGGAACTCCGTGCAATCCGCTGCCAGAGGAAGGAAGGAAGTCGGCACGGTATGCACATAAAAATTATGGACATAATTTTTTTAATGCATATATGTATAGAGAAAAGGGGCCAGGGCTTCCCTGGTGGTGCAGTGGTTAAGAATTTGCCTGCCAATGCAGTGGACACAGGTTCGATCGCTGGTCCGGGAAGATCCCACATGCCGTGGAGCAACTAAGCCCGTGCGCCACAACTACTGAGCCTGCGCTCTAGAGCCCGCGAGCCACAACTACTGAGTCCATGTGCCACAACTACTGAAGCCCGCGCACCTAGAGCCCGTGCTCCACAACAAGAGAAGCCACCGCAATGAGAAGCGTGCGCACCGCAACAAACAGTAGCCCCGGCTCACTGCAACTAGAGAAACCCCCGTGCACAGCAATGAAGACCAAACGCAGCCAAAAATAAAAGAAAACAAAAACTAAATTTATAAAAAGAAAAAAAAGGGGCCAACATTTTATAGGATTTTTTTTTTTTTTGCATTTTGGGTTTTTTTAAGAGATTTGTTGTAAACACACATAGCTTTTGTGATCACCAAAAAGTCATTGCTAAACAAACAAAAAACAAACTACAGTGAACGTGCTACCAGCAGTTGTTGACCTTTTCTGTACTTTCACCCCGTGCCAGGCCCTGGGCAGCCCCTCTTTATCTGCTCTCCCATTTAATCTTCATCCTACCCTCTGCAGTGTTACTATTTTTAATCCCCATTTTATAAACAAGGAAACTGAAGTTTAGGGAGGCAAAGTACCTGGCTCAGGGATATACAGCTAAGAAGTGGAGTGGCTGAATCATGGGTATAGTTGACTGAAGTATAGTTGATTTACAACATCATGTAAACAGGGAAGTCTTGTTGAAGACTTTTTTTTTCCCGGCCGCGCCCCACGGCTTGCGGGATCTGAGTTCGCTGACCAGGGATTGAATCTGTGCCCTTGGCAGTGAAAGCAAGGAGTCCTAACCACCAGACCACCAGGGAACTCCCTGTTGAAGACTTTTTAAACAGCAGTTCAGCTCGACCCAGAGGTAGCATCTCATTCTCGTCTTTAGCAGCACCTAGGAGATCACCTCCAAGAGATGGAGGGCAAACCTGGGTCACTTGGTCTCCTCCTGAGGCCACTTCCCACAGAGGAACCCTGTCTACTAGTTGTATGTACCCTCCTTACCTCTCCCACAGCTCCATTTGCCCAGAGACAGTTTGGCCTCCTCATTGAGATAGAAGGATGTAGAATAAACGACACAGGAGAGAGTTGTTTAATGTGAACCCTCTGACACGGGGGCCAAAATTTCACACCAAAGTGTGTATGTCTGTGGGACAAGAGACTGGGACTGGGACTTTACCTTGGAAAAGGAAACAAAACACTGCAGAAATATGTTGAATTGAATTTTTGGTAATTGTGACTATGTGCTAATTCTTAGCAGCAGCAAAGAAATCAAGCGCTGCTTGTTTTAGCTCTGGTGGCACATGGTTTTCTAATCAAGTCATATGACAATGTCTTTCACTTTACTTTTGTCTCAGCGTGATTTATGAAGAAAATCATTAGTGTGAAAATATTCAAGGATTTTATCAATTTCCCAAAGGGTTTCTAGTCATCCTTTAACAGTCAAACTGTTCTCTTTTGAAACCCCTGGTGTCATTTCCTCTTTTACAATGTTAACGGGCCTAACTCTGCTGTGTCCCACTTTGTCAACGACACTGCAAGGATTTGAGCAGTTCAAGACCATTATTTTCACTGATTTTGTGAAATCCATATATCTCTATATATTTTAACAATATTTGCAATTTCACTCAATCTCCAAGTTGTACTATTATTTTGTGTCTTTATAAAGACCAGAGAGAAACAGTTGATGCAATGGGAGACAGAAATCTGTATTAAAGCGGCCTGTGGGGAAAGGTAACTCATTTTTGGAAGGATCAGTTCCATTAGTGAATTGTTTCATGTTTCAATGCACTATTGCTTCCTTCTGCAAACTTGTAACCCTAGGGACCTTGGATAATGAATATTCAAATAACAGGGGACTCCCTATGTATACACAGGGGACTCCTTATTAATTATATAGCATACTTTTAAGTATTAGGTATACACCCCTGTGTCTCAAAAATGCATCCACCCAGGCAGTTGTTGTGGGTAATAGTTTCTCTTTTGAGGTAACAGAGCACTAGTTCTGAGGGCTGAGGTCCGTGCTTGCTGCCAGTGAGATGAATCACTTTGATGCGTCCCAGGAGATGGAGCCTGAAGTCAGTCTAGATGTTTCTGTGATGGCGAAGAGGATGGCCAAGGAACTGGGGTACCACACAGCATGGCCACCTGTGGCACCCCTCTGTCTTCTTCCCTGTGTCTATTCTCCACATTGGCAGAGAACTTTCTGCCTCTGGTTGGAGTATGTGGATGAGGATGCACTGGAGGATAAATAGGGACAAATGACAACAGCTCTCATTTACTGAGCACCTCAAGTGTGTCAGGTACTCTGCCGATATCATTTCTAATCTTAGCAGCAGTCCTATGAGATAGGTATTATAGTTGTATCATTTGGAATTCTCTGCTTAAAAATGACAGAAAAACCAATCAGGACTAATTTAAGGAAATCAAAGAAACCTATCAGCTGTTGCTACACAATAAACTGCCCCCAAGTACAATGCTTAAAATAATGAGCATTTATTATTGCTCATAAGTCTACAGGTCAGCTGGGTGGGTCTTCTGGTCCCTCTGGGCTCAGCTTCGGTGGTCAGCTCTGCTGATCTTGGCTGGGCTCTCTCATGCATTTCCAGCCAGCAGGCTGTGGGCTGGCCCAGGATGCCCTTGGCTGGGACAATGGGCTCTCCTCCATGTGTCTCTAGTCCTCCAGCAGACTAGCCCAAGGTGGTTCATAGGTCCAAGAGAGTGATTGTAAGTGCACAAGACCCCTGGAGGCCTAGGCTTGGAACTGGTCCACTGTCACTTCTGCCATGTTCTGCTGGCCAAAGCAAATCACAAGACCAACCCAGATCCAAGAAGTGAGGAAAAAGACTCCACCTCTTGGTGGGAATTACTTCAAAGCCATGTTACAAGAACGTGGATACAGAGTGGGGCAAGGAAGCGTGGCCATTTTTGTAAATAATCTTCCACAAAGCTTGTGTTGGTTTGTGTATCTGGAAAGTCAAAAGAATTTGGCTTCAGGCACAGCTTAATGTAGGCACTCAAATAATATCGCCATCTCTGCGCTTGGCCCTGCTCTGGGGGGTTGTTCCATTCTCAGATATGCATTTCCTTCATGATAGCAAAACAACAAAAGTCACTTCATATGGTACATTCTCACAGCTTTACACACACTGAAAAGAGACAATGGCTGTCCCTCACAGCTGGACTCTCATTGGCTGGAATGGGTCGCGTGTACATCCCTGAACCCATCACTGGAGGGAGGGGTGAGGGAAGTGTGGGTAGCTGAGTCCCTGAGTGGAGGGTGCGGTTGCCTGCAAACCATATGGGCTGAGGGTGGAAGAGAAATGGTGCCCTACAGGTACCAGGTGGAAGGTGGAAGATGGAAGGCTGCTGGGCAGCAAAAAGCACAGCTGTGCACCGTATTCATTACTTCTGTTTTATGGAGGAGAAAAGGGACGCTCAGAGAGGTTAAGTGCCTTGAGGGAGGTGATCCAATGTCAGAACAGGACTGTAATCCATGCATCCAGAGCCTACATGCTTTCCCCAAGACCTAGCTGCCTTTCAATCTAGAGGGAGAAGATTCCTTAACCTGGGCTGCTGCTAACTCCACTCTCCAACTTTGGGTCATCTCTCTGCCCTGACCTCAGAAGGCAGCAGTCAGGATGAGGAGAGGGCTAGAGCCCATGTGATTTGGGGAACTGCTGAAGGCACTGAGTGGCTTGGAGAAGATATGGGGCTGAGCGCAGCCTCCAACATCACAGGGCCTTCCTAGGAGAAGCCCGGGCAGCTACAAAGGGCAGAGCTGAGGCCGGTGGGTGCAAACCACAAGGAGAGACATACAAGAAGAATGCAGGCACAGTGAGGACGCTCTCAGGGGGGGAGGGGGATAGAAGGGGGAGGGGGCCGGGACGAGGAAGAGGAAACAGGGAATAAGGACAGGGAGGGATGGGGAGAGAAGGAGCGAACAGGGGCCCACTGGGTACCCTGAGTTGCCCCATGATTCCAGGCATCTTGTGCATTGAATCCTTAAGGTCAACTCTGTGACATGGGATTCTCAGACGGTGACTGAGCTAAGTCAGGGGCAAAACCCAGACAGGAAGAGTCATCTGCTAATCCTCTGTCTCTGAGCCAGGAGACACTTCCTAAATTGCAGCCCAGATGGCTTCTAGGGAGCCTCAGTGACAAGAAAGCGTAGTGGTGAGACCATAGACTTTGTCTCTGTTAGAGTGGGTTTGAATCCTTCCCGGACATTCCCCAGCTGTGTAAGAGGGAACAAGCCGCTTCACTTCTCTGAGCCCATGGTTCCTCATCTGAAAATGAGAATAATCCCAACCTCCCAGGGCTGCTGTGGGAACCCAGTGAGCTAACGTGTGCCCACATGGAGTGGAGCCCAGGGCACCTGGAGCCAGTGCGCATCTGCAACTCCTCGGGGGTCCCCCCACTTCAGGCCCTGCACAGCGCCCCCTACTGATGCAGAAGTGGGATCCAGCTGCCACTTTCAGGAAACCGAGGGGCCCTGAGGGGGCCCCTCCCCAGCCCTCCTCTAGCCTTCTTCTCTGTCCTCCTCCTCGCCTCCTTGTGCCCACGGATACACAGATCTCTTTCACCTCCAACTTCAAGAACCCAGCAGCTGATTTAGGAGTGTGCTCAGGGCCCAGAATGTAAATCGTTTCTCACCAGGAATGTGTAAACAACCCATAAAGCAAAGGATTTGGGCCCGGGTCACGTGGCCCAGCTGCTCATAAAACCACAGCATTGATCTCTACTCTCCAGCAAGCCTCTAAGCCACGGGAATGATGGAGGGGCTGCGTCTTAGAAACCTGTAATCTCCCACCATACATCTGAGGTGGCGTGTTTGAAGTCCCAGGATGAGTTATTTACATCATTTTTGCAATGTGTACTGAAAGGGCATTAGCCCAACTCCTGGCAATGGGGCTTTATGGGAACCTGGCTGCTTAAAAATATAGCGGGGTGTAAAAGGATCCCTCTGGCAAGTCACTCCCAAGCCACAGTTTCTCTGGGCGGCCATGTAATCAAAGCCAGATCATCTGGCCTAGTCTTCCCCATGGCCGCTGTAGGACCACCTTCTCAATTTCTGCCACATCCTAGCAC
The DNA here is from genome assembly GCF_963924675.1 of Phocoena phocoena. NCBI lineage: Eukaryota > Metazoa > Chordata > Mammalia > Artiodactyla > Phocoenidae > Phocoena > Phocoena phocoena. The sequence continues at coordinate 131,099,403 of NC_089221.1, read as the reverse complement.
CACCTGATCTATTATTTACTTAATGGTGTTTACTTTCAATCATTACCTTTTTACTTAGCTACATTCCAAACAATACCCATGAAATCATGCATTTGGTATCTGAGTTTTATTTTTTCCTCTTATACATTACAATATATTCATAACCTAAAATGACACACGTTCACTTTGTATCACGTATAATCGTCCAGCTCACCACCAGTGTACCACAGGTGGGGAAACACTGACCTAGTCAAACACGTCCACTGTACAAATTGGGAAGCTGAGGCGCATAGATAAGGGTCACTATAGAAGGTCATAGATAATAGGTCACGGCTATTTAGGGGAAGAAATGAGAGCAAAAGAGGCTAATAATAACAGCTTCCTATTCACTGAGCATTTGCTATGCACTCAGCACTGCACTGAACCTTTTACACATAATTCCTGATTTACATAACAACGAGATTATGTCAGTCACTGTCCCAATTTTGCAGATGAGGGAGTTGAAGCCCAGAGAGGTCAAGTGTCTTGTCCAAGGCCACACAGCTAGTCAGTTGCTCAACCAGCCTTTTAACTCAGGTCTGCCTGACTTCAAAGGCTGGCTCTTAATCATCCAAGGGAAAGAGGGAGAGGCAAGAGGAAAGAAGAAATGGTATATTTATTAAGTGCTAGCAACTTTTACATCTATTGCTGTGTTCTCCTCTGGTCACCCATTCAGTGTCCTTGTTCCATAAAATCTTCACCATAGCCTAGAGTTGCCACAAAGAGGAGTGTCTCGCCCTCAAGGCCTTTGGGCAAAGGAACAGATGTTTAGAATCCAAGGCCCCAGGGATGGATGCCCTCCAACTCTCATCCTCTCCACAGAGGCCGCCACAGAGCTTTGGTTGTGGGTGCTTGCGCATGCTTGGGAAAGTTGGGCTTTGGCTCAGTCAGACCTAAGATCAAATCCTAGCACCTCTGCTCCCTAGTTAAGTAAACGGGGCAAGCCCCTCTATTTCTCTGAGTCTCAGGGCGCCGTGCATTCAATGGGAATAATGTTAACACCTACCTCATGGGATTTTACTGAAGGTGAAAGCACTGCTGTGTGTAAAGCGCTTAGCACAGTGCCTGGGACATGGCAAATATTCTTGAAAAAGGAAGCAGGGATCATATGGGGCGGGGGGACAATGAGGAATGACCTCCATCTCCTCCAGGACCCGAGAGCCGATGTGCAGCAGGAAATGCAGCTGCAGCCACTACGTAGACCATAGTCAGGGTGCTGGACCAAGAGATGCTAAGGCATGGAGAAAAAGAGCACAGGCTGGGGAGTACAAAAGATGGGCCCGGCACCCAGCTCCACCACCAAGGAGCCAGTGTTTTGTGCCAGTCACAGGTTCTTGCCAAGCCTGTTTTCTCAACTGCGAAATAACGGTCAACTGGGTCTCAAGTTTAAATGACCATCTTTATGTTCATGGAACTGACTGAGTCCTTGGCTTATCAGGGCCGAAGATGCTATCCAAGGCCATCAGGACCAACCACTAATTTTACAAATTCGGGGACTCTTCATGCACGAGCACACATACAAAGTGCTGTGTGTGTGTGAGGGATGGCACTCAGGGGTCTGGGGTTCTGATCTTACCTCCGCCATTACTCTACAAAGTGCTGGCTTTGTTAAATCTCAGTTTTCCCGGGTGTGAAATGGGCACATTCAAATCCTCTTTTCTTTTTTTAATTTTTTAAACTTTAAAAAAAATTTTTTTTTAACTTTATTTTTTTTTTTTTGGCTGTGCCACACAGCTTGTGGGATCTTAGTTCTCTGACCAGTTTTTGAACTCGGGCCCTCGGCAGTGAGAGCATGGAGTCCTAACCACTGGACCACCAGGGAATTCCCCAAAGCCTCTTCTTAAAGAACTGCCTTGAGGGTTATATGGATGAAGTTTACAGAGCACTTTGTAAAGTGCCTGACATATGGTAAAGGCTTAATACACAAGCTACTGTTCCTTGTTTCTGAGAAACACATTTTCGTGGCCCAATTAGGGAAATAAAGAACTGGGAAATGTTTGCTGGGTTCTTGAACAGAGGAAAGTAAAAACGTGGATTTCACCAAAAACATGGATGGTCAAATAAATATTAGCTGCGAGACTGGTTACACTTCCTTCATTCAACATACAGTTTTTTGAATACTAAGTGAAGGTGCAAGGTGCCTGGCACTAGGGCAAGAACCCTGAAGACACCGCCCCTGTCCCCAAGGAGCTCAACCCTCCCAACTAGACAGGAAGACATCGGGCAAGCAGCATACAGTTTGCACTGTTAATAACGCTCTGTCAATGGGGGTGCTGGGAAAACATGAATAATTCCAACCAGTGGGATCCAGTAAGCAGGAAGCAGCTTTTGAGTTGATCCTCTAAGAATGGGAAGAATTTCCCTTTTTTAAAAAAACGGAAGATAAAAAAATAAATTGCCATTGTCCATGGCTACATGTCCAAATTCCACCCATCCTTCAAAAGTCACCTCCTCCCAAAAGCCTTCCAGGAGCACTCTTTAATGAAAGCGTCCCCTCCCCCCCTCTTTTGAAATTCTATTTATCTGCCCAGCTCATTTGGCCCTTATCACCACTACTATTTGGTATTTATGTATTTCTGGGGCTCTTTAAGGAAAACTCCCTGAGGGCCTCTCTGGCACCCAGTGGGCACTCAATAACCGGACTGGACTGAATGGACACGTGTGTTCTAATGGCCAAATCAGGGCACTGAGACAAAAGCCAGACTGAAGGTCCCTGGGCTAGAGTTCCCTGCCTGTACACATCCCAGTCCCAGGCTCCTCCCAGAGTGGCTTGGGCTCTGCAACAACAAACAAGATACTTGAGCCTCGTCTCCCACCCTGCCCTGGACCTTCTCCATGCCCCACCTTGCCTTGATGATCAGAGCATCCCAGGCCCTCAGCCTCCCCTGGGCAAACCCCCAGAACACATGGTCTTTGGGGGTGACAGAGAGACCCTACCAAGCAGGCTCTTGTTTTTAGGTGGCGGCTTCCTGGCTGAGTTATTTAGGAGTGAAAGAAGGTGATGGGCACATTCTGCTGGGCATCTTATATGTTCCTTCATTTCATCCCCACAGTTCTGTGAAATATCATTCCTTAGTTTCCAGGTGAGGGAATGGAGGAATTCAAGATCACCCAGTTAGTAGCAACCTGGAAATCTTCTATCACCACCCCACAAACCAACCCATTCCCTGTCCAGGCCATCTGCTGGGCGTTTCTCAAGCCCGTCCTTTTGTCTCTATGCTCACTGTCAGCCCCTGGTCCAAGTCACCATCTCCCCTCCCTGCTAAAGGGCACAGACTCAGTGGTTAAGAATCTTCCTGCCAATGCAGGGGACACGGGTTCGAGCCCCGAACCGGGAAGGTCTCACATGCCACGGAACAACTAAGCCCGTGCGCCACAACTACTGAGCCGTGCGCCACAACTACTGAGCCTGAGCTCTAGAGCCCGCGAGCCACAACTACTGAAGCCCATGCGCCTAGAGCCCATGCTCTGCAACAAGAGAAGCCACCGCAATGAGAAGCCCACACACCACAACGAAGAGTAGCCCCTGCTCGCCGCAACTAGAGAAAGCCTGTGCACAGCAACAAAGACCCAACGCAGCCAAAAATAATAAATAAAGGGCACAACCTCCCAACCGGTCACCCTGCCACCAGGCGGTCCTAATACTATAGCCAGTGACTTTTTGTTTTAAAAATCTTTTAAATATGATTTCTTTATGTGTATGCCCACAATACATACACACATACATATAAATACGTACACATATAATTTTCTGTGAATACCTTAAAACGATCAGAAATATACTTCATTTAATCAGCACAGTTGTCCTTCTTTCCTTTATCGTTTGGCTCCTCTTTTTCCATCTCTTCCCCTCACCACAGCACCCGACACTCCATGTCAACAACCTAGTGTGTGTCCTGTGTTTTAATCTGCTCATTCAATCCTAAATAGAACTCATTCAATTCTAAGCATGTATCTGTATCCACATTTACATATACAGAGTTTATTTGTCACTATTTCTTCTTTTTAAAAATGGGACGATATTATAGTTTTCGGCTCTTTGCCTTCTACACCCACCATTACTTCATAGACATCTATCTTTTCAAGTCAGCTATCATAACTCTAATTTATTCTTTTTAATGGCTGCCTAATATTCTGTTCTGTGGATGGACGAGTTTATTCAGTTGTTGCCTTGTTGATGGTCATTCCCTGCGTCCAGCTTTTCTCCACTGGGAACAATGTTGCAGTAAGTGTCAGGTAGGGTTCTAAGAAGCCATGGCAGCTTAGCCTGTTTGAGCTGGAGGCTCAGTTTCTAAGATCAAATCCCTAAACCGGGGCTTCCCTGGTGGCGCAGTGGTTGAAAGTCCGCCTGCCGATGCAGGGGACACGGGTTCGTGCCCTGGTCCGGGAAGATCCCACATGCCGCGGAGCGGCTGGGCCCGTGAGCCATGGAGCTGGGCCTGCGCATCTGGAACCTGTGCTCCACGACGGGAGAGGCCACAGCAGTGAGAGGCCCATGTACCGCAAAAAAAAAAAAAAAAAAAAAAAAAGCCCTAAACCGCACCACAGAATAGCCTGGTGAATTCACCAGCTGCGGTCTCACCAAGTCGTGCCCTCACCCCACTGCATGCCATCCTGCACCTAGAGCTCCACCTTACAGCCCCTGAGAGACTGTCCTTGGTATTGCAGCCACCAGAGTTGGACTCCCTGTTTGCCCCTGCACCCACAGAAAATGAAGGAAGCCTTGGGAATTTCCTGGTGGTCCAGTGGTTAGGACTTGGCACCAGGGGCCACTGCCAGGGGCCCAGGTTCGATCTCTGATTGGGGAACTACGATCCCACAAGCCACGCAGCACAGCCAAAAATTTAAAAAATTTTAAAAAGAAGTCTCACTGGGTGCATCTGATTGGTGGAAACCCGCTGGAATGGCCATACCCAAGCAACAACTTTGAGATTCTTAAATTGGGGAGGTGGAACTCCAACTCCAACACAGGGATTTCCCCAAACGTCAGAGAAAGGCTATTCAAAAGATGATGGGCAACTGTAAGTATGACAGCATCTACTGTAATATTCTTACACATAAGTCCTTCCTTATCAGGGTCTTTATTCCTATGGGGTAGATTCCCAAGAGTTGAATTGCTGCTTTCCAAACATCCATCACACTTCACATTTCCACCAGCAACATGTGGGAGTACCACTTTCCTTACGTCCACACCAGCAGTAGGTGTTACAGCTCTGACAGATGCAAAACTCTATCATATTGCTAGACTTATTTAGGTTTTCCTGACTACTTGCATATGTACATTTTTCATAACCTTTTTTGGCCATTTAATTTGCTCAGTCATTTTTTATCTAATCATCCCCTTTGCCCATTTTTCCATTGGGATGTTCTCTACTTTCAATCTATATGCTGGATATCTTCCATCTGCCCCTCCAGATCCAGGCTCTCTGACTTTATCCATCTGCTCGGTGCCTCGTACACCACAGGGACTATAAAGAGCTCCCAGTCCTCAGCTTCCAGTTGGGTTTGGCCAGTGGGAGGCACAGCTGGAAGTCACTGGGCAGGAGGAAAGAGAGGTTGGGGTATTTATTCCCAAGCTCTGCCCCCTCCTCCCACTGGGCACAGGTCCTAGGCAGAAATGATTCCCTTCTGATACCAGCTCTTGTTCACCTCCCTGGCTGTGTTTCCTCAACCCTGCCCACACCTTTCAAAACAGTCCCTTTGTATTGTCCCTTCATGACATCTCCTTAAATGACTCAATTCTGGTGTGCCACCCACCTCCTACCAGGACCCTGATACAAGATAGGAATCCATTCTCTGCTGTCAGTGTTACACTTCTTTTTTTCAAGTTCTATTTTTTTGCCTAATGACTTTTTTAGCATCTTTTGCCATACTAAAGATTGTGTGTGTGTATATATATATATATATATATATATATTTATACATATGATTTAATATATATTATATATAATATTACATCATATATATAAAATAATATTCTATTGTATGGCTATATCATATTTTATTTATCCATTTATCATTGAGGAACAGTTGGGTTGTATAGATTTTTTTTTTTTTTTGCAGTACAGGGGCCTCTCACTGTTGTGGCCTCTCCCGTTGCAGAGCACAGGCTCTGGACGCGCAGGCTCAGCAGCCATGGCTCATGGGCCCAGCCGGTCCGTGACATGTGGGATCTTCCCGGACCGGGGCATGAACCCGTGTCCCCTGCATCAGCAGGCGGACTCTCAACCACTGCGCCACCAGAGAAGCCAGGTTGTATAGATTTTATATATATTATATAATCATGTATCATATATAATATCATATGTACCAAATATATATATGACATATATGACCATATATAAAGTCAAATTTAATTTTTAAATAAGATCTCTTTTCTTTTATAGCTTCTTGATTTTCAGCCTTGAAAGGTGAGGTCTTCCCTGCCTCTAGATCATGAGTTGGCAAAATTTTTTCTGTAAAAGGCCAAGTAGTATCTATTTCAGATTTTGTGGGTTGTACAGACTCTGTTGCAACTACCTGACACTGCTATTGTAGCAAGAATGCAACCATAGACAATATATCAACAAACATGTTCCAATAAAACATTATTTACAAAAACAGGCAGCAGCAATTCTGCTCCTAGGTATCTGCCCAAGAGAAATGAGAGCATAGGTCCACCAAAAACCTGTACATGAATGTTCATAGCAGCACTAATCATAACAGTCAAAAGGTGGAAACAACCCAACTGTTCATCAACTGATAAATGGATACATAGCCATACAATGGAATAGTATTCCTTTATAGAAGTCCTGATCCATGCTGCAACATGGGTGAACCTTGGAAACATTAGGCTCAAGGAAAGAAGTTAGACACAAAAGGTCACATACTGCATGATTCCATTTCTGTGAAATATCCAGAACAGGCCAATCTATAGACAGAAAGTAGATTGGTGGTTGCTGAGGGCTGGGGGAGGATAGGAGATAGGGGGTTGATAGTTAATGGTTGTGGAGTTTCTTTTTCAGGTTATGAAAATGTTCTAAAATTGACTTTGGTAATGGTTGTACATATCTATGAATATACTAAAAATCAATGAGCTGTACACTTTAATTTTATGGTGTGTGAATTGTATCTCAATAAAGCCGTTATGAAAACAAAAACAAAAGTGAAAGGCAGCCATGGATTTGGTCCCTGGGCAGCAGCTAGCTGACCCCTGCTCTACTTTACACATGCAGTCTCCTAGAATCTCTAACAATATATTGTATTATTTTAATTCTTTCATTAAATTTTTTTTCTTTTTTTTTTTTTTTTTGCGGTACGCGGGCCTCTCACTGCTGTGGCCTCTCCCGTTGCGGAGCACAGGCTCCGGACGCGCAGGCTCAGCGGCCATGGCTCACGGGCCTAGCTGCTCCGCGGCATGTGGGATCTTCCCAGACCGGGGCACGAACCCGCGTCCCCTGCATCAGCAGGCGGACTCTCAACCACTGCGCCACCAGGGAGGCCCTCATTAAATTTTTTGATCCACCTGAAATTCAGTATTTGATGGTGTACAATGAGTATTCATTTTAATTTATTCCAGTGGGCTACATTATTGGGCCTGCACCATTCGTGAAATAAACTATCCCTTCTTCTGCTGAAATGAGGTACCTCTTTTGTCCAATATTAACACCTACATCTTGGGATCTAATTCTGGATTATTTATCATGTTCCATGCATCTATTTGTCTATGCCTTTCCCAATATCAGACAGATCTGATTTTAGTGACTTTATTGCATGTTCTGGTTTCTGTAAAGGAAGTCTCCCCTCATGTTCTTTTCTTTCACACTTGACTTGCAGCCAGTGAGCTTATCACAATGGATATCACTCCCTGCTTAAAAGCCTTTAATGGATTTCCACTGCTCTTACAATTATAGCCCAAATCCTAACTCGCCCTTGAGTGCTGCGTGCTTGGCACTGCCTAGCTCTCCAGCTTCACTTGGCCGAGGACGCTTCACCTGGGACTCTGTACCATAACCATGCTAAAGTAATTCAAGTGCTCCTGTTTCCTCCTACCCCAGGGTCTTTGCACTGGCTCTTTCCTCTGCCTGGAATACTTTTCCATCTCTTTTGTCAACTCTTCTTCTTCTTTAACCTCAGTTTGATCATCATTCCTGGTCAGCCTATGCTGACCTCCCTAACCAGAACAAATGTCCCTCCCCATATTGTGAACCTATGCCATGCTGAACTTGTAACATTACATTTATTTATTGGACTAACTTCTGCTTCTTCCAGCCCCCCTGTGCCTTCCCAGTATTTCACACTGAGCCCTACACATAGTACTCCAAAAAAAAAAAAAAATGAAGGCGTGAAATAAACAGGTAGAGACTGAACTCAGGCACCTCCCACCTGGCTCTGAAACCCACCCTCTCCCCTTCCTCGGTGCTGTGTGCTGCCCTGAAGCAAGCCCGGGAGGGGATGTCAGGAGACCTGGGCTCTGGACTTAGCTCTGCCTCTCGTGGAGACAACACCCTAAATCTGTTTGCAAGGTGCTCTCCCCTTCCTTGCCTCTGGCTTGCAATCCTCACAGCCACCCTGGGAGGCGAGCGGTGTGGGGAGAGATTTCTCCTTGATTTTATTTTATTTTATTTTTTAATTTCTTTTGGCCGCACCATGATGTCTGTGGGATCTCAGTTCCCCGAACAGGGATCGAATCCCGGCCCTCGGCAGTGAAAGCGCAGAGTCCTAACCACTGGACCACCACAGAATTCCCATCCTTGATTTTGCAGTAGAGAAACCTGAAGTTGGGGATGAGGTGGCTAGCCCACGGTCACACAGTCAGTCAGAGGCAGAGCCAAGAGCCCTGCTCTCTGGGTCCCCAAGCAAGTGCTCATCTTAGGAAAGACCCTTTCCTGAGTTGGGCCTCAGTTGGCCCGTTTGTAAAATGGAGACAAAGGATTTGGACTGAATGGTGTCAACGGTGTCACAAACCTCAAGCACCCAAGGTGTTGCCACACCTGAGTTCCACCTGTATGATTATTGACTTAAAATCTGTATTTAAAGGTCTTTTAAAAAAACTTTAAATTACCTTCATTTTTAAAAAATTAATTAATTAATTTATTTATTTTTGGCTGCTTTGGGTCTTCATTTCTGTGCGAGGGCTTTCTCTAGTTGCGGCGAGTGGGGGCCACTCTTCATCGCAGTGCGCGGGGCCTCTTACTATCGCGGCCTCTCGCTGCGGAGCACAGGTTCCAGACGCACAGGCTCAGTAGTTGTGGCTCACGGGCCCCGTTGCTCTGCGGCATGTGGGATCTTCCCAGACCAGGGCTTGAACCCATGTCCCCTGCATTGGCAGGCAGATTCTCAACCACTGCGCCACCAGGGAAGCCCTACCTTCATTTTTAAATTTATTTTTTGGAAAAGAAACTTCTAAAAATAAGGAAAAGTTCTTTTATTATATCTGTTATTCCATTGTAACCGCCGGTCACATTTTATCTAAGACACATTTCAGTGAACATGTACATATGCAAGTCAGCCTGGCTCATCTGGGAGCTATCGACAGTCCTCTCGTCCTTCTGGCAGTGGAGGGTCTGTGCTGTGGGAGAAACTTGCTAAGTGTCTCTGGCAAGAGCATCAGGCCGGGTCCTGCCACATCAAGGTGGGGCGGGGGGCCAGCCAGGGGCCGTCTGAGGGAGGCATGGGGAGCACGGCTGTGAGCTGTCTGGCTGATGCCCATGTCGGAGCATACGTGCCTGCCATGCGTGTCTGCCCACGTCAGCATTCATGTGTTTCTGTACACACACCGGCCCACACGCCCTCCTCCCTGGGCTCCCACCACAGCCCGTCCTTCCAAGGCCCGAGCTGGGGTCAGCTCATGTGACTGCCAGGGAGGGGTCTGCTTTCTCTCAGGGCCAGAGCTGTGGAGTGAGTGAGACAAGGGGGGCCACCAAGGTGGGCACCTCGGCCCCGCCAGATCGCCCGGAGGCCAGTAAGCAAAGCGGGCCCCTCAGGAGTTCTCGCAGGGACCAAGCCACCCTGGACCTGGAATTCTGGAAGGTTCCTGGTCTCACCCTCTCATCCTACCAGTGTGGAGATAGGCCCTGACGGGAGAAGACTTGCCAAAAACACTGAGCATGCGAGTGGCAGGCCCGGGCCTCAGGGTTCTCTCTGACTCTCTGCGGTTTCTCCACACACTCCCAGGGTTTCAGCCAAGCCCTGTCTGCTGCAAAGGTGACTCGAGGAGAAAACCAGTATTACAAAATAATTCAAAGAAAAGCTCATGTGTATTGAGCACTCTACTCACTGGAGGGTAGGCACTGCTTTAAACACTTTACGTACATGAACACATTCAGTCCTCCAACAACTCTAAGAGGTAGTATGACACTATTATTATCCCATTTTCCAGATGAGGAAAGCAAGGCACAGAGAGGTTCATTAACTTGACCAGGGTTGCACAGCTGATGAGTTGGCTTCATGGCCAACATTCTTTGCTTCTACGTTAAGCAGAGAAGGGGTAGAGGCCTGTGGATAGAAAGACACCTTTCTTCATCTGACACTGAGTTGAGAATCACTGGAGCCCTTCTGCCGTTCCATGGTATGTTCTTGAAGCCTAAGCTTTGCCTGTGCTGCCTGGCCTCACTTCTCAGAGGAGGAGAGCAAGTTAAGGAGGCAGAGTTATATATGTGCTCAAAATCACACAGCTGTCCCCGGGTCCTCTCGCCACTTGCCATCATTGTGCTGAACACTTTCCCTACTTTGCTTAATTTAATCTCCACAACAACTATATAAATATGAACTACGTTCTCCCCATTTTATGAATGGGGAAGTGGAGGCTCTAAGTGGTTAAGTAACTTGCCCAAGGGCACACAGCTAGTAAGAGGCTGAGGCAGTACTTGAACCCAGGTCCCTCTAATCTGAAGCCTGTGATCTTAACCATCAGTGTCTCCTGCCTCTCGTAACCATGTGCAAGGAGGGAAAGGCACAGACAATGCCCCATCTTACAGAGGAGGAAACAGGCAGCTGGCCTGGGAGCACACAGCCAGTGAGCACGGGAGCTGGGACTCAGAACTCCAGGTCCCTCCGACTCCTTGGCTAGTCCCCTTTCCTTTGTTCCTTCAGGAATACTCCAGAAACGGCCCCAGCTCTATGTATGTCTGTGGTCAGCAATGCACTGTTGCTAGTGATGCTATCCAAAGTAATTTCTCACTTATTATCCCACAAGTCCATGAAGGTCAGAATATGCTCCATTTCACAGATGGGCAATTAGAGGCCCAGAGAGGGAAAGAGCCTTGCCCAAGGCCTTGAACTAGGGTCCTTGACTCTAAGTCCAGTGAGGGAGGCCCTGGCCAAGGGGTCCGCCGGGCAGGCTCCAGCTAGCTGGTCTCTGCTCTGGCCAGAGGCAGGAAAATGAGGTTATGGTCTTATCAGGCTAATTGCCACCCTGAAGTCAAATCCTGCCACTCAGCTGGAACCTGCAGGAATGATCTCGGAGACAGGAGCTGTTATTGTCCAGATGAGGGGACGGGGGCAGGGAATGGGGCAAGCTGACCCTCTACATTCCCCATGAAGCAGTTTGCTTTCTCAAAGGCCTCTGGAGAAAGACATTTCTCAGGCTTTCTCTTGGGCGGGAATGAAGCTTTCTACTGCTTTTGTGCACAGTTAGCCAAGACGCCAGCCATAGTAACAGAAACAGCATTAAGACCACGCGCTTCCTATAAATAGACAAAACAGGGCTGCAGTACACGCAAGTGGCGGCCGTTTCTCTCTGATGCACAGGAGTTGGTCACTGATAAGAGTTGAGTAACAGAGCTTGGAAAATGTTAGCACAGGGTGACCCTGCCCAGCTGGGGAAAGCCCTAAGGGCTGGTGTTGGTGGGCCATGGGTCGGGGCAACGTAACCCTGGATGTTGAAAGGAGGGACTGAGAATCAGAAGGCAACAATGACACTCATGGAATAGCCAGCATGGATTTAGTGTGGCCAATGTTCCTGGCACTGTGGGCTTTATAAATGCAAAATGTTTGCACCTTGGGTGCCCCTCTTGCCTCACCCTAGAGGTGGCCCTGTTGGCAACTTACTTTCCCTGTCTGAACTCCAGTTCTGTCCTTATTATGGGGATGAGAACAGCAGCTCCTACCTCGGAGGGCTGTGAGGAGTGAGAAGAGGCAGAGAAAGGGCTTAGCACGGAACTGCCATGGTCAGCATTCACTATTTTTACACAGGGGAAGGTGCAGTGCTGTGTGCTCAGCGATGAATAAGGCTGCGATGGGCTGAATGTTTGTGTCACCCTGCCCCCACCCCAAATTCATATATTGAAATCCTAATCCCCAATGTGGTGGTATTAGAAGGTGGGGCCTTTGGGAGGTGATTAGGTCATAAGGGTGGAGCCCTCATGAGAGGGATCAGTGCCCTTATAAAGAGACCCCAAAGAGCTGCGTCATGTGAGGATACAGTGAAAAGTCAACACTCTGCAACCTGCAACCAGGAAGAAGTTTCTCACCAGAACCCGACCCTGCTGGCACCCTGATCTCAGACTTCTGGCCTCCAGAACTGTGAGAAATAAATTACTGTTGCTTATAAGTCACCCAATACTTTAGTACTTGGTTTTAGCAGCCTGAACGAACTAATAGAGAAACACACCCAATCCCTGACCTCATGCTGCTTACAGTAGACCAGGAAGACATCAGGGATAGACTGTGATAAGAGATGATGGGGGAGGAGGAGGGAGCCAAGGAAGACATAACAGTGAGATGAGAAAAAGAAAAATCCCCTTCCCCAAAGATGGTCCCTTAGAACCATGAAAAGTGTGTTCTCACTCTGAAAATTACCAAAACCAGGATGACACCCTGCATCTCACGCTACTTATTTTATTTACCCCTCAAAACAATTTTGAGCTATCCTCATGGGATGAATAAAGAAACAGACTCAGAGAGGTGAAGTGATTTGCCTCAGGTCACACAGCTTGGGGCTCAAACCCAGGCCTGCCTGATTCCTCTACAGCTTGACTCTGCCACTAGCTGGATGTGTGATCTCAGGCAAGTTACACCTCTTTTCTCAAGCCTCAGCCCGGTCCCGCTGCCCCACCCTTGTGCACGCGTGCACACACACACACACACACACACACACACACACACACACATACACCATCAAGGTAGAAGGTGAGGGTCACATGAGGCCATGGGTATGGGAGTGCTTTGGACATTGCAAGCTACAGTCCATGACTGAGCATTATTAGCGTAGGTGATGCAGAAAGCACCAAAGGGCCCCTTATCTGTGATGAGCACCCTGGGGGCCCCATTTCCTCCCACAGGATCTTCCTGTGAGTCAGGCTGCCGAGTATCCCCAGCCCTCTCTTACATCCATCCTGCTCTTAGGAGTAAAAGCATATGGAAGCATTTTAATCAGCAGTTGTGACTACCACCTCCCTGTGGGAAAAGTGTTCTTGGCTCCTGTTTAACAGATGAAGAAACTGAGGCACACGCAGTAAGGTTAAGTCACTGCCCCAGGGGATACAGTTTGTGGGCGAGGGGGAACCTCGGAGCAGACACCAGTCCCTAGACACCCCGTACTGCGATTTCCAAGTGGGTGAGATGTTCCTGGTGAGCAAGCCAGAGGGCAGCACTTGAAGGACGGGGACCAAGGTACTGCTCTGCTCTGGGGGTGAGGGGGGGAAGATAGGCCAGCTCCTTCCTTCCATCACCGCCCCCCTTTCTGGGGCTGGAGATTTCTTGGCCAAGCCAGCCCTTTCCCCACTATGTAAATACCCCAGGCCCTTTCAAGCTTCATTCTCACCTGCTTGTGAACACTTTAACCCCACACCTTGGTTGCTTTCTTATGGGAAAGAGGAGTCCGGGGCAGAGGGCCAGTCAGATTTAGGGATGGGTTCATGATGGAGGTGGCTGGGCATGGGCGGTTAGGTGATGAAAGAGACCCCCAATCTAGCCAGGCTGACACCCTCTTTTTTTAAAACTGCTGGAACCCAGAAAGGGGTCTCACAGTAAGTCAGGGGCAAAACCTGGGCCTGAACCTGGGTGTCCTGAGCTCTAAGTCCAACAACCTTGCCCTCCCTTGCTTTGAGCTGTGACCTTCCGATGGCAAGAGCTTTAGCTATCAGTAGGAAAGAGGCACAGAAAAATACTTGTTGTACATGAATGAATGAATGGATACCGGTCCCTCCTCTAAGGGGAGTATGGGGGTGCAATGCTGACTCCTCTGTGGGACCCCACTTGGATAGGCAGGGCTTATCTCTCTAAAACCATCCCTCCTTCCCTTGGATTTTCACCAGGGTTCCTTCTTTCCCCAGAGAGTTGTGCGCCACCTAGAGGAAGATGGGTGCCCAGCAGCCTCATCTCTTAGGGAGAGTGACGAGCACTTCTAAATTGGCCCCTACCTCCTTCCCAGTCTCTTACCTGATGCCAGGAGGCATCATTCTGGCCAGGCTCGGCTTCAGTAAACCTCTAATGAATGAGGACATTCTTGTAGCAGAAAAGACTTAAAGTAGAATAAGCCACATACGTTCCCACCTTGGTGTTTTCTACTCAGAGACTACTGTTAAGACCTTTCTCTTCCCCCTTTTGCACCTCCTCGGTTTCCTTACCTTTAAAAAAAAAAATGCAGGGCTTCCCTGGTGGCGCAGTGGTTGAGAATCTGCCTGCCAATGCAGGGGACATGGGTTCAAGCCCTGGTCTGGGAAGATCCCACATGCCGCGGAGCAACTAGGCCCGTGAGCCACAACTACTGAGCCTGCGCGTCTGGAGCCTGTGCTCCACAACAAGAGAGGCCGCGATAGTGAGAGGCCTGCGCACCGCGATGAAGAGTGGCCCCCATTTGCCGCAACTAGAGAAAGCCCTCGCACAGAAAGGAAGCCCCAACACAGCCATAAATAAATAAATTAATTTTTTAAAAATGCAGACAGAAGAAACAGCATCACATCTGTGGTGTTCCTTCTGCATAACTTGAATCTAATCATCAGATGAAACACAATTAAGGGACATTCTACAAAATAATTGGCCAGTAATCTTTGAAATTGTCAAGGTTGTGAAAGTCTGAGGGATTGCTCCAGGCTGAAGGAGACCTAGTAGATGCAACGACAAGGCCACACCTGATTCTAGCGTGGTGCACAATCGCGGACAGGGTCTGAGGATTCTATGGCAGGAGCGTGTCAATGCAGTGATGGCTATATTATGGTTTGCAGGAGATGGTCCATGTTTGTTGGAAATAAACATGAAAGTGTTCAGGGGAGGTGGGGCATTATACCACCAACTTATTCTCAAGTGGTTCAGGGAAAAAAACATCTATGTACTTTACTCCCCCCCTTCCTATACACTTGAAATTGTTTCAATTTAAAATACATATAGCATTAAAAATAAATCAAATTAATGTATTATAGAAAAAAATGCAGACAGTAATACCTCTTTCTTCAGATTGGAATGGTGGTGAAGTAGAAATCTGTAATCATGATATCATTTATTGAGCTCTGACTAAGGGCTTTCCATACACCCCCCCATTTACTTCTCACCTCTCTGTCTGTGAAGTAGGTATCATCACCCCCATTTTCAGGTGGACACAGAGTACCCCACCCCTGTGGACACAGAGACTGAAATCATCAACAATCAAATACACATATAATCCCAAACTGACAGGGGCCATCACAGAAAGAAAGGTGCTATGACAGCAGGGTGATGGGGGGCCTCTGGGGAGGAGACCACTGCAGGCACCAAGGAGGCAGGGGGGGACGCACCAGGACAGGCATGCGGCCGGCTTGCTGGAGGAGCTGGGAAAGCAGTAGCTTGAGGGTGGACGTGCCGGAGAACGGTGGGCAGGGGCAAGATCCCACGGGACCAAGGCCATTTTTAAGGAAACCGATCTTGACTCAACTGCCAAGGAAGCCACTGGTGGGCTGTGAGGAGAGATTTACATGTTTAAAAGACCACTCTGGTGCAGCTGTGGAAGATCAGAGGGGACAGGAGTGGAAGCAGATGGGCCCTTATCTCTCCCTCCCTGTTTTCTGGTCGAGTTCAGGTCTTATCTTGCTTTCTAGAGAGCTGCTTGAGGACAGGGAAGGCATCTGTCTCGGAGGTTGCCGAGCCCAGGCTGTCTCTCAGGCCTGGCCGGAAGGCTCCGTCTCCGGGCCTCAGCTCTGTCCCTGGGGACGATCTGGGACACGTTCTGCTCTTGGCTCCCTGGGGCTCTGCGGCCCCAGCACGGGTGGAATGTTTGACAGAGGAGTCCACGTGTTCTCCAAACAGACCTTGATTCATGTTTCCAGGAGAAACTTACAAACAGACTTCTGCCGGCTGCATCCATCAGAGGACAGATGGGCTCTGTAAACAAAGGCCCACAGGCTGTCTCCAGCTTACAGGCAGACACCCTTCCCTGTGGGTCCCTGGCAGAGCCCTGCCCCACCCTGGCCGCTGGGGCCACACTCCATGCCAAGGCCCTCTCTAGAGCCACAAAGACATACTGCCCCTCACTGCCCCATTTTGCAGGTGAGAAAACAGAGGCTCAGAGATGTTAAGTCAGTAGCCCAAGGTCATGCAGTCAGCCCAGCTACTACAAGTACTCTACTGTGTTCTCCTACTACACTATACTAGTAATAAAAATAACAGCAACTAAAAAAAAAGAGAGAAAAAGACACCCCCCAACCCCCAAATTACAGCAATTCACATTTACTTATGAGTAGTCAGGTGCCAAGCACTGTTCCAAGTGCTTTATCAGATTAACTCATTTCATCCTCACAACAACCCTATGAGGTAAGGAGTCTTGTTTTCCCATTTTTCATATGGAGAAACCAAGGCAAAGAGAGGGTGGCCAGCTGACTGTCCAAAGTCATGCTGAGAGTCAGTAGGGGAGGTAGGACTTGAACCCAGACACGGTGAGTCCAGAGCCCACAACCTTCACCCCACCCACTGCTCCCCTGGCCTCCTGGGAGCTAAGGGCAGGCCCATTCCTCTCCCGCACTTCTGTCTCTGTTTAAGAAGTGAAGGCCCAAAGAGGGAAGTTTCTGTGTCCCAGCCACCTGGCTTCCATGGCAATGGGGCCTGGGGTCTGTGGGCTCTCCTTCTCAGAGGCCAGGATAGGAGCCGGGGGCCTGGTTCTACTCCCAGCAGTGCCACTGCCTTGCTGTGTGACCTGCACCAAGTCACATCCCCTCTCTAAGCCTCGGTTTCCCTATCTGCTCAATGGGAAAGACAATTCCAGCCGTTACCCACATTATAAAACAATGAGTGAAGGGTGGTGGGACGGATGAGTTTCCTGGCCTGGATTCCTAGCCCATGAACAGAATATCCAAGCAGCTGTTCATTCTGGGGTTGAAAGCCCCAGGGGTGGGACTGGGTTGTGCCGCCTCCATTGTGAGACCCCCCACCTAGGGCTCCAGCCCAAATTGCCAGACAGAGACCTGAGAGGAGGGGCCCCCTCCCAGCGGGGGTGACCAGGAGCCAGCCGGCTGGCCATTTGTCCACAGATGGGTGTGCAGATAACAGGCGTCTGGAGATAAGGCAGGGCCTGCTTGCAGCCTAGAGGAGAGCCAGGCTGAGCCCCAGGGTGGCTGGGGCAGAGGGGGCTGGACCCTGGCCCTGAGGCCTGGGACAGACTCTCTCTCCCACCCCGGGAGCACAGGGCTAGTGCCCTCCACTCTTCTGGACCTGCCCCCGCCTCCCACCAAAACAAAACAGAATAAAGCAAACATATAAACAACCAGAAACATATACTTTTATCAGAAGTGCTGCACTTAGCTGGAAACAGCCCTGAGTTCCAGCTCAACCCTGCCACTGACTTCCTGGACAGCCTGCCTGCGTCAAGTCGCTGGTGGACTCCAAGTCTTAGTTTCCTCATTCGGGCAGTGGGCACAGGGATGCTGCTCCCTCCTTCCTCACAAATACAGAAAAACACCAGTAACAATGAGCAGCTGACACCGTGCTAATGCTGTGAAGTGGGTACTGTTATTATCCCCACTTGACAGATGAAGAAAGGGAGGAGTGGAGTGTTAGGTCACGCGGTCTGTAAGTGGTGAAGTCAGGATTCCAATTTAGGCAAAATCCGATTCTAAATGCTTAAAATGTCACTGCTAATTTTATGAAAGGAACAAAGTAAATTGCAATTTGAGCCCATTTCACTTTAAAAAATACACATATTTATATTTGTATATTCATAGACATTTTAGGGAAAATAAACCTGCAGATATTCACGGCATCAATCTCTAGAGCAGGGTTTTTAACCTTGGCTCTACTGACATTACAGGCTGGATAATTCTTTGCCTAAGGGCTGTCCTGGGCACCGTAGGATGCTGGGCAGCATCCCTGGCCTCTATTCATTAGATGCCAGTAGTGGCAATACTTCCTCTCCCACCCCCCTAAAGCTGTGACAACCAAAAATGTCTCCAGACATTCCAAAACGTCCCCTGGGGAGCACCCCCCCCCCCGCCCTACCCCATTGAAAACCACAGATCTAGAGGATTTAACTAAGAATGATGCTCACTTTCTAAGCCCTACACTAGAAATGTTGCCATGTGCCAGCACTACACCTTGGAATGAGAAGAAACACCAATAAAGGTGCAAAAAATAAAATCATTGGAGGATGGATGGATGATGGGTAGAAGGATAAATGAATGTGGCTCAAAGGAGCCAGATGAAAATCAGAGCCTAGGTGTTCTGGGGGAGCATTTTGAATCCAGTCAATCCCTGCGTTTTACAGAGAGGAAAGGGAGGCCCACTGAGGGAACGGGCTTGTCTGAATTCACAGAAGGAGCTGCCGCAGTGGGAGACAAAAGGCTGGTGTGTTGACTCCTGGGCCAGTGCCCTCAACCCCAGAATGTGAACAAGCAAATGAGAGAACAGGCAAGTTGAGGGCAGAGCTGCCACCCAGCCTGATGCTTTCAGCTGATGGCTGGAACATTCCAGAGGCAAGTGACTCCACCTGTGACCTGGCCCCCATGGGGCCCTCATGTGCAGGGCAGACATGTGCACACACACAACAGCTTGTGCCAAGGGTCAAAAGACGGGGCGGGGGGGAGTCTGCTCCACGGCCCAGTGTGCCCACAGTGTGAACAGGAGACTGTGACAGACTGCGGTCACCCGAAGCCCCTGGAGACAGTGGGAGCCCTAGGGCTGCTGAGGGTGGGATGACCCCAGGGGGAAGCTGTGGCTACGGTTTTGAGAGGAGAACCTCTCCTAGAGATGGCCGTAGTGAGGGTGACAGCTCTCCTTCACTGAACACTTACTATGTGCCCACTTTGTCCCCAGGGTCCAGAGGCAGGATTCAAGCCTGGGTCCCTCTGGCTCCAGAGCCTGTGCTCTCAGCCTCGCTGCTCTCCTCCAGCGCAACCATCAGGAAGGAGGTGGCACCAGCACTCATGACAACAACCAAGAGGCGCAAGCAACCCGAGTGTACGTGCATGGACAAATGGATAGCAAAATGTGGTCCATACATACAGTGGACTAGGATTCAGCCTTAATAAGGAAGGAAATTCTGACACACTCCACAACAGGGATGACCCCCGGGGACATCATGCTCAGTGAAATCGGTCAGTCACAGAACGACAGATTCTGTGTGATTCCTCTCATAGGAGGTATCTAGAGGAGTCAAATTCGCAGAGACAGAAAGTAGAGTGGCGGTCACCAGGAGGAGGGGGGAGTGGGGCTGGTTCTTAAATGGGTGCAGAGTTTCAGTTCTGCAAAATGAACAGAGCTCTGGAGATGGGTTGCACAACCATGTGACCGTACTTAACGCGACTGAACTGTACATTCAGGAACGCTTGCGATGGTAAGTTTTATGTTATGTGTGTTTAGCACAATTAAAAATACAAAGGACAAGGCAGAACATGGGTGAAAGACTCAGGATTCCCTCAGGGAAACAAAACCACTGTGATTTCCGGAACAAGGGGCTTTGTTATGGGGGAACAACAGAGGGAATGGGGATTCAGGAGAGACCCTCGTGGGTAAGAGGTACCCCGTGATCTGAGGAACCAGCAAAAGGGCCACCCTGGCAGGGCTGGGGGACGATGTGCCTGGGTGGCTGCATCTCTCTGGTCCACCCTGATCCTCTGGGTGGTGGGTCCCGGCCCCTGCCAGTCAGCTGGTAAGAGGAGGTGGTCGTGAAGAGAGTGAGGAGAAGCTGCCACCAGTGGGGCATCTCACCGTCACAACCTCGAGAGGGATGGCCTCTTTGCTTCCACCTTCTAAATCTCCACAAACTCCTCTTCTGGCCGACTCTAACCAGACACCCTACGGTGAAGGGCATTTGGGGAAACAAAGTTCCCGCCTTGACGAAGGTGACCAAGAACAGATCACTGCATGGGGCGGTGGTGGAATAACGTACTAGACACACCGTTAACTGAAAAAGACGGAGGAAAATACGCATGGCAGGCACATTATGATTATTATTTTTTTTATGATTATTTTTTAACTGTAGTAAAAGACACATAAACTTTACCATTTTAACCACTTCTAAGTGTACAATTCAGTAGCATGAAAGACATCCACAGCGTTGTGCAACCATCACCACTATCCTTCTCCAGAATTTTCTTATCATCCCAAACTGAAACTCTAGCATATCATTTTTTCAGGACACACACACACGTGCACACACACACACTCGTGCACACACACACAGGCACCCCTTTACCTCTGTGTGCACAGAATCTCTCTGGAAATATACTCAAGAAACTCGCAGTGGTTATCTCTGGAGAGGGAGACTGACAGGCACGGGTGGGAGGGAGATTTACTGTTAGAGACCATTTTCACGGTTCATTCTTTTGTACCATTTGAACATGTATTTTTATTCATTTTTCCTCCTGGAAGCTGCTCTCATCCCTTAATTCTGATTGAGTTTAGAAGGAAGGTATCCTCCCCCTTATCCAAGCAGATCAGAGAACTGCGGTTGCCCGTCCCCACCCCCCTGCCCCCGGGAACACACAACCTCTGGTACAGTTTGGTGTGGAATAAAGATGGCTGGCCTGTGTGACTCACGGTGTGGCCTTAGGCCAGCACTTTCCCTGTTGGGGCCTCAGTGTCCCCGTCTGTACAAGGAAAGGCTTGGAATCAATGGCGCCTAAGAGTCTGTGATGCTCGGGGATGTCTTGATTTAATCAAAGTTGCAGAATTCGCCTGGAGGCTGGGTCTCTGCACTAGGCGAGGAAGCAGAGATGCAGGGTGATAGGGGACTTGCCCATAACTACCTGGAAAGGCAGCAGTGGGAATGGAATGAGAAACAAGAGTTCCCAGTAACCTTTTGCTCAGAGACAGCCAGGGGCTGGCCCCAAACAAACTCAGCTTCAGTAATGGAAGCAGCAACTCCCATCAAACAATCATGGGACACTGCAGGCTTCCTTGTCACCCTCGTTTTATTTCTTCTCTTATATGTGAAAATACATTCCTAACTATTAAAACAACAGATGCTCACTTTGTATGATATAAAATTGTCGAGTTTACCATACCTGGGGAAACACCGATCTGGTCAAATGCGATAACTGTACAGCGGGTATGTCTGGTGCCCTGGAGAGGGCAGCGCAAGGTGTACACTCGGGACTTAGGCAGATTACCATTTCACCTTGCCCAGCACACGGTAAATGCTACCCAAGTGTTAGCCATTGCTATTACATGCTGTAAAATGAAATGATTACACACTGTAAAATGTGAAATAAAAAATGAACTTATATCTTGTGTTTAAAAACCAAGATGGATATCACCGATACTTAATTAGGCATAGAAAACCTCCAGAAAGATTCAAGGGACATTGAAAGATTCATGGGCTGCCTCTAGGGAAGGGGCTGGGGGTTGGGAGTGCATTGCACATTCTATACTTTAGAGAATGGCTTGACTCTTAAACCTTACAACTGTATAGCTTTTAAAATATAATTAATAGGCAGATTCCAGGCCAGAAGCAGGAAATGCACAATCTGAGCATGGAACGTCTTAAAATTAATACTACAGAGCAAGGAAGCTCTCAGAGAATACTGGGGTCATGCTAAACTGAAGAGGCTCCCACTGCCTAAAGACAGGAGGGAATAAAAAGGAGTATTAATAAGGATAAATAACTGCAATGAATCATTAAGAAACATAAACCAACCAACCAACAAATACCTCACTGGTCTCCTGTAGGATGCTGGGTTTGGCTAATGGCAAAAATGGACCCAATTCTTCACCCTTCCCTGAATCTATGGGGAATTCTGCAGCTCCTTCTATTGGGAGGTGCAGTCTTTTTCTTTACCTTTGAAGTTGGGCTAAGTGACTTGCCTTAGCCAATGGATGCTGGTGAACATGACCCAGCAGAGCGGTGAAATGTACTTGCATGGTTGGGCTTGCTCTTTAGCTCCTGCCCTCAACACGCGGACTTGTCCTGGGGTAGCCAACTGGCCCCAAGAGAATGAGTAACATGGAAAAGATCGGAGCCCAGCGGCAGCCTGTGGCCAAGCCCCATCTACTTCAACCAAACCCAGCTGCTCCAAGCACATGAGAGAGAACCAGCGCCTGCCTTATACACCACTGAGTCTGGGATGCTTTGTTAATTCAGCATTACTATGCATTAGGTGACTGATACAGATGTGATCACGGTATTGTAGCTTACTTTAACAGAAGACCCTACATTTTAGAGTTGAAAACTAAAATATTTTCAGATGAAAAAATGAATTCCTTTTCAGAGGAAAACTGTACTCTGTTGTCAGACCACATGTCAAACCGTGTGTCCCATCTTGAGTTTACTCAAGTCTCAGCGCCCCCAAGGCACGTGTCTTCTCTCCTGCAGTGATTCTAGGGGTCTGGAGTCCTGGAGGGTCAAAGTGAGGAAGGACTTTGGACTATGCTGTCTGTGTCCTCACTGGGGGAGTCTGTGGACTGTGGAGGTGAAGCGACTCGTCAAAGGTCACTGTGAGCTGAGACTCCCATCCTGGACTCCTTACACCTCGATTTTCCGGCCAGCTCTCGGCACCTCCTCCCCTTCCCAGACTCCATCTCTGACTCAGCCCAGAAAAACCCAGAATTGCCAATGAGCACAAGGAAGTATCTTCCAGGCTTCACCCTCTGGCTGAGAAAAAAAATCCCATGCAAAGGCCTGTCCAGATCCCGGAGGGCCTGGTGCAGACTCAGGACACCCCCAGTCCCAGGAAAGGGAGAGCTGGTTCTTAAGCCGAAGCCCAACTGTCCCTCCCCGACCCCTCTTTCCCTCCAAGCCCCACTGGGCCCCACCATCACAGGAACAGCAGCCCCGCCACCCCTGCTAGGCTTCTGATGCACAGGCTCACGTCCGTTGGGAAGTCATTCCAATTCTGTGTGACTGCAGGAGCCACATGACTCCCCACTCCCAGTTTTGCTGACGAGGATATGGAGGCCTCCAGGGGCCTTCCAAAGTCTCCTGGGTGTCAGAGGCTGTCTAACCACCTTCCGTGAGGGCCCAGGGCAGCTCGGCAGGAGCAAGCGCTTCACTGTCTGCGGCTGGGCAGTTTGGGCTTCACTGACTGTGCCTTCTGCGCTCTGAGGGTCCTCCCCCGACACCTGCACAGCTGACCTGCTCACATCCTATAGGTCTGTGTCTCAGAGCTGCCCTCCTACGAACCTTGAAAATATGATGCTAAGGGAAAGAAGCCAGACACAAAAGGCCACACGTCGTAGAATTCCACTTATATGAAATGTCCAGAAGAAGCAGATCCGTAGGAACCGAAAGTAGACCAGTAGCTGCCAGGGACTGTGGGGGAAGGAGGAAGGGGAAGTGAGTGCTGCCAGGTACAGGGCTTCCTTTCGGGGTGATGAAAGTGTGCTGGAATTAGACTGTGGTGATGCTCACACAACTCTGCAAATGTACTGAAACCCACTGAATCGTACACTTTGAAAGGGTGAATTGTATGATACACAAACTAGAACTCAAAGCAATTTTTCAAAAATGAAAATAGAAAAAAGAGTGTCCCTATGAAGGAGGCTTTCCTATTTGAAACTACAATCCCTCTTGGCCTCTCACACTTACCCTCATTCTGCTTTATTATTCTCTAACACGTTTCCACCACTTGCCATGTTACCTATGTTTTTTCTTGTCTCTCTGCTCCACCAAAATTTCCAGCCCTCAGCACTGTATCTGCAGGACCTCGAACAATGCTTGACATGCAGTCAATTGTTGGTGAGCTCACTAACCAGCCGAGCCCTGCACCAGGTTCCCCTCCCAGGTCCCTGAGAAATGATGCCCTTTAAGCATCTCGAAGCCAAAATGTTAGAGTGACTCTCCCTCTGTAACCCACCTGCCTCCCTCCCTCTCGTTCTTCCTGCCCAGTCCCATCCACCCTGTGAAGGAAGGCCCTGCTGCGAGACTTTGCTCCTTCCTGACCTCTGCGTCCCTCACCTGGACGGCATGCCACCTAACCCTCTCCCTCCTCCGCACAGCACAGTGACCTGAGAGCAGGTGCAAGTCTGATCCACACAGCCCCTTCTCTAACCTCTTCTGTGACTCCCCACGGCTCTCAGGGTCAAAGCCTCAGGTTCACAGCCCTCTGTGACCCGGCTCCTGACACGCTCACCTCAACCAGTCTCCCTCTTGTCTACTGAACTCCGGCCTCACGAATGCCTTTTAGGCCTTTGAACTCAAAGCCCTCTCTCTTGCTGCTGGTCTCTGCACACTGTTCCCTCTGCCTGGAACACTTGTCCTGCCCCACCCTCTCCTTCAGGGCTCAGCTTAAGTGTGCCTTCCTCTGCGAAACTTTCTGAGCCCCGGTAGATTCAGCGACACCCAGGAAGCGCTGTGCACCCGCTTCTCTTTTTGTCTGTTTATTTATCTGTCCCACTCCTTACGACTGGGGGGTCTTGTCCAGTAAAGGGCCCTGCCAAGGCCTGCTGTATAGCAGGTGCTCATTAAACATTCCCATCAACAAAGAGGGGAAGGAATGAATGCACCCTTTCTTCCAGGCCTTCCCTCATGCCATTCTTCCTGCCTATAGTCCCTCCTTCCTCCTTTCCCAATCCTGCCCACTTGGCCAGGTGCAGTTGGAGTCCCACCTCCTCTGGGCTGGGG
This sequence comes from Phocoena phocoena, assembly GCF_963924675.1. NCBI lineage: Eukaryota > Metazoa > Chordata > Mammalia > Artiodactyla > Phocoenidae > Phocoena > Phocoena phocoena. The sequence continues at coordinate 131,074,445 of NC_089221.1, read as the reverse complement.
AAAACTTCCCTGATGACTCTAGCAGAAATGCAACTCTCTCCCTACTGCTTCCCACGGGCACTGGGGTGGCACACCCTGAGCATCGGGGCCACGCCTGCTCTGTCTTCCCCTTAACACTGCCAGCAATGTGAGGGAAGCAACTTGGCCATCCCCAGCCCCAGAGGCTCGGGGCTTAGGGAGGACACAGGTAAGGCGCTAAGTACAAAGGGTGGTTGGGAGACACAACGGAAGATGTTCAAGCAAGTGCATGTGCCACACAAGAGTCCACGTGTCACAGTCAGAGGGGCTCACAATCAGAATAGATCTTCGAGCCATGCATCACACCTGGCCTCGCAATGAAGGAATTTTATCAACGATTGTGGAATGCTCACTATCTGTCAGGCCCTGGCTGAATTCTTTATCACAGCATCTCATATAATCATCACAACTGCCTTATGCATTAGGTACTACTAATGTCCTCATTTTACATATGGAGAAAGTGAGATTCAGAGAGGTATAGTAACCTCTCCTGGGTCACACAGCAAGCAAATACCAAAGCAGAGATTCTTAATTTCTCTTAATGACTAAGGCATATGCCACCTGGACAGCATTGGCCACAGATAAATATCCAGCCTCCACCTGCATCCCACTGTTGTCAGAGAGCTCACTACACACTAGGTCATTCTTTCATTTACTCTTTCAGTATAAGTATTTATTGAGCACCACTGTATTTGTCACTGGGGATGAGAGATGCATGAGTTACCTGCTCTCAAGGAGCTTACAGTCTACAAACTAGAAGCAGATAGAGGACAATGAAAAGTAAAAATGACAGTGCTAAATTCTAAGCAGAATTAAAACAGGCTGAGGTGACTGGTTTCCCTGAGTGAAGAGTACTTGTTAGGGACTCAGAGGATAGGGTTTGAGTCTGTGTGACCTTGGATGGGTACCTCCATCCTCTCTGGGCCTCAGTTCCCCTATCTCAACCTGAAGGAGCTGGAACTTGTTCCCTAAGTGTTTCCCTGGCTTGAGATGTGAGTCCACACCTCCCCCTCAGAGGTCTGGTCCCATACAGGACTCTGGGAGGTGGGCAAAAGGAGGACTGGGAGGGCTTCCCTGGTGGCGCAGTGGTTGAGAGTCCACCTGCCGATGCAGGGGACACGGGTTCGTGCCCCGGTCTGGGAGGATCCCACATGCCGTGGAGCGGCTGGGCCCGTGGGCCGTGGCCGCTGGGCCTGCATGTCCGGAGCCTGTGCTCCACGGTGGGAGCGGCCGCAGCAGTGAGAGGCCCGCATACGGCAACAAAAAAAAAAAAAAAAAAAAAAAGGAGGACTGGGGAGGCCACAGCTGCCGCCAACCCAGGGCCTCTGCTCCTGGGACCAGAAGCAGAGATGCAGGAAGGACCCCAGCCCTGATGTTAGCAATGCATTCTACCTCCTGCAGGCCCTGTTCCAGGGGGACCTTCCCCCAGAGTTGCCAATCCTATTCCACTTCCCTTAACAGCCCAAAGCTGAAAAGAAGCCGGCGAGAGGTTCTGCCCCTATCCGATGGGTAACCTCAGGCAGGTCCTTCACCTCTCTGGGCCTCAGTTTCCCCAACTCGGACCTTCCTCGCATCCAGGAAAGCCTCTCTCAGTGGGCCTCTGGGCAGCAGCAGGGTTGCCATGGTGACAGGCTGACTTGCATCCAGAGGCCTCTGCGCAGGTCACAGTACCCACCACGCAGGGTGATGGTGCCTCAGTGGGGCCCTTTATCAGGAGGGAGCTGGCAAGGGAGGCCTGGGGAGGGAATGCACTTTACCTACAGGAGCAGGCCCGGGTCGGATTGCGAGTCTGGTTAATGCCTCCCTGCATTAGGCCCGTCGCCCGCTGACAGGATTTTTTGTTTAATTGGAGGCATAAGAAAACAATAACATCTGTCGGCATGAGGAAAGCGGCAGGAGCTCCAGCAGGGAGAGCTCTCAAGGAGGTGGGGATGGGGGAGTCTGGGCTCTGCCACCTGGGCTGGGTGACCCTGGGCAAGTGGCTTCTCCGTGGGTCTCAGTCTTGCTCACTGGCAATGAGCAGGCTGGACCACAGCTGGCTGACTCCAAGTGTGGTCCAAAGAGCACCTGCATCAGGATTTCCCCAGGAGCCTGTTAAATTCAGATTCCCAGGCCTGGTCCCCCTACACTGACCCAGAGTCTCCCAGGGAAGAGGCCCGTGAACTACCAGGTCCTGAGTGTGACTTGGGAAGAACTGCATCATGGGGCAAGAATTAGCACTGTGGTTCCTGTATGTCAGCACAGGGTCTGGCACACAGAAAAGGTTAGCTGTCCTTACGAGCTGAAAGTCAAAGTGATATGTACCAGAATGTTAATGGGTGGTAATTCCAGTAATTTCAAATATTTCCTTTTTTCTTTTTTTACTTTTCAGCACTTTGTGATTTTTCTATACTGAACATGTATAGTAATGTAGCTGACAAAAATGATTATGGACCAAGGAGGTAAAAGAATTATATGCTGGGCTTCCCTGGTGGCGCAGTGGTTGAGAGTCCGCCTGCCGATGCGGGGGACGCGGGTTCGTGCCCCGGTCTGGGAGGATCCCACGTGCCGCGGAGCGGCTGGGCCCGTGAGCCATGGCCGCTGAGCCTGCGCGTCCGGAGCCTGTGCTCCGCAACGGGAGAGGCCACAACAGTGAGAGGCCCGCGTAACGCATAAAAAAAAAAAAAAAAAAAAAAAAAAAAAAAAAAAAAGAATTATATGCTGAGAACTATAAACATTGATAAAGGAAATTTAAGATGATTCGAAGAAATGGAACGATACCCCACACTCTTGGATTGGAAGAATTAATATTGTTAAAATGGCCATACCACCCAAAGTGATCTACAGATTTAATGTGATCCATATCAAATTATCCATGACATTTTTCACAGAACCAGAACAAATAATCCTAAATTTTATAAGAAACCACAAAAGACCCAGAATTGCCAAAGCAATCCTAAGGAAAAATAAGAATGCTGGAGGCACAACCCTCCCAGGCTTCAGACAATAATACAAAGCTACAGTAATCAAAACAGCGTGGTACTGGCACAAAAACAGATATATAGATCAGTGGAACAGAACAGACAGCCCAGAAATAAACCCACACACCTATGGTCAATTAATCTTTGCCAAAGGAGGCAAAAATATACAGTGCAAAAAAGACAGTCTCTTCAGCAAGTGGTGCTGGGAAAGTTGGACAGCTGCATGTAAATCAATGAAGTTAGAACACTCCCTCACACCATACACAAAAATAAGCTCAAAACGGCTTAAAGGCCATAAAACTCCTAGAAGAGAACATAGGCAAAACATTCTCTGACATAAATCGTAGCAATGTTTTCTTAGATCAGTCTGTCAAGGCAATATAAATAAAAGCAAAAATAAACAAATGGGACCTAATCAAACTTATAAGCTTTTGCGCAGCAAAGGAAACCATAAACAAAATGAAAGACAACCTGTGGAATGGGAGAAAATATCTACAAACGATGCAACCAACAAGAGCTCAATTTCCAAAATATACAAACAGTTCATACAGCTAAATATAAAAAAAAAAACCCAAACAACCCAATCAAAAAATGGGCAGAAGACCTAAATAGACATTTCTCCAAAGAAGACAGACAGATGACCAAGAAGCACATGAAAAGATGCTCCACATCACTAATTATTAGAGAAATGCATATCAAAACTACAATGAGGTATCACCTCACACTGGTCAGAATGGCCATCATCAAAAAGTCTACAAACAATAAATGCTGGAGAGGGTGTGGAGAAAAGGAAACCCTCCTACACTGTTGGTGGGGATGTAAATCGGTGCAGCCACTATGGAAGTTATGGAACAGTATGGAAGTTGCTTAAAAAACTAAAAATAGAACTACCATATGATCCAGCAATCCCACTCCTAGGCATATATCCAGAGAAAACCATAATTCGAAAATATACAAGTACTCCAGCATTCACTGCAGCACTATTTACAATAGCCAAGACATTGAAGCAACCTAAATGTCCATCAACAGAGGAATGGGTAAAGAAGATGTGGTACATATATACAATGGAATCTTATTACTCAGCCATAAAAAAAGAATGAAATAATGCCATTTGCAGCAACATGGATGGACCTAGAGATTATCATACTAAGTGAAGTAAGTCAGAGAAAGGCAAATATTGTGATATCACTTATATGTGGAATCTAAAGAAAATGATACAAATGAACTTATTTACAAAACAGAAACAGATTTACAGACTTCAAAAACTTATGGTTACCAAAGGGGAAGTGGGGAAGGGATAAATTAGGAGTATGGGATAAACAGATACACACTACTTTATATAAAATAGAGAAACAATGAGGATTTGCTGAATAGCACAGGGAACTATATTCAATGTCTTGCAAAAACCTCTAAAGGAAAAAAATTGGGAGAAAAAGAAGATAGACATATACTATATATATATATATGTATAACCGAATCATTTTGCTGTACATCTAAAACTAACACAATATTGTAAATCAACTGTACTTCAATAAAAAAATAATTATGGGGGCAAATGACATGGCTCTACGGTTTGGATTATAGTCAGTCTTGGTAGGTGCTCCTGTAATCGTATTTTTTTTTCTTAATCGTAGGACTTTCAGATTGCAACAGCAATGCAGGCTTACTAAAACAAATAAAATGACAGAACACAAATGTATGCACATGAAGGAATTCCCTGGCAGTCCAGTGGTTAGGACTTGGTGCTTTCACTGGCATGGCACAGGTTCAATCCCTGGTCAGGAAAGTAAGATCCCACAAGCCATGCAGTGTGGCCAAAAAATAGATAGATAAGCAGATAGATAGATAGATCTATATCTATCTATATATATATATAGGCACATGAGAAGTTGTTATCTAGCCCTTCCCTATCCCTATCCCTGAGGTAACCAATGTTAACAGCCGATGGGGACCATTCCACACTGTTCCTCTGGTTCACACACAGACACGTACCCCCTGGCATAGGGTCTCTTTGGGATTTGTTTTGCTATTGTTCATTTTATGGAAATCAAATCATCTTATACACTAGCCTGCAACTTATTTTTCTCTCTTGATAATATTTCCTGGACATCCCTGGGAGAGAAAACCAGCTCTATTTCATTTCTTTTTAGATTTGCTCAGTAAATATTTAATTTTCTTACTTGCCTCTACAAATGGAAATAAATGAAAATAAAAGCTACTCTGAAACTTCACGGTTCCGGTTTTGAGCTTTGAGCTGGACCCATTCCATACTCATCCCCCTCATCCTCCTTACAACACACACACACACACACACACACACCTGCCTTCTTTCCTCTCCATGTATTGTTGGTGAATGTGAAATCTTACCCCATGAACCCCTACCTCCTTCAAGAGCAGGAACTGGGTCTTAATCGCCTGGGCTCGACTCACATTATGAAGCCAGATCTTCCTTCTAAAGGAGCGTCTAAAACCAGTAACAGTCAAAGGCAGAAGTAGCCCCCAGACCAGCCCCACCTTCAAGCTCTGGATAAGAATTCTGCCGATTTGGGGATAGGGCAGCTTTTGCTTTCACACCAATATTGACCAAAGCCTTTAAGCCAGAGTTGCAAATGGAGGCTACATCCGGCTGCAGATGGGTTGAGTTTGGCCCATCAGCATTAAAAGTGTGCTTTAAGTTAAAACCTTTGAAAATTGGGAGATTTCACATAATAACCTAGATTCTCTGCTTTTCTTGAAAACTCCAGGATCTGGCTGCTTTGGGCCTAAACTCCCAAATGGCTACAACGGGCCGACACCGAGCATCGCTGCCCCCTTAAGACAGGGCACTGCCCTCCAGCTCCATACAGCCCCACCTGAGCCACTCCAGTCAATTGCATCACCTGCCTGGCCCCCGCAGGCCTGTAACATTCTGCAGGCCCTTTGGGGGGATCCCTCACAGGTCTACCTGGGATAAGGACAGAGAGCCCAAGAGAACACTGGGAGCCCAGGAAAAAGTCCTTGCTATGGGCCTCTCTGGCCCTTTACTGGCTGAAATGTTTCAAGTCACCCCTGTGTGACAGCAAGTGACAACACAACAACAATTATTAACAGCTACCATTTCCTGAGTGCCCATTACATACTGGGCACCAGGCTAACCACTTTCAGGACCTCCTTTAATCCCCCCAACAATCCTATCTAGGCATCATGGCCCCCGTTTAACTGATGAAGAAACTGGGGCTCAGAGAGCTTAGGTAACTTGCCCAATTGACACCATTACCAAATGGCTGAGCTTGAATTCCAGTCTAAGTCCAAAACCCAGGTACTTAGCCTGCACTGCCCCACTGCCTGGAGGAGCAGTGGTGACTCACTCATCGGCATGTTAACCTAAGGGAGAGGAGGTATGGGGGGCTGTGGCTCACACTGGCTTACCCTTCCACGTGGAGATAGCACATCAGAATGGTTAAAAGCAGGGCTTTGCTGTTAGACATGCACTCAAAGTCCAGCTCCTAGTAATAGTATTTACTAGCTGTGTAACCTAAGGCAAGTGACTAAACCTCTCTGAGCCTCAGCTTCCTAATGTACTTAGGATGACTGGAGGATTAGGATAGTACATTTACATGCTCTATCCATACTGTTCTTTGGTGGGCATAAGAAAGGGAGTCTGGCTAAAAAGTGAGCAAAAAGGGATAGAAGGATGTGGAATACTCAGAATCCAAAGAAAATCTGAAGAACCAGAGGAGCTCCAGGAATCAAAACAGCAAGGATAATAGAAAACCTTGTCAGGGAGCCACCATTGGAACACTTTTTCACCTCCATCCTTTACTTAGTGTCCTGGGAGATTGGCCTTGGTTCACATTTCTACCTGTGTTACACAAGGCTCCCTTGAAGCAGAGCTTGTAAAGTGGATTCTTGTGCAATGTATTTGTTGAGATAGTGCTGTCAGGAGAAGAGGAAGCCCACAACAGAACTAGGCAGGGGAAGAAGCTGGTCAGAGATGTGGTTTCAGGAGAAGTCTAGCCTCAGCTGATCCCAAGGGCAGTGCTGGAGCATGGATTACACCACAGGGTTTGTCCTCTCTTTGAGGCTCAGAGAGGCTGGGTTTACCTTACGTCAGTCAGCCATTGACCACTGGCCACCCCAGGTGCAACCTCTCATCAGCTCCAAGTAATTCACCTAAGGCAATCCTGCCTGGGGACAAGGAGGCAGGTGTGAGCCATTAGCATCCAACCTTCACAGCACCTGGGAGACTCCCAGCCCAGAAAGGGAGTCCGAACAGGGCACCATGAGCATCTGCTGTACATCCCATTACTGAATACTCCAACAGCCCACACACAACAAGGGAGAGGCGATTACCTGAAAAGAAATCAGGATGCTGTTTGCAGAAGAAGAAGAAATGAATACAGAAAGCTGAAAAAAATGAAAAAAAAAATTCACTACAAATGGTCAGCTCTGAGCCTGCCCTATGTATAATAAGCATCAAATTAAGGGTGACTATCATTGTAAGTGTAACAAGATATTAAAGTGGAAGTGGCGGCCGAGAGGCCAAGGTATAACAGATGCCACTTCCCAGAGCAAGGTGTAAGCCCGTGGAACACAATTTACAGGGCAGACAAAAACTGGCTGTTCTCAATCCTCACCCACATTGTGGGCAGGTTTTAAAGGACTGGAAGTAGTTGAGGTTGAGGGGAAATTTTCTGAAGAAAGCAGCTGACGTGCTGTGGGTCCCCCTCCCCGCAAAAGGAGTACCGGGGACACTTCCCCCTTCATCTCCAGATAGGAGACCAGTAGTACGAGTAACTACTCTTAAAGCTCAAAACTACCTCCTACGTTTTGGTGGACACAATAGGCTGCTACTTGACCCCTGCCTGTTCCATTTAAAGGGCAACCTTTGCACTGGCCAATAGCTTTGACCGCGGAACACAGGTGCGGTAGCTGCCCTGGGTAGCTCACTCTCAGAATTCATCAGAGCAGGGCTTCCCTGGTGGCACAGTGGTTGAGAATCTGCCTACGAATGCAGAGGACACGGGTTCGAGCCCTGGTCTGGGAAGATCTCACATGCTGCGGAGCAACTAAGCCCGTGAGCCACAACTATTGAGCCTGCGCTCTGGAGCCTGTGCTCCGCATCAAGAGAGGCCACGATAGTGAGAGGCCCGCGCACCGCGATGAAGAGTGGCCCCGCTTGCCGCAACTGGAGAAAGACCTCGCACAGAAACGAAGACCCAACACAGCCAAAAATATATAAATAAATATTTTAAAAAACATTTCTACTGAATATCTTTAAAAAAAAATTTATCGGAGCAATGGCTCTGCCGTCTTGGGGGAGGAGGAGACTCACCAGCTAGAGAGAGAGAGCCAGCAGGGGCTTATTTCAGGGTCTATCCCACAGGGATTCCTGGAGGGCAAGCAGACAGAGGTCTCGGGATGCCGCAGGCTGAGGAAGGCGAGCGGCCAGGCGATATAGAGATATATTCAGCTTGCCAAGGACCTGCAAGGTGAGCAGCTTCAGAGATGGGGAGTGCGGAACGAGTCTCCAAAGGACCCACGGCAAGGCCCCACGAGGGAGTCTGCTGTAGACGCCTGCCCAGTCCACAGCGCCCAAACTCAGCTACCTCGACAGGACCCATCAAGTAAGAACTCTCTCCTGCGCTGCTCCAACCCTGGAGGGTTGGAAATCAAGCCTGTCAAATTCTGAGCGGAGGGGGAGATGCACACGGCGGAAGCTAAAGAGGGGAGGGACCAAATATGCTCCCTCACTGACTGCAGGCTTCCTACTGACGTGCGACCAACCCAGATTGGGGGCGGAGGCCGCGGGAAGAAGGCTCCATTTTGAGTCCAGTGTGAAGATGAGACGATTTGGGGGGCTGAACTGAGGCTGTATTTAGTAACTGGAAATGGTTGTAGGGCTTTTTGGGACCTAAAATGAACAGAAAACTCATCACTAGCCCCACAGAAAAAACAAAAAGGGACAGAGGGGGCAAAAATTCAGTTTCCTTCCATGTTAAAGCCTATATGTTCCGTGAGTTTCAATAATGGCTACCCGAGGAGAGGCATTGGAAACAACATTTCAGGTATGTGGCCTTGGCAGATTGGGGCTTGAATGTTAGGCCTGAAGGTCTCTTGAGAAAACCAGGCCCCATCATTTTGGGGTTTGGTGAGCCTGAGCCCAAGGTCGTCCTACACTGTGAGACTTAGGTTCCAACCTGGGCTGAACAGCCCCAAATCTGCAGAATGCATCTCCAAAGGGTTTAGTCCTTTACATACATGTCACACTCCTCAGGTGAGAAAAGGGAGTGTCCTAACAGGCAAATGATGTCACCAAGGTCTCCAGGCTGCGGTGGAAGAGGCCTGCTGGCTCTGTAGGCTCCTGACCCTGGATTCTCAAATTCTGGCCATGACATCCTGGCTCCCACGGTGCTGCTCTGACATCACAGGCTGTCAGTGAGCTCTGTGGGTTGTGCCAGCTGGGCCAGGGTGCTGGGGTGACACACAGGGCTTCCCAGGGATGGACACCAGGCATTCAAAAACGAAGCCAGAAGCCAAGTGAAGGACCTTCCAGGTCTCGTTCTGGAACCAGTGATCTGTCCAGAGCTGGAGGGCCTTAGAGACCATCCAGTCCCCCAGGACAGTTTACAGACTGGGAAACTGAAGCCAGTGTATGTCCAGGGACTTCAAAGGGCTCAGTCTGGCCCTGGCATGAACAGATCTGAGCCCTTGACCATCCTCTGGAGGGCACTGGGAGGAGAGGCATTGGAGGTGGAGAGGAAACTCCAGCCAAGGCACCAAGAAGGAGCAGTTAGGGCATGAGGGTGGGAAGGGGTGGACATAGGAATTGTTCCATTTGGCTTTAACCACAGGATGTGTGAGGGGGAGACAGGCTGTAGGGCAGGTGTGGACAGGTGCTGCTGAGGGCTGCCTTCCACTGTGAGGAGTCTGTACATTACCCTGCAGGCAAAGGAAAGTCCTGGGTGGGAGGGCGGGGGGGGGGGGGCGGGGTGGCTGAGCATAAGATGTAATAAAAATGGCAAGTATTTGCTGAGTGTTTTCTATATTCTGGGCACTGTTCAAAGCACTTTAACGTGTATTACCTCACTTGATCCTCCCCTGACCCCGTGAGGTAGGTACAGATATCAGACATCCATCTAACAGGTGACTGAGGCACAGAGAGGCTAAGCCACTTCCCCACAGTTACCCTTGGTTGGAGTCAAGATGCCAACCCCAAAGGTCTGACTCAGCAGCTTGCTAAAGCTGGCACCACTGCCCAAGAATGTTTTAGGAAGAGCACCAGAGATGGCCAGAGATAGACTGGGGGTGGATGGCTGGGGTAGGGAACATGTGGAATCTTCTCTAGGAGCAAAGTCAGAATTACAGGGCCTGTGAGGACCACACAGAGTTTGCCAGATTTCCCGGGTTGGAAGAATCACAGAATGGAGTGGGAGATCCTAGAGTCAGCTGGTTTAACCTCCTTGTGTTTGCAGGTGGGAACACTGAGACTCAGAAAGGCAAGATGAGTTGCCCCAAGGACATGCTGCTGGCTGCCTAAGCCAGGCTACATCCAGATGGCAGGACTGCAGTGCCAGGAACTGATATTCAAAGACATTAATTATGCTTTCTGGGGACAACATGATATGCTGTAAGAAAAGCCTTTAAAACAGGCATATCCTTTGATACTTTTAGGAATTTGTCATAATATGCATGCAAAGACATATGTAATAGAATGTCTTATTAATAATAATTATAATTATTATAAAAATTCCCAAGAATAGGGGGACTGGTTAAGTGATTTATGATATAACTGCCTGAATACTCTGAAGTCTTTAAAAAAAAATCATGTTGTAGGTTAGGAGTTCTTGACCTGGGTACATGAATGGGTCTCAGGGGACTGTGAACCTCCTAAAATTGTGGATGTGGTATGGGAATGTGGATTTTTCTGGGAAGTGGATCCACAGTTTGCTTAAGATTTTCAAAGGGATCTGTGACCAAAATAGGTGAAAAACTGGTATTACAGAAGAATACTGCAAAAACCTTGTATTTTTAAAGGTAGACAGCAGAGTATCAACAATTACCAACTTATGGCCAGCCTTATTTTCTCTCTACTCCCACTCAATTCCCCCTCCTGTACTATTTTGAAGGGAACCCCAGACATTTGACTCAGAAAGTGCTCAGAATGTATCTCTAAAAGCGCTTTTTAAAAAAGAATAGGCACAATGTTATGGTCATATCTAAAATAAACAACCAGGGCTTCCTTGGTGGCGCAGTGGTTAAGAATTCGCCTGCCAATGCAGGGGACGCAGGTTTGAGCCCTGGTCCGGGAAGATCCCATATGCCGCGGAGCAACGAAGCCATGCGCCACAGCTACTGAGCCTGCGCTCTAGAGCCCGTGGGCCACAACTACTGAGCCTGCATGCCACAACTACTGAAGCCCACGCGCCTAGGGCCCGTGCTCCTCAAGAAGAGAAGCCACCGCAATGAGAAGCCCGCATACCACAACGAAGAGTAGCCCCCGCTCACAGCAACTAGAGAAAGCCCATGTGCAGCAACAAAGACCCAACGCAGCCAAAAAATAAAATAAATTTTAAAAATAATAAAAATAAAAAAACATTTAAAATAAACAACTAACAATAATTCTTTCTTATCAAATAAATGTCCAGTAATATAAATAATATTCATTGACCAAAAAAAAAAAAAAGATAGAAAAAGTGCTCACAACCCATCGCTAAGTGAGAAAAGTGAACAGGATAGACTCTATGGCCCATTTTGAAAACCATGCACGTCATAATGGTAACATAGTTATTTGGGAGTGGTAGAATTGTTTTCTTCTCTTTCCCAAGTTCTCTGTATTATTTTTTGAATTAAAAAATAAAAGGAAGAATAAGAGGCTAGACTTATTTTTAAAAGTCTAAATCCCCCGATCCAGCATCCAAGTTTCAAGAGTTTATCCTGTTCCATCCTGGATGAGAAGACCCAGTGCCCTGGAGAAGTTCGGGGTGTAGGCCACAATTTCACAGGGAGGGGAGGCTGTGAAGGGAGAGAGGAGGGTCTGACTGACTTTCCCAGCCTTTTGAGAGGAAATGTAGAAGTGGAGGTTCTGGAACATCTCTCAAGCTCTGGTCCCTGATGTTCTGCCACCTCCATCCTCTTACCTTCCCACTTTTATCAAGCCTCACACGTTTGGGGCACTTTGCTGCTGGAGTTGACAGACCAAACGAAACAGAGGCGGGCGGCAGATAACCAGAGCCCTTTCTGGCCACACATAGGCCTGTTGGCTTGTTGGGCCTGGAAGAGAAGGCGTCTTGTTTCCCCAACACATTCCACAGTCATGTCCCCCAGGCTGCTTGGCCTCCTGGCCAGATGATCCCCCCAGCTTCCCAGGTCTTTCATGGTTGGGGACAAAAAAAGAATGAAAGACCTGATGTTAGGCTCCCCTTTCCAAAGCAACAAGTCTCCGTTTTGCTGTGTGACCTTGGGCAAGTCTCTCCCCTCTCTGGGCCTAGGTTCCTGCATCTGGACAGGAAATAGATAATTTCTGAGCCACCCATCCTTCCTCCTACCCACCCAACCCTTTCTGAATTCTTACATTTATTAGAAACAGGAAGTAGACCCACCGCACCTCTAAATGTCAGCTTGGAATTTCATGGCTGCCTCAGGCCACATTGTGAAGGCCAGTTGCTAAAACTTTTTTTGACAGAGTGCATAAGACACATTGTACCGCAAGACCCAGTACACACCCTTGAAATAAAAGTTTCATGTAACAACCCTTACCCTTCCTTTGTGAGATGCACTCTGATATTTTCTATTCTTTTTTTTTCTTTTTTTCAAATTTCTGATTGCAGTCCATTAAGGCATTTTCCCAAACCATGAAACAGACATGACTTGGACCTTGAAAAACACTGATTCATGCAACTATGCCCCCATTTCTGACAAGGTGGTACCAGTCCAGACAAATACAAATGGATTCTATATTTACTATCTTCAATTACTGGGCTTCCCACACTTGGAATCCCAACAATTCCCAAACAATCCCTTGGAATGTTTTTAAAAATGCAGATTCTGATTCAGTAGCTCTGAAGTGAAGCTGAGATTTTGCATTTCTGACTAGCCCCTTAGGTGATTCCGAGGCAAAGTTAGATGACGGATACCTCAGACATCTGCTTCATTGGTCCAACTATTCTTACCACAGGGATCATTTTTTTCCCTCATGTCTTTTCTTCCTCTCTCCCTCCCTCTTTTCTCCATCCTTTCATAAATGTGTTTGGAGAATCAACAGGTTAAAAAAAAAAATCAAACTCTGCCTCTTACCAGCTGGAGAACTTGAATAAGTTACTTAAATTCTCTGTGCCCCAGTTTCTTTATCTGCAAAATGGGAATTAAAACTGCAATTTTGGGCTTCCCTGGTGGCGCAGTGGTTGGGAGTCCGGTGCAGGGGACGCGGGTTCGTGCCCCGTTCCGAGAGGCTCCCGCGTGCCGCGGAGCGGCTGGGCCCATGAGCCATGGCCGCTGGGCCTGCGCGTCCGGAGCCTGTGCTCTGCGGCGGGAGAGGCCACGGTGGTGGGAGGCCCGCGTACCGCAAAACAAACAAACAAACAAAAACCTGCACTTTTTTGATAAAGTACTTTTGAGATAATTGAGATAATCCATGTATTTAATTCATTGCCTACCACGTTATGAATGCCAAATAAATGTTGTTATTATTTTTGTTGCCAAAGTTGCATTAGAACTTTTTCTTATTGACTATCTCCTGTCATATGAGTAGGTTGTATATTTAGTTTGGAGTATGAATTCTTTTTTAATTATAGAATTATAATTATAAAATACAACGAGCAATACATTTGGAAAATTGAAGGAAAGCAAAAATATCATCCATAATTTCAATGATTCCACCAACAAAGATTATTTTAGGGTGTCTTCTTTCAGGTGCCTATTTGATGGTTCTGGTATTTAGTTGACACCTGAGTGCATCTTCTTCTTTTATAAAACCCAGTGAAATCACTCACTTTTTTTTTTTTTTGGCTGCACTAAGCAGCATTCGGGATCTTAGTTCCCCGACCTGGGATCAAAACCGTGCCCTTTGCAGTGGAAACTCGGAGTCTTAACCACCGGACTGACAGGGATTTCTCCACTCACTTTCATTTAGGTGTTGGTTCATGCTATTTTTTTTAATAAATAAATAAATTTATTTATTTACTTACGGCTGTGTTGGGTCTTCATTGCTGTGTGCGGGCTTTCTCTAGCTGCGGTGAGCGGGGGCTGCTCTTTGTTGCGGTGCGAGGGCTTCTCATTGCGGTGGCTTCTCTTGTTGCAGAGCACAGGCTCTAGGCGCACAGGCTTCAGTAGTTGTGGCTCGCGGGCTCTAGAGCGCAGGCTCAGTAGATGCGGCACACGGGCTTAGTTGCTCCGCAGCATGTGGGATCTTCCCAGACCAGGGCTTGAACCCGTGTCCCCTGCACTGGCAGGTGGATTCTTAACCACTGTGCCACCAGGGAAGCCCCATGCTATTTGTTTTGTCTTAAAAATAAAGCCTTTCTTATTTTGAAAAAAAAAATCCCAGTATGTTTAATTTTATACCCTCCTTTTTTTACTCACCATTAGATCATACTCACCTTTTCCCTAAAGATGGTTTCTAAAAGTGTAAATGGAAGTAGGTGCAAAGTATGACTTCTGGAATCAAGGACTGGATGCAAACCTCAAATCATTTCAATGAACTTGGCTGAGGTCTGACTCCATGCAATGCTTGACCTGGGGATGGACACACAATTTAGGACCATACAAACACTAAGACCTTCAGGCCTGGATGATCCTTGGGGAAGATCTGGGGACTGGAATCACATAATGAGGGGCACAGAGCTGAGATCAGAAAACATAGCCTTCCTTATGAAGGAGGCAGCAAGGGACTAAACTAAGATGGAGAATCTATTTTAGTTCTATTTTACTAATTTCGGTGATACTTTATTATAAAAATTCCATGTGACCGCTCTCTTCCTAAAAGATTATTCCTTCAACCATATCTTCCTAAGCACCCACCATGTGATGGGGTTTTATTGTATGATTAAGTTCTGGGTGATCATATCGCCAGAGGCATCTCCCCAGAACTGTCTGTAGTAAGCAAGTTACCATTCATTCACTCAACAAATATTTATTGAGCAATTTCTATGTGTAGGTACTATGCTAAGTGCTGGGGGTACATTGCTGAGTAGAACAATTTGGCTTCTCTCCTCATGGGGTTATAACCTCATGATGATGGATCATCTCTACAGATGCAACCTGTTGAACACCTGATGCTACTATTAAAACTGATGAACATGAACCCTGTGTAGCAGGAAGGATTCTTAGTATATAGTGTTTGTGGGTGAGGGAGTGAAACAGAGTTTTACTGTTTGGGTGGCAGGTTATATTCTTCTTTCATGAGAGTACGTTATTGTTAAAGTACTGTTGGAGAACATTTTTCCAAAGAGGAGATGCAGACGGCCAACAGGCATATGAAAAGATGCTCAACATCACTAATCATCAAGAAAATGCAAGTCGAAACCACAGTGAGATACCACCTCACACCTGTCAGAATGTCTATTATCCGGAAGAACACAAATAACAAATGTTGGAGAGGATGTGGAGAACAGGGAACGCTCATACACTGTTGGTGGGAATATAAATTGGTGGAGCCACTGTGGAAAACAGGATAGAGGTTTCTCAAAATACTAAAAATAGAAGTACCATATGACCCAGCAATTCCATTCCTGGGTATATATCCAAAAAAACAAAAACACTAATTCAGAAAGATACATGCACCCCAATGTTCATAGCAGCATTATTTACCATTGCTAAGATACAAAAGCAACCTAAGTGTCCATCAACAGATGAATGGATAAAGATGTGGTGTGTATACACACACACACACACACACACACACACACACACACACACGCAATGGAATACTACTCAGCCATAAAAAAGAATGAAAATTTGCCATTCACAGCAACATGGATGGACTTGGAGGGCATTATACTAAGTGAAGTAAGTCAGAGAGAAAAAGATAAATACGGTATGATATCACTTATATGTGGAATCTAAAAAATACAACAAAGTAGTGAATACAACAAAAAAGAAGCAGACACATACAGAGAACAAACTAGTGGTTGAGGGGGGAAGGGCAGTATAAGAGTCGGGGGGGCTTCCCTGGTGGCGCAGTGGTTGAGAGTCTGCCTGCCGATGCAGGGGACATGGGTTCGTGCCCCAGTCCGGGAAGATCCCACATGTCGCGGAGCAGCTGGGCCCGTGAGCCATGGCCGCTGAGCCTGCGCGTCCGGAGCCTGTGCTCCGCAACGGGAGAGGCCACAACAGTGAGAGGCCCACATATCGCAAAAAAAAAAAAAAAAAAAAAAGAGTGGGGGAATGGGAGGTACAAATTATTGGGTTTAAGATGGGCTCAGGGATGTACTGTACAACATGGGGAATATAGCTGATATTTTGTAATAACTATAAATGGAAAGTAACCTTTAAAAATTGTATAAAAAATTCAAAAATTAAAAATACTATTGGAGAAATAAAAGCATTTTTAGCATTTTAACTACACCCTTACCCATCCCCTAACACACACATCATTGTAGTGGTTAAAAACAAGCAAGGACTTTGGAGTCAAGGAGACCTGGCTCTGAATTCTGCTTCTCCAATGTCCTAGCTGAGTGGCCTTGGGCATTAACTCCATATCTATAAAATGGAGTTAAGAGTGTTGCTCGGAGGATTCAATGAGAGTCTGTGTAAAGTGCATGGCATACAATAAAAGCTTAACACCACTGCCATTAACGTTGGTACACTGTGACAGAAGGAGAGGAGCCTGTCTCATGGTTTCAGGAAAGAATTGCACATTTGTGTTTTTGTTTTGTTTGGCCACACTGCATGGCACACAGGACCTTAGTTCCCCGACCAGGGAGGGATCGAACCCGTGCCTCAGGCAGTGGTAGCTCAGCGTCTTAACCACTGGACCCCCAGGGAAGTCCCAAGAATTGCACATTTGTGAACTGCAGACACCCCACTATCCTGTTTCTGGAGCTGTCTGTGCAATTTTGCTGGAGTCTTCAAAAATCTACTCTGACTGTTCTGTTTGGTATAAGGTGGGGACCGCCCCACTCAGTTCCAATCCACAGTGATGGCTGGACTGCCTCAGGCAAGGACAACGCTAAACTAATATCAGGTAGAGCAAGCAGAAAGCTGTCAGATCAAGTGACAAGACATAGAGAAGAAACACACACATGTTTAAATGTCAAGAGTCCCAGTGACAAATATATCTGAGTTTATGCAATTACATTTTTTTTCCCCTAGAGCAGAGAATGAAAAATAGAATGTTAGGGTTGGAAGGAACTTTAGAGATCATCTAATCCTACAGCTTTGTTTAACCAATGATTTCTTTCAGAGAATATTTTTTGGAGGTCCTACTGTGTGCCAGGTGTGTGCTGGCTGCTAAGGGTAGGACAGGGGAACACGAGAGCCTTATCCCCTTTGGGGGTCTATAGGATTCTGTGGAGAAAGCTACAGCCCAGGGAGCTTAAATAACTTGTTAGAATCAAGGAAATTTTGATTTTTCTTCCTATATTTTTCTATATCTTCTAAATTTTCCACAATAGACATTATTATATTTAACTGTGTGTATATATTAACTTTGCTAGTCACACACAGCTAACAAGACAAAGAATTGATGTCAGTAAGTGGGTTACTCCTGAGTCTCTACCAGAGCGGTATAAGTCCTACTCTCAAAGCCTGGTGCCTGCATCGGAATCCACTAATGAGCTTTCCTGAAAATGCAGATCCCATGCCCACTCCTCCCCTACAGGGTTCCGTACGTTAGAAACCTGCTCAACAAGGGGACTGTGATACCCACTAAACTTTGAGAATGAATGCCTACTAGGATGATTCTCATGTAGCAAAGAAAGCAGCAATGATTTTTCTAAAAAATTGGCCCCAGGAATTTAATGAGTTAAGTTCATGAAAACAGACATTTATCTCTTATTGGAATAAAGTCAACTCCTCCCATTTTTTCCTCTAGTGCCACAGCTAATTGCATCCATTATGTGTTTTTAACGGGCGCTATAAATCAGTGTGCCCGTGGAGAGGGGGGAGAGGTACGAGGGAGGGGCAGTCTCCACGTCACAAAATGGAATACAAAACAAGCGGCACATTTCCTCGGAGCAAGCAGCCCAAAGCTCTCCTTTCTGTGCGCTTCTCCCTTCCCGAATGCTAGTCTCCTCTCCCAGCCACCCTGCTTGCCCTGACAACATTTTGGGGTCCTACAAATCACAGCCCTGTCCTAGTTCTTGAGCAGGCAGCCTTTACACTGCCCAGCCTTAGGGTCCTCAGCATTTACAACCTCTCTCTTTTGCAGGTTATCATCCTCTGTCAGATCTGAAATTAGAACAACCAGAAACACGTCAGGTGAGTGGCTGGGAGAGACATTTGGCTGTTTAGGAGAAATATTCCATTACATCTGACGCAAAACGTTAGGATGCCTCTGCCAGCACCCAGGTTCCCCTTCTCCGAGGGCAAGCTGATTAGCGTGTGGCTCCAGCCGATGTCTATCCTCTCTGGCTCCGTGGCGAACGCCACTGGAAAATCCTGGTTCACTTGATGCCTGGCCGCCTGGTACATTCAGATTCATCCAGTTAGGATACCCAGTTTAAGACAGAATGGATTTTGGCGAGCTCCATAGACTGATTGGGTTTTACACACATGCACAGAAAGATTTGATTTCCTCTGTGGAATTTATGGCAGGGGAAAAGAGGTAATTAAATTAATTTCTGCTCTGGTTTCTAGGCTTTTCTTTCTGTTCTTTCTCCTGCTACTTTTGTTATTGTTGTTTAAAAAAAATAGGCTTGCATGGATGAAAATGAATTTAATAACTAGCAGCAGTTGGTTTAAGTTTGGGAGCTGGGTTCCACTGTGACTTTTTTCTTGTTCTCTGCTCCATGCTCTGAATGGTTTGGGGAAGCTAATGAGGACAACCTTGTGTCCTGTGGGGTGTGTGTGTGAGGTGACGTAGCTGTCCACATGGCTAGGGAGAGATGTTCACACCAGGAAAGGTGGCCAAATCCAGGCTTTCTGGAAGGAAACCTGCTCTGATAGTTGATAAGGAGATTAAACCAGAGTACACTTCCCCTTTCTCCAGTCACCACTCATGCCTCTTGCCTTTCTTTTCTGATTTCTGTTTTTTCCATCATTCAGTTATCTTCTCATCTCCCCACTCCACAGCAAGGTTCTGCTGCAGCAAGGGGAACGGTAGGGCAGAAAGAGGCTGAAACAGAGAACGGTGCTGGTAAGAAGCTCGACAGTGACAGTGAAAATGATCAAGACTCAGTCAGACAAGTTTGCAGGTTCCTACTCCACTCACTCCTGCTTCCCAAGCCGAGGCCCATTGATTCATCCATGACTTTTAAAGGGAGGACTTCTCTCGCTAAAGAGACCCCTGAGAGATTTAGAAATTCAACGGAAACAAAACAAAACAAAACCACTAAGCACTTGACTTCTCTCCCAAAGGACCGGGGAGCCTGCCAACTCCCCAGCAATGCCAGTGCTAAGCATTTTCCTAGCGTCAACATTAAATCCCCTTTTTGCTTTTCTCTTGTAAAGTGTGTTTACAATTGACCATTATGGGAAACATGACGGATGTAATCTGGCCCCGTTTAAAATAATAAGACTAATAATGATACCGTTTACTGCCCAGAGGCTCAGTTTCTGAATGCCTATATGCAGAAAGAAGAGTTGGGGAGTTGAAATATTCACCAGTAAGTGTAGTCAGCTGCTGATCTATATGCCCCAACCCAGTCCAGTGCCGAAACTCTTAGCACAGATTTCCCAAGATTAATACCTCGGCCTCCTAGCAACTTTGAAAGTCCATCTCTGGCTCTGGTCCTGGCAGGGGTGCAGGAGAATGTGCGGATCCCACCACTCGTTAGAGCAAGGCCCTTCCTTTTAGGTTGGGAGAAAGCAGGCCCAAGGGAGGAGGGCTACCCTCCTCTACCACCCTGGCCCCAAGTTGTAAGGGAGGATAGCAGAAAAGGAGCCCTCTATCCCCTCACCACTTCTGACTCATTCTACCTCACACCAGTTCTTAATCTCCCAGAACAGGCTAGGTTGATCCAGCTGGGTTTTCTCTACCGAAAGGTATTGCGTTTCTTCCAACCAACGCTATTGCGTATAGATCAGTCCCAGAAGGTGGTGGCTGAGCGCTCCACCAGCGGATGGGTTATGAGGCAGGTGGCCCCAGCAGAACAGACAGGTTGGAATGAGTGGACACACCACTTCGGATTCCCGCATTCCCACACACCAGGCTGCCGTTAGTGCTCAGAACTGCATCGCTCCAACGCGCTCCTTTGCCTACTCTGGAGAAAGGAGCGCAACAGTTTTGAGTGAATCGCCAATGCCTCTCCCCGAGATAGCAGCGCTTAGACGGACAAGCAGGGAGCAGAGAGCCTGCCCTCCTCCCTGTGGGTACGCTGCCAGAGTGGCGCTTGATCCTTAGTAAAAAAAAGTCGGAGAGACATGGCTCAGCCCTGTATTTGCAGGAGAAAGCAGACTCGATGATTGCTGGTGAAGGCCCCATGCGTCCAGCTCTGCCTGGACTATGGACTCCCCAGCCTATGGGGGCTGCGGCGCCTGTCCTCAAGGACGCGTTCGCAACTCCAGCTTTTTCCCAGTCCTCAGCTGGGGTAGGCTGGCTGAAGGATTGAGGAAATTGGTGGAGTGGGTTGATTCCATCCTCCTGCCAAATTCAGATTGAACTGAAAGGAAAAAATTTCCCTGACCTGGGAAGCAACGGTCAGGCGGTGAAACTGACCTTCATGACACTGACCAGAGATAAACCTCTTGGCAAGGAACAGTTCGGCACACAATTGATCAATCAGTTGGGGACCAGCGGCTACATGCAACCCAGCACCACGAAACTTACCAGGGTGCACTTAACGAAAAAACCTGATATGCCTAAAACAGACTGGTGCACAAGAGAACACTGTTAACCGACCACCTGAAACTAATGGCTGTGAGGCTGCCCTGAATGAAATTGCCTGAAAGGACACTGACTGGGTGAAAGGAACCAGAATGAAATCCACCTGCCTGCTAACACGCCACTAAACCACGGCAAGGGACTGCAGCAGGGAAGCTGAAGAGGGCGGCAGGGTGGAGCCGGGAGGGGGCTCCTCTCCCGGAGCTCCGAGAACCTGACCGGTGCTGCTGCGGGGACTCGACAGGGACTGGGGAGGGGGGGTTTGTCCAGTGCTTTTTAATTTACGACCGCCGCGCCCCAAGCCATCCCATAAATTTGGGGACCGTTTTCACCAAAGCTGTGAGTTACGATTTTTCAAATAAATACATTTTCCAATCAGACGGGGCTCTGTTTAGGTTGAACGCGTCCTGAAGCAGACATCTCTCTGCCCGGAAAATACACAGAGGAGGAAGCGGAGCCG
The DNA here is from genome assembly GCF_963924675.1 of Phocoena phocoena. Lineage (NCBI taxonomy): Eukaryota > Metazoa > Chordata > Mammalia > Artiodactyla > Phocoenidae > Phocoena > Phocoena phocoena. The sequence goes on along the minus strand of NC_089221.1, from coordinate 131,053,048 downwards.
GGACGAAGCTCAGACGACATAAAAACTTGTGTAAACACGTTGTCATTTACGGACTTCAGAAGAGAAAGGGAATGGGGGAGGAAAATGTTTAATTCTCCCTTGAATCCTCAGGTCCCAGAGCCGAGGGAAAATTTAATATTCTTTTTCCATAAGCTTGATTTGTGTTATGCATTATACAACGGGCAGCATCAGGTTTACCTTAAACAGATTTTGTAATTTTGAGGCTGCTACAAACCTAAGAACGTACAGGGTTGCACCCCTCACTGCCCCCCCCCCCCCCCCCCGCCATGCACACATACCTACAATCTCTCTCTCTTAGGTTTTCTTTAGGAAAGAACGTGGGGGAGATAAACCAGAAGGGATTATTTCAGCAGGAGGGTCTTCGATTTCTAGCCGTGTGCCCCATCCTCTAGGCCTGCTTGCCACCTTTAAAACAAGGGGGACGGGACTAGGAATCAGAGCTCCCACACACACACACTATCATTCACACAAAATTCTGTGCACAGTTGCAGGAAGCTCAGGGATTCCCGAAGCTAAACGGTAGAGAATGGAATATCAGCTTGTGGCTTGGACCCTCTCTGCCTAGTCCATTCCTCATCCCAGGAAAGGGGGAAATAGGGGAAGACAGAGGCTGCCGTGGAGCCCAGGTCTCCACTAGGTGTCTGGGCTCTAGCTGCGTCTCTGCCACCCATTGGCTGTGTCCTTAGGGAAGCCCCTTCCCCTCCTCCCTAGGCCGGTTCCTCTGTAGGTCCTAACACGAAATCTCAGCCGACTTGCTACTCTCACATACTGGCGAAGGCAGGGAGGCCTCTCACCCCACGAGCTTCTAGGGGAAATCGACCCACTTTCTGTCTCTTCCCTGCCCTGTCCCCCAAACCCCCAGCCCCGCCCAGGCTTTCCCGGCCCCGGGGAGCAGGTTGGGTCAGATTGGAAAGTCCTAGACACTCTAGATGCTGCAGAGAGATGTTTAAGGGATTTGCGCGCTCAAGCCGCGGGGTAAATGGCCCGCGGGCTGATTTATGGCGCGTTACTGCGCGACGCGATTCCCCAAGACAGCGAGAATATTTTACACCGCGCTAATATAAACAGGCGGCCGGCCGGGTCCTTTTTATGGAGTTCCTGTAATTACCCGGGCCCTGACAGCTCCTTGATTTACGGCCCTATTTAGATAAGGGGTCCGGTGCGGGGATTGCTGGTGGCGTCAAGGTCACGGGACGCGGCGGGAGAAGGTTTTGCGGTAGGCGCCGAGACACGGGTTCTCCCAGGCCTGCCAGTACTGGGGGCGGGAGTGAGGGGAGGAGCGGGGCAGGCTGGAGAGGGACCCCGAGGCGTCCGAGGCTTGAGTACAGCCAGTCCACTGTACAGATGGGATAACTGAGTCCTGGAGGAGGCAGGAACTACAACCCCAAACCATACAGCAAAGGAAATGCGGGTGGGTGGGATCTGGACTGGAATTCAGGTCTCTGGCAACATAATCCCTCCGCACCTGGCGATGCTCGGTCTCCCCCATCTCCAGCCTCCTGACAGTAGGGTTTTGTAGGGGCGGTGGGGAAAGAAGAGGACTCGATGCAGTCCGAGACGGGAGCGGTCAGATCAGAACAGAGCACTGCAAAGGGGATGCCTGAATTCCCTCCCTATCCAGGGCTATGTAGTCATGACTCATGTAACTCCATTTCTTCTCCTGTGGACTTCATATTCCTAAAAACAGAGCCACCATTTATCCAGGTTTACTGTCACTGTGCTAAGAGCTTCACCTATATAATTTCGCTTAATCTTAAACCAGCCCTCTGCGGCGGGTGTTACTGCACCCTAATTTACAGAGGAGGGAAACGAGGATGCGAAGGTTCACACAGGGCAGAATGCCAGTGCTGAGTTTCAGTCCCGGTGGGTGGGCGCGATTCTTCCGCGAGGCTCTCTTAAACACTCCCTTAATACAAAATTTTAACCTCTGTGTGCTTAAGAGCCTGTAAAATGGGGTGAGGGTGCTGGCCCGACCTCACTAGCGTAACTGGAGGAAGAAGCGTGCATTTACAAATGCTCGGAGCGCCGGACCTTGTGAAGGCGCAGTCCCCACAAGCACCTCGGGATGCAGGTCCGGAGGGGAGGTAGTGGGATTTGAGACTGGTAGATAGGACGCCCCGCCCCACCCCAGAGTCCCAGATTCCCGTTCCTTAGTCTGTTTTCGTGAGCCTGGGCAGGCTAGAGTCTTCAGGCCCCAGAGCAAGGGCGAAGTCCCAGAGCTGGGAGAGAGGAACCAGAGGGGAGCCGTGCAACAGCCCTGAGCTGGGAATTACAGAACTCCATACTATCAGTCCCCGTTTTTCTGAAAATGGGGGAAACTGAGGCTCAGAGAGGGAAAGGAACACAGTGAGATGCTAGGTAGAGCCAGAACTCAAGGCACATCTCTTGCTTCTCAGCTTAGAAACATTTCGGCCAAACTCCTGGGACTCAGACCTCCCACACCACATAGCCTGGGAAGGAGAGAGAGAACATCGTTAGTGGGTTCCCACTGTTGTTCCAAATGCTCCTGAGCCACGCTGGACTTAAAAGCACATTGGGGTCTTTCAGAAGGCCGGGTCTGGAGCCTAGGCACCTCGTGTTCTACACAGGCCATCCCCACTGGCTACGGGCAGCGGGTTTCCAGCCGCCCCTGGCGTCCATCCCACTGGAGGCTTCCCAGCCTGGGGCCCCAGTGGTCCTCGAGGGCCAGGCTCCCACAGCAGGCACTGTTTGGAGGACTACTTAGACTCTGTGACTCTGGGTGGAGAGCAGTGCTTTCTGGGGCTCAGGGGACTGCCAGCACCCTGCTCTTTAACCACCCACGGGGGACTGTCGGGGGATCTGGGGGCCCTCAAGGCTGCTCATGGGACTCGGGTTCATCATCCAGTACCGATAATGCGTTCCCTACCACACTAAGCAGGCTGGCTATTTGGAGGGTCTCTACGGGCCCTGAGTGATCTGTGTAACCCTGGAAAACTCTTGGGACACGAGGGTGGGTGCTGGAGCTGTGAGTATGTGAGTATGTGGGTCACTGCACGTACCTGTCTATCCCATCCCGTGCTCCTCGTTCATGGGGGTGGGGAATGTGATACTGGGCATACTATTGTTTCAACTTCATCTCCAGGGCTTGTGACTGTGACTACTGTAGGTAAGACAGAATGGATTTCAACTTGTCTGAGTGTTTGGAATTTGTGTGCCTGTGTGTAATGGGCGAACACGTGAAAACTTCTACTTCTGAGCACCTGTGCATATACTGTAGTAATTGTGGCTGTGTACTTGTGTGTGTTTGTGGGAACTGAGAACACATGAAATGTGGAATGGGGTTTTCAGAAGTCTGTGCTGTGAATACAACTGTGGGACACTGTAAGAAACTGACACAAACTGGTTGGACCTGTGCACAAGTGTGACAGTAAAGAGTATGTGTCAAGCCCTGCAGCTGTGATATTTGTGCAGAATTGATGTTTTTCTGCTGTGATGGTATCTGTATGCATGCCCGCATGGAGGGTTGGGAGTGGCTCAGAGCTGTAACACATCTGAAGCGAGGTGTGTTCCCTGTGGGTGACAGAGAGATAATGTGTAAAATCCTAGGAATGCACGAATATTGAAATGCCGTGTGTCGCATGGGTGTAAATAGGTTACCGGGAGAATACACATATGTTGTGGCGTCTGCACGAATGCATGGACTTTCATGTATGCCCGTGATTTTTTTGTGAGGCCGTGTACGTATATATGTGCATGTGTAATGGTGGGCCTGAGGGTCTGCCGGTGGAAATCCTGCCGGACTAGGACCACGGCTGGATGTGTGTCGAGGACTGAGGTCCTTTTCCACAGAGTAATTACTGTCTCTGCCCGCACACCGGCACTCCCGAGAGCCTCCAGGCCAGGGAGGCGCGGGACCCCGCGGAGCCGCGGCTCAATCGGGCGCCGGGTGCTCCCTCCCCGCGAGCCTCCGGCTCCGCGCTCGGCCCAGCCCCAGCGCTGCTGGCGCCAGGCGCCCGGGAGAGCAGCGGGTTTCCAGCCGCCTCAGGCAGGAAACAAGGACCTCCCTCCCCCCACGCACCTCTAGGGCCCACAGCCCAGCCGAGCTCCCGCATGGGGAAACGGCTCTGGACTAAGCATTTGTTGGCTTCTCCCTCGCAGTGTCGTCGCCCCTCCGCCCGCCGCCATCTATTTATTCCCTGTACGGGAGGGGAAAACCGCATACCCACTGGCTACCCGACCCCCAAGGAAAACTGTTCATCTTCTCTGGGCCTCACTGTTTCCATCTGTAAAATGAGTTGACCTTTCTCCCCCTGCCTTTGGGCTGCTAAGTGTGCACAGCGGGGGTCAGTAAATACTTGTTGAAGAAATGGGTAAAGGAATGAATTTGCCCTCTAAAAAGAGCAGTCATGGGGGCTTCCCTCGTGGCGCAGTGGTTAAGAAACCCCCGCCAATGCAGGGGACACGGGTTTGAGCCCTGGTCTAGGAAGATCCCACATGCCGCAGAGCAACTACGCCCGTGCGCCACAACTACTGAGCCTGCGCTCTAGAGCCCATGAGCCACAGCAGCTGAGCCTGCGTGCCACAACAAGAGAAGCCACCGCAATGAGGAGCCTGGGCACCGCAACAAAGAGTAGCCCCCGCTGGCCGCAAGTAGAGAAAGCCCTCGTGCAACAACGAAAACCCAACACAGCCAAAAATAAAAATAAATTAAAAAAAATAAAAAGAGCAGTCATGTATTTCTCTTCTCCTTTCACCCTCGCCTCCACATTGCTTTTGAGAGAAGGGCACACTCCCTCAGCTTCCCTATCTGTAAAATCTAGGTGAAGGCCTTTTTGCTCCATGATTCTAGATTCCTTTTCTTGGGCCCACGGGGAGGGGTGGCAGACGCTGTCCTGGACGTTGACAGGCCACGTAGGGAAGGGGCTTGGCTGGGAAAGGCTGGTGAGGATGGAGGGACCCAGGTATGAGGACATCAGCTGGGAAGATACCCATCGGGAGGTAAGACAGAGAACTCCAACCGCAAGCGCTGCCACCCTGGGATTCCCAGGTCCCAATGCCAGCCCAGAGAAAGGCCCCCGCGGACAGAATCCAACAAGCGTTAAGGCCCCTAGCCGGGAGTGGGAATAGCGGACGTCTGCGCGGCCAGGACCGCAGCGTCTCTACGCCAGTGGGTGTGAGATGCCAGGTTTCTCCGGCTGCGTGAGCCTCTCGGAGAGTGTGGAGGTCGTGGTCTCCTCGGTGTGTGTTTACCGCCAAACGCTGACTTCTCGCAGTGTGACCTTTGGCGCCGAGAATCGAACATTCTCAAGCTGTGATAACCTGCATGTGGTGGCCCAACGTAGCCGAGCTCCGGGCTCTCCGTTCAAGCCCCGCGGGAAGGAGGCTGCCCCTGCATCAGCCTGGCTGGCCTTTGGACTGGATCAGGCGCCCAGGAGGCGAGAAGGGTGGACCTCAAGCTCTGGAGCCCGGAATAAACCAGTAAATGCCTGTGGGCTTGGAGCCCTCATCCCCCTACTCGCCACCCCTCTCATTCCACCTCCTGTCCCCTGCTTCTTCCCCAGTGGGTGGCCGCCTGCGCCGTAGAGGACAAGACTTGGCCAGAGTTGGCGGGTGCTCTACCGGGTGCAGGACCTGCTGCAGTCCCGCAGAATGGGCCGGTGACTAAGGACTGGGGGTGCTTAGGGAACAACATTGGGGGCCTATCTTGCCTCCAACAGCGGTCTCTCCTTTTCTGGCTCTGAGACCAAGTAGAGCAGATGCCGCTCAGGACTGGGAACCTCTGGAATTTCTATTTTGGATTCTGGAAGGTCTAGGAACAAGAACCTTTCTCTTTTTTTGCACCTCAGTTTCGTTATCTGTAAAATCTAGGTGAAGGCCTTTTCTCTCCATGATTCTAGATTCCTTTTCTTGGGCCCACGGGGAGGGGGTGACAGACGCCGTCCTGGGCGTTGACAGGTCTGTGTCTCAAGTACTAGCCCCCATCTCCCCAACAAGTCGGGAACTGGGGGGGGGAGGGGCGGAGGCGGGGCCGCCTCCCTGTCCCCGCAGGCGGCCTGAGTCGAGTAGCGCTAGCTGAGCTTAAAACCAGGGACGGCCATCCCCCTTTCCTCCTCCCCGCCCCCCTGCCATTGGCTCCAGGGAGAGGTTGACATCAAAGCCCCAGGCTTATATAAGCCAGACCCTGAAGGGGAGGCCGCAGAAGGGTTAAACAGGTCTCTCGGCATCCTCGTCCTCGCCTGCAACAGAAGCCGGCCAGAAGACGGCCTGCGGGTGTGATCTTCAGCCTTGCCCCAGAATCTCTCAAAGCCAGTGCCCACCAGAGCGCCGCCCCAGAGCCCACGGGTGGCCCCGGCTGTCTCTGGGGCGCATGGGGCGGCGCTAATCGGTCTGGCGGCGCAGGCCAGGGGCCGCTCCAACATGAACCTCGTGGGCAGCTACGCACACCATCACCACCATCACCATCATCACCACCCTCACCCCGCGCACCCCATGCTCCACGAGCCCTTCCTCTTCGGCCCTGCCTCGCGCTGTCACCAGGAGCGGCCCTACTTCCAGAGCTGGCTGCTGAGCCCCGCTGACGCTGCCCCGGACTTCCCCGCAGGCGGGCCACCGCCCGCAGCCGCTGCAGCCGCCGCCTCCTACGGTCCAGACGCCAGGGCCGGCCAGAGCCCCGGGCGGCTGGAGGCGCTCGGCGGCCGCCTGGGCCGGCGGAAAGGCTCAGGACCCAAGAAGGAGCGGAGACGCACAGAGAGCATTAACAGCGCGTTCGCCGAGCTGCGCGAGTGCATCCCCAATGTCCCGGCTGACACCAAGCTCTCCAAGATCAAGACTCTGCGCCTGGCCACCAGCTACATCGCCTACCTGATGGACGTGCTGGCCAAGGACGCACAGGCCGGCGACCCCGAGGCCTTCAAGGCCGAACTCAAGAAGGCGGATGGCGGTCGTGAGAGCAAGCGGAAAAGAGAGCTGGTAAGTCCGGGTCCCGTACACTCTAGCCAAGGGCGCGGGCGCGGTGAGCATCGGTAGGCCGAGTATGCAGGGGAAGGAGTCTGCGTTGCCGTTCATGCAATTTTGAGAGACTGCGGGGAGTTCTGAGATGGTTTAAATGTGGGATTGTGTGCATGGAGGGAGGCAGATTCATATTTGAATTCATCTGTAATGTGGATAGTGTTTGTAAGGCTGTGAATGAAGACAGAATCTTACACTTTTCGGACAGGCTCATAGGATCCCTTCTAAGAATCCACTGGAAGCTTCAGACCCCGAGAAAATGCACACACCATATATTTCACTTCCAGTTTCAAGGGGTCCTGATTCATCCCTGGGATCTCCTGGAAGCCAGGTTAAGAATGCTGTAGGAGTTCGTTACTTTAATTTGCCTGAATGTGAATTGATGCATATGGGCTCTGCTGCTGTTTTCAAAGGGCCTTTGCTAGAGAGGCTGGTCTACTTTCATCATTGTACAGATAGGGAAACTGAGGCCCAGAACAGGACAGGATGTGAAGGCCACCTACCCGAGGAGTTGTTTACTTGGGTAAAACAAGTCAGTTTATTCCCTGGAGGAATAAACATCTGGAGGATATTTCACCGCTCCACTCCCCACGGCTGGTTCCTAGGGCCACCTTGATGGTTTTGTGTATAAACGCCGACAAGCAAGTCACTCACTTCTTTTGGCTTTGGAGATCGCAATCCCTACTCGGCTTTTTTCGATCCTCTCCAGTGAGGCGACACTTCTGGAGCTGAGTTTCGCTGGCGCTGGGCTCTGGGACCTCTGAAGCAGTGATTTCCAAGCTGAGGAACTGAACTAGTTTCTCTAGATGGGTGCGCTCAGGAACACCGCGCGTTGGAGACTAGAGAGCCTCCTGGGTTTTATCTGACCCGCAGGGGCTGTGGTAAACTAGGGAAGTCACCTGAGGAGACTGGGAAAGACCGTGGTCATCGAGTCTGTAAACCGCCGCCCTGGGCTGGAGGACATGCAGGCCCGGGCGACGCCCTCGTTGGAAGTAGTTATTGGGCGTCTCCCCACTCCCTGCACTTTGCCGCCTCCTTCAAGTAGCAGGGAAGGGGGATGCTAAGCCAGGTCGACTCCCCCGCTCATTCGTGTAGCCTTCTGAGTGCCCAGAGCCGGCTGCAGAGACCCAACCCTGTATCCAAGCCCAGGCGCTATAAACTAGGTCGGAAAGTGGGATGTGTGCGGGGAGCATGTCCGCGAGCGAGGAAGCTGTTGATTCGCACCCCTCCCATTCCAACCCCTGCAGTCTCCCTTCGGCGCCATAAAGCCAAACCTAAGAGCATTCGTTCCACCAGCTGCAGAAAATTCTCACTACCAAACCCCCAGAAGCTGCCCAGCCCATCCCGGCCCCCCCAACCCCGCCCCGGGAACTCGGCGCATAAAGGCAAATTTATGAGCCTGTTTGCCTATTTCACAAACAGAAATTCCTCACTTATTTAAAGGCTCCCAGTTACTGCTCCCAACACCTTTTACCCCACCCCCACTTTTACCCCACGCCTGGGCGAGCGGAGCAGAAACATTTAAACCTGTCTCTCTCGCCTCTTTTCTTGTGTGTGTCCTCTGGCAGCAGCAGCACGAAGGCTTTCCTCCTGCCCTGGGCCCAGGCGAGAAGAGGATTAAAGGGCGCACAGGTTGGCCGCAGCAAGTTTGGGCGCTGGAGTTAAACCAGTGAGCCGAGGCCTGCGCCGAGGACCCCGCCACGGCTGCTCGACCCCGGAGCCCCGGGAGCAGAGGAAGGCGGAGGCGAGTGCCGGGCTCTGGGTGCCAGGGGCTTATGGGGAGCATCCCGCCTGGCCTCCGCTGGGGCGCTGGCAGGTCGCTTGGCTGCATCTACACATTTGGATCGCACGTGCAATGTCATTTGAAATTGTTTTTAATACGTGAAGAGAAAGAGAAATATATATATAAAACCCCCACCCCTGCAACCGAGAGGGAGGCTCGTGGCTGCACGATTCGAAAAGGAAGGACTGCGGGACCCAAGCGCGCTAAGACGTACCCTTCCAACCCTTCTGGGGCGAGTTTAGAACCCCTAACGCCTTCCTCACTACACTGTCTGCCTGTCTTTCTCGCCCCCCTGTCGGCTTCGCGTCAAAACCCTCCTCAAGCTCTCCTCCCTAATTAAAATGCAATAAGAGGAATCAATAGTTTTCTGCCAGGGAAAGAGAACCAAACCAGGAAGATGGAGGGCTGCCTTTGTTGTTGTCCTCCCTCAAACAATGGTGTTTTTATTTTATTTTATTTTTGTCGCTGCACTTCCTACTTAGTTCCAAGGGAAATGGCTCTTTCTTTACCTTTCTTTCCTTCCTTCTTGCGTTTTGTTCTTTCTTCTTGCTTTTCTTCCTTTCTCTTTCTTTCTTTTTCTTCCTTTTCGTTCTTCCTTCCTTTGTAAATAAAAACTTTTCCCTTTGTTGAAAAGTTTTTATGTATTAAACTACCTACCATGCCTGCTGCGCTCAGGTGTTCGTTTATCCCCCGTCCTCACCCTTTTTCTACCTCAAATCTATATGACCACTCACCGCCCCCTCCCTTTGCAAAGCAGTATCTATGCTCTTGACTAATAAAACATTTTCTGAAATCAGCAGAAGCCTGTGTGGTATCTTGGCGAGTATCCCCACCCCGCTCCATCGTTTCTGCTAGTTAGAGCACCTCCTGTTCTACTTCTCTTTTGATAAATGCCAAGCCAAACTGCAAATCAAATCAAGGGAAGGGGGCAGATAAAGGAGTCCTGGAACAAAGAGTTGAGTTCTCCTTAGAAGATAATGGGGGGTGTGTGTGTGGGGACAGGATAGATTTAATGAACCCACAGAACAGAAGACTGGAAACGAATCAGATCCAGAGGGGATGAGCGAGGACTTTTGTGGGTCAGAATTTGGGCCTGTCTGTGGGTTAGTAGGCACATCGGTGTCTGCAGGCCGCGGTTTGGGGTTATTGGGAAGGGGGTCTTGTCACACAAACGAGGGACAACGCGAGGGCAGGGTAGCTCAGAACAGGGGAATGCCCTCGGGAATACTTTCGCGTATGTGAAATTCTGAAACTGCAGTTGCACGTGTCATGGTGCAGGAAATCACACGGGGCCCCGTGGCTGAGCGGGGGCCAACGAGGGGCTGCGGAGCACAGTCCCAGCACGCGGTAAGGACTCGGCAAGGCGCAGCAGCTATGATTTTATACATGAGTGAAAGAAGCGTGAGTGCTCACGGTCAAAGTGAGACGTTTAGGTTTCTCTCTAGCAACAAAGCACTCAAGTATCTGTGAGAGTATATGGATTTTGTGCAAAGGGATGGGGGGGCGGTATGTGCAGGCTAATTCGGGCACTTAAGAAATGTGCGGAGAGCAGTTTCCGAGCCTCCACGTGTGCACCCATGGCTAGTTGTAGGGGTGAATAAAAGCGGGTGCATTTGTCAAGGTGCGGGTGCGTGCTGGGCTGAACTGGGGCGGGCAAATGCAGGCGTTTCTGTGTCCCTGAATAACAGCGTACGGACAACCAGTGTGGTTGTGCGCAACCGTGTGCGAGGCTCTAGGCTAAGCGCTTTTATATCTCCTAACAGCTCGCACGATCGTCCGAGGGAGCTCATGGTCTGCGGTGCCTGCACGGCCCCCGGAGCGCGCTGCGAGCGAGGCGTTAGGACGCGCGCGGGTCTCTCGGCGCTTTCTCGCTCCACATCCGGAGCTGGAGGCCCGGGCTTGGGGCCGAGAAAGGAGACCCTGCGCAGCTCCGGGGCCAGGCGTGCCCCAGGCGCCTCGTCCCGGCATCGGGGTGAATATGGGGCCCCATTAGTTTGGGCTGTAAACACCGTGGCAGTGCTGAGCGGCCACGCGGGCCTTTCCGGACGCGAAGGAGTTAATAAAAGGTGTTTTATGGGCGCGAGGAAACGGCGGCGGAGGTATGACCTTCTCTCTACTCTGACCCCCTACTTTTTCCTTTATTCCCCCTCGCCACCCGCCGCCAGATCAAACAGGCCCGCGATTTAACTAGGGCAACACCTCACGGTAACGAGCAGTCCTGGCACACCCCTCCCCCGGCCTCAGTACCCGGCCCGAGGCCCCAAGGCCTCTCCAGGAGGAGCAGAAAAGAAAAATCGACTTTTCCTTTTTTCATTTTCTTTCCAAGAGCTGGGAAGCTCCTAAGAAATCCGGAGAAAGAGACCCAGGGAGCAAGCCGACTGAGGTGCCCCAGCCCGGAGGGGACCTTTCCTAGATTTGAACCCAGGACTCCAGTTTAGTTTACAGACCATTCTCTGGCTAAACACAGAGCACGCCGCCCGCGACTATTTTTAGCACCACGAAGTATCCCAGGCACGGGAAGAATGCGCACCCGGGTCTTGCTTTCTTGTAGCCCCGGCCAGTGAGAGGAGAGAGGGGTACCGAGGGGTACCGCCCGTGGCAGCCAGAGCCAAGTTTGGCATATAAACAGGCCTCCTCCGAAAACCCCATACGGCCGGGCGCAAACCCTCTTGGAGAAGACGGCGGAGGAACCTAACATTCGGTCCCAGCCATGTCTGCTCCCGATCTCAGACCTAGCACCCAGAAGCTGAGACAGGGGGCCAGTGCCCATTGAGGGGGTCACCAGGATCTCTTCCCAGTTTCCCCAAGACTTACTTCACCGCCTAGAACGCCCGTGCCACATTTCCAGCCCTCACTCCCCGACTGCAAAAGCCGAGCCCCCAGCACAGAACAGAGTTGCTCCCGGTTTCACAAACCAGTTTTCACCAAGGGCTCCAGATTCGGGGTCCAGATCTTCTCCCGGCACCGGGCTCTAACTCCTTTCATCCGTCATTAGCTCTCCCTCCATGGAATAGTTTTAGAGCCTGCCTTTTACTTTCTTATTCTCTCCCAGGTTTCAACGCGGTTTGTCCGAAACCCACCTCCACCTGGCTGTGGCAGATGGTATCATTATTCATTTGAATTAAGGACATAACATTTTTTTTTAATCTGGGAGGTGGGGTAATGGAATGATCACTAACTTCAAAGCAAATTCCCGGAATTTGTCGTAAGGAAATACTAACTGATGTTACGAAGCTTTAACTAAAGGACTAGTCTCCTAAAGAGTAAAAAGTATAAAGGGACCTCCAATGTGTTATAATTACAGAACTGTTTGAATAAATCCATCAGTGGGTTACTACTCAGCCCCTAGAAAAAATGTGGTAATTGATATGGAGAGTGTTCCTGATACAAGAGAGGGAAAACAAAACCCTCTCAGCTTACTAAAGCTGGCAGTGACCTGCTTTATGTAAAAATAAATACATAAATATCATTCGTGGAGAAAAAGTGGAAGAATATACATCAAAACATTTACACCTCTACCTCTGAGTTGTGGGAATAAGGATAATTTTGACTTTTCCTCCTACTTAGCCATATCTGTCTATCTATCTATACTACAATGAATAAGTATTACTTTTGCAATAAAAACTTAAGCTGAAATTTCCTTCTAATTTCTCCTGTGGCCAGTGTAGTTTCAGTACGCTGTTTATTCAACATGCATTAATTGAGTGCCCACCTTGTGCTCGGCACTGTGGGTATAAGTAATGAATAAGAAATAATCCTAATAATTACTATCAATTAATATACCATAGTTAAATATTTGTCTTGAAGGGTTTATTATTCCTTCCACACAGTAAATGTAGTCTTTTTCTCACATTTAAAACCTGTAATACATGAAATAATAACAACAGTTATATTTTATTAAGGAGATTTATTTAAGCCCTTAGCATGTATTATTTCATTCAAGCCTCACAAGGATTGTGCGAGGTTAATACTCAGGCAGCTGAGGCTCAGAGAGGTGAAGAACTTTGTTCAAGGTCATACATAGGAGGTAAAAGGCAGGCTGGGCTTGGATGAAAGGGCAGGTCTGGCTGCCTCCAGAGACTTGGCTTTTCCCCACATCTTGGAGCACCTCCGAGTTGTGTGTGTGTGTGTGTGTGTGTGTGTGTGTGTGTTTACAAATACAGCCTCTCTTAGTCTGATCTTTGGTCCCCAAAGTAAGTAGAGAAAGAAAGAAGGGGGTTTGTGAAGGGATCTGGGATGCTAACTCCAGCCTTCCCCTGGAACCCTCTTCCTCTGTCCTGGATCAGAGTGGATCCCATCTATAAAATGAGGAAGGGGTGGGCTTCTTGACCTCTAGGTTCTTTCCTAACTGTAAAACTGATCCTAGGAATATACTTTCTGCTGGTGAAAAACTCAGCACTTTATTCTTTGCACCAGCCTGTGATGTTTGTATAGTGCATTCACCTTTCCTTGGTACTTTCACTTCTTTGAGCACATTTTTCTCCTTATAAACCAGAAGGGAGAAGGGCAGGAATTATGCTCCGCATGGATGGAAGAAGACTCAGAGAGGGAAATGACCAGCTCAGGGTCACACAGCAGTCAAAGACTGAGTTGTCATTAGCTGGCAGTCAGCAGACTCCAGGCCCAGGGCTCTATTGGAAACGGCTCTGTATCCTTCTCTTCAGGCAACCAGCAGTGAAGCTTGTGGTCTTACTAAATCTTCAGAAAAGAAACGAAGCTAAGCAATCAGCCAGTCTCATTTTTAAATGAAAAGTGACTGCTAAGAAAAAATATGCAGGCTCTAAAGTATCTGAAACCAGCCTCCTGATTTAAATCTAATTTGTTTGAAAAAAAATTTTTTTTCAGCCAAGAGAGTTTTTACAGCTGAGCTCTCCCAAACCCATAAAAAACAAGATTTATATGGGACTTCCCTGGTGGCTCAGTGGTTGGGAATCCTCCTGGAAATGCAGGGGACATGGGTTCAATCCCTGGTCTGGGAAGATCCCACATGCTGCGGGGCAACTAAACCCGTGTGCCACAACTACTGAGCCTGTGCTCTAGAGCCCATGAGCCACAACTACTGAGCCTGTGTGCCACAATTACTGAGCCCACGTGCCTAGAGCCCGTGCTCCACAACAAGAGAAGCCACTGCAATGAGAAGTCCACGCACCGCAACAAAGAGTAGCCCGCACTCACTGCAACTAGAGAAAGCCCATGCACAGCAATGAAGACCCAATGCAGACATAAAAAAATAAATAAATTTATATTTTTTAAAAAAAGAAGGTTTATATGGGAAAATGTGGAAGACTCTTAACAATATTACACAGCGTCTAATGTAAGCAGACATAGACACTATATAAAAGCTCCTACAAATGTTATTAAAACAAACAGAAATGCACATTTATCCCCACAGAATGGACAGTGGAAGGCATCGGACTTTTGAGGAGTTCCAGAAGTCTATGTTCCCTGAATTGTTCAAAGCGTCCCATCACACTGGGACCTCAAAAATCCTTACCTACCATCCAAACATTTCCCTCATTTTGCAGAAGGGGAAACTGCAGCCCACAGAGGGGAGGGACTTGCCCAAGGTCACATGGGGAGTTGTACTCTTCTTTCCCTTTTGTCTACTTAACCTCTCTCCTTCCAGTGCAGGGCATAGAACCTGTCAGTGGCCAGGAGACCCTGCACAGGTTACTGAACAATTCTGAGCCTCAGTTTCCTCATTTACAAAATGGCTGAGATCATTGCCCCAACTTCCTGGGGCCTGTGAGGGTCGAATGAGATAAGGCAACATGGTGTCCACGGCAGAGCTATTTTTATTATTTTATTTAATCCTTGCAATAGCCTTGTGAGGCACTGAGGATTTATTTTGGTTTGCTTGTTTGTTTGCTTTGGAAAGATCAGCACAGAGGTTGCAGTGACCTGCCCATGGGCACAGAGCCAGTGAGTGGATCCCTGGTTCAAAGCTCTTTTATCCCACATCACTAAGACAAACCCAGGGGCAGGCAGGCTGAGGCAGCTGAGTTTCTGAAACTGTCCAAGGCAGCACTAAGTAGCATAGTGCTCAATATACGAATATAGTAGTATATTTCTCTTAATGCAAGCCACCAATGGGAGCCATGTGTGTACTTACAATTTTTCTAGTAGCACATTAAAATAAAGGGAAACAGGTGAATTTATTATTAAATTTAATATATCACATATTAAGTTTAATATATATTTAATATTAAACTTATTAATTTTTTATATATTTATTTTACTCAATATGCCTAAAATTTAGTCTCAACATGTAGTCAATATAAAAATTATTATTGAGGTATTTTACATTTTTTTTCATACTGAGTGAAATTGGGGTGTGTTTTATACATCTTAAAGCACATCTCAGTTTGGACCATATTTTAAACATGCAAAAGCCAGCACACATGGCTGGTGGCTACCAAATTTGGGCAGTGCAGGTCTAACAGATCATGTAGCAGGAATATTAAATATGGAGCTTTAGTTAGTCATATCAATAAGTAGCCACCATTTACTGAGCACTTCCTGTGTACCCGACAGCAGTGCTCAACCTATATGGACACATCTACTCATCCCAACAACCACAGAGGGTACGTGTGTAATTTATTCACGGTCACATGACTAATACGCGGCAGGCAGACCCAGACCTGGCTGCCTCCCAAACCTGCAGTTTTAGCCGCTGAGTTCCATGATTTCCAGGGACATCAGCAGGGCTGTAGGTGGGGCAGTGAGATATGGAGTGTCCTCTGGAGTGTCCCGCTCAGTGGTGGAACCTTGGGTTCCGGATCCAAGTCTCCCATGAGTCAGGTGACCTCAGACCAATTATCCTCTTGGGCCCCAGTTTTCTAACCTCTAAGATGGGCTAACAATACCTTTCCTCACCCCACTGAACTCTTGTCGGGCAAAAAGGGGGAAAGCTCTTTTGACAGTGTTTTGAAACAGAGAATATAGCATACGAGACGGGGTGAATGTCAACAAGGAGGTTGGGACTGGCCCGCAGGCCTGTACTCACAGACAGATGAGCTTGTTAGATGGGCTGTGTGGCACTGGGCAGGTTTCTTAACCTCTCTGAGCGTTTTTCTGTAAAAAGGAAAGCAGAATAGCTTGCAGAGACATTGTGAAGATCCAATCATGATTAAATAACAAGTGGTAAGCTCATAGGCTGGCCCAGAGTAGGAAGTGGTAAACGTGAGCTGTTATCACTGCTGCTGTCATAGCATTTGGGGTTGGACTCCAGGGCCTGGTTAGGAAGCAACGGAGAATGGCAGGGAAGCTGAGCCAGCTCTGGCTCAGCGCAGTATTCTGGCAGTCCCAGGTGGGGTGTGTGAGGTGTTTGGGGGAGTGTGAGAACAGTTAGTGTGGTGGAAAACACTAGGCCCACCAGTCAGGAGAAGGGGGTTCAGCCTGCTCTGTGACTTTGGGCACTTCCTGGCTCCCACTAGACCTTGTTGTCATCTGTAAAATGAGGGGTTGGGACCAGAGATCTAAGTCGCTTTCTGCTTTGACTGTCCAGATTTTTACAGTGGTATGAATCAAGGCATTCACCAAACACAGCAGCTTGTGAGGGGGACAGAAAATAGCCCTGAGCCTTCCTTCCCAGGTGGCCTGGGGTTGCCACTGACTAAGGGGAGGGCGCCACCTGGTGGCCACTCTCCCTCCTCTGAGTTCAATGTAGAGAATCAGCCAAGACTCTCTCCCCTATGCAGTGACCCTAGAGCCCCAGGGCACACTTTTTCTAACTTCCGTTGGCAGTTGATGAGAGCAGAGAGGGGACCCAGAAAGTTCACAGAGCCAGGAGTCCTGGGCATGAGGCTAACTCCCGAGGGACATTAGGGTTTTGCAATCCAAGATCCCCTAAATTGCCTTGGGGCAGGGGTCTGTGTTTCCCTACTATGTAAAGTCTAAAATGCATCATATATGTATGGGTTCTTTTTTTCCTTTCTTTTTCTTTGGATGGGAGCTACTGAACAAAACATAATCTTCTCTTGGTACCTCGGAATCCTTCTGTCACTATTGCTTTGGGCTAATGGAATGCAGAGGGCTGTTTCCCCCTAAATACCCTAGACTGCTGGGATCCTGAGTTTTTCTAACTGCTTTTACTACTCTTCCATCTCCCCCACACAGCCAATATTCTACTTCCTTCTGTGGTAGAGGTTGCATGATGCAATGGAGGGGTCAGACTGACATGGGTTCAAATTCTGGCTCATTATAAGGCCCTAGGTAAGCTATTTAACTTTTCTGAGCCTCAGTTACCCCATCTAAAAACTAGGGATGGTAACAGCTTCTCTTCAGGTTTGTGTGAGGATTACAACCGTGCACATAAGTATTCTAGCCCAGTGTCCAGCACCTAGTAGGTGTTTAACAAATAAAAGCTACCATTGCTGCAGGTATGTCATCCTGACCACTTTTCCATGTTCAGCTTTGGAAATATTCCTGGATAGAAACATGAATAGTATGCATTTGAAGATGACATTAGCAACCACAAAGAAAACATCCTTATCATTGAAAATGTCAGGGCCTCCTTGGACTGTTTAAACTGGCTCAGTCAAGTTCAACTTCCCCTAGCTGAGCTGTGGCCTCTCCCGTTGTGGAGCACAGGCTCCGGACCATGGCTCACGGGCCCAGCCACTCTGCGGCACGTGGGATCTTCCCGGACCGGGGCACGAACCCATGTCCCCTGCATCGGCAGGCGGACTCCCAACCACTGTGCCACCAGGGAAGCCCAGTCCTCATTCTTTGGGCGGCGCTGAGCTTCATCAGATGATGTCACTCCAGGCGGTTGCTTGTTGACATGGCTGGGTCTGACCCCTGCTCCTCGGACTGCACTGCTCCTTGGGGCTTGGCCACTCTTGCACACCCCATCTCCTGAGCAGGTTGCTCAGAGGGGTCTGGCTGGGCACAGGTGTCCTCCCTCTGCTCACTTAGCAGAGTCTAACCTTGCTGATGGCCATGAGCCCTCAGGAAGTCTCATTAGCTGCCCCAGCTTAATTAAGCTCATTACATTTGCTAAACCTCACTGGCTTCTCCAAGACGGCAGAGCTCATTATGCTTGGCTCCTTCATCAGAACTCAGGGGCTCCAAGGCTTCCTCAGGGACCCTAGGATTTCAGCAGTGGAAGGACTGCCTTCCACCCCTGTCTAGGTATGAACTCCTCTGAAATTCCCAGCTCCTGGAGGGCAGAGTCCATTTCCAGATTCCCCCAGGTACCTGGCTCATGGCAGACACTCAAACATCTTCTTGACCACATTCTGCTGTTTGGTTTGATTTTTAATGATAGCAGATTTGGTGACTCCAAAGTACAAACTCCTCACTCCGGCATGTGGGGCTTTCTGCTCTGGACTGGACTTCCCCTCACCCTTGTCTCCTGTCAAACCTTCCATTTCCCTCGAGGGCCCGCTTAGGAGCCTCTTCTTCCAGGAAGCTCCCTTGATTTTCAGAAAGCCCTTTCCTTCCTGACCATTTCCCCCTTACTCTGAATAATATGGATACAGATATAGTATGGCTATACATGGAATTGGTAGATAGATATTTTGATATACCTGCAGATACACCCATAGTCACAGATTCAGGAATGAGTGTGTATATACACATATACACATATAAATACACACACACACACACACATATATATATACACACATACAGTGTGTACAGTCGTCCCTCTGTATCCACAGGGGAATTGTTCCAGGATCCCTACAGATACCAAAATCCATGGATGCTCAGGCCCCTTATATAAAATGGCATGGTACAGTTGGCCCTTTGTATCCTCGATTTGGAACTTGTGGATATGGAGGGCCAAGGGTATACATACGACATATAAATATGCATATCCACACGCATATATATATTCATACAATATGCACATGTATATATGCATATCTGGTATTTCTAAACTGATAGGAACATCCTTCTATGTCATTAAATATTTTACAATTTTGACATAAGTATAATACTTTTAAAACCAGTCACCTATTATTTGACAGTTCTTCACTGGTCTAAACAATGCTCCCATGAGACGCTAGCTTATCCAATTAGTAGGCAGCAGGACACAGTGGACTCTGGGGTCAGATAGACCTGTGTCTGATTCATCCCCACCCACCACTCTCTGGTGACCTTGGAAAAGCCATTTCACCCTTCTAAACTTGTTTCCTTATCTATCAAATAGAGAGAATAATAGTACTTCTAGTAAAGTGCTTATTGTTGGACCTGTCACATAGTTAAGTGCTCAGTGAAAAAACTGCACCAGTCTGGGAGGCAGAAGAGGAGGCTTTGCTTTCCCCACTGACCAGTGACTTTGTACATTCCTATTTTGTAGTGTGTGACAAAAACCCACGGAGGTAACAGGTGATAGCCCTTTATAACAGTTAAGTGCTGCCTTAATTTAAGACTATTATCGTTGTTGTTTTTACTTCTCTTACTGTTTTCTACAGGTTTTAGAAATATGTAACAAACTATGCGAGTGGAGAGTAAATGCTTTGAGAGCACTTTAAAAAAACTGCTTTGCTATTTTACAGTCTTGGTGAAGATGATTCATGCTCATTATAAACAATTTAGACAACACCAAGAAAGCACAGAGAAGAAAGGAGCATTGCAAATCCCACCAACCAGGACAGACCATGGTCCGACCATGGCCTTCTTTTCCTTGCTACCCCTGTGGTGCCCAGGGCGAACCGGGGCAGGCTTCTGCTCTTTAATAAATGTCTGTTGACCTCAACCAGATTGACTCGTTAACAGAGGCATGCTCCAGTTCTGTCCCTCTCCGCCAACCTCTGACAGTTTCATTAACCCCATTAAATCATGCAGGTGCCTTTACACCTCCTGGGCTTGTTAAGCTCTGTTCAGCTCTGGTAAGTTAAAACCTGGCTGGAAAGTTGGATATACCTTGTTAACCTCCATTAAACATTATTAAACTTCCTAACTAGAGTCTTAGTGACTTCGAGGAATCCCTCATTGAAGTTTAGTGAATCCAGTTGATCAGGGCAAGGGGAACTGTTGCGGCCGCACTGCTTCAAACCGCGGTGCCCCTGAGTTCTTTGATGGTGGAGTTGACAAGTGTCCCTAGGGTCGGACGACCGTTGGACTCGCTCCCAGGAGTGCCTCCAGCTCCCACTGTTACTTGGGCAGTTCCTCAACCTCTCCGAGCGTGCATTTGCACCTCCATAAACCGGAGTTAATAACAGCTCCTGCTTGATATGACGATGGATCAGTGTATGTAAAACTAGTGACAGGCTGTCTGGCACGCACGCTGCACTTGATGGCTGTTACTGTATCAGGATGTGGAAGATCCTTACAAACTCAAAAACTGTTAAGTAAACGGAAGATTCAATTCCACACATTTCTTGTTTCCTCCTATATGCCAGGCACTGTGGTGGGAACTGTGGATTATTTTCATTCTGCTTTTTTTTTTCCACATGGAAGATCGTCTATTCCCATGATTCATCTTAAACGTGTCTTTGTGGCTGTGCATGTCACTGTGTTCGCTCAGGCTCTGACCTTTCTGAGCTGCTTGAGGTTGAACGTAGCTCCTTTCCCTTCCTGGGCCTAAGGCGGTTGGACTCAGTGCCATCTAAACCTACATGTGCAAATTCCCCAGGAGAATTTTCCCTGGGCCGCCCTTGTGGAGATTCTCATTAAGTAGGTCTTACTGGGGATTTCTAACCAGTATTCCTGATCAGGATGAAGCTGCTGGATTGGGAAACCTCTGGACCAGTTTAGTACTTCTCAACTGTAATGAGCTTAAGTCTTATTTGGGGAAATTTTAAAAATTCATATTCCTGGAATTCAGCCCCTGAGCTCTGCATACTGAGAATCTGGGATGGGGCCCAGGAATTGGCATTGTAACAGAGTTCACAGGGGATTCTGATGGGGGTGGGAGGTGGCAAGTGCCACCTTTCAAAGAGGCTGGACCTCAGCTGATCTGATATTCAATATTCTCAAGGTCTATTTTGACAAAAGGATGTCCAGTTCCTAGTGGAACTTCTGTCCCAATGGTACAGTAAGATATGGGTTCCTCCTTCCATCACAATCAATATCTGTGGATCCTCAAAGGAGGTCGACCCCAGCAGGGGCCGGCCAGTTTGGGGGAAGCTTGGCAACGAACCACCTCTCCTAGGTTCGGTGTGTGAGGGGTTCGAGGCAGCCCTCAGCAGTTACATATGAAAAAAAGGGAGGGCAGCAGACAGAAGAGTGAAAGGAACTACTTATGCTATACCTCAGATCAAGAGGCAACATGGTATGAAGACTAGACCTTCCTTTGCTTTCTAGAGGAAGATGACTCAGACACCCTTCGGCAACAAATCGTCACTGACTCTGTGGGCTCCCAGTGACAGTCAAGACGCCCCACTCTCCTCGCCCCCTAAAATGCCTCCTGAAAAGTCAACCTCCACATTATTTACATGGGAGCGGAATGGGAGAGGGTGAGGGTACTGAGGGGAAGAACCGTACTTTGTAAATTTCTGTTTATAATTTCAGAGCTAGCGTGCAGTACTACTAGTCAACTAATACGAACAGAAATATTTACTGCATTTTCCCCCTTTCATGCTGCTGAGGACAGAGATGTGGAAAAGGGACGCTAGTGACAGAT